>NC_090440.1:772108404-772411434 GCF_031143425.1 Pleurodeles waltl | reverse complement strand
ACAAAATACACCCTCAGCGTCACAGGGGCGGCCGGGTGCAGAGTGTGAAGTAGGCGTTTGGATTCAGGTAGGAATCAATGGAGAGACCCAGGGGTCACTCTGGCAATGCAGGCAGGGCACAGGGGGGCTTCTTGGGCCAGCCACCGACTGGGCAAGGAGGGGGGCCGCCTGCTTGTCAGTCCTGCACTGGTAGTTGGCTTCTCTCTGACCTGAGGCTTCGGGTGCAGTGCTTGTTCCAGGCGTCAGGTTCCTTTGTTACCAGGCAGTCGTGGTCAGGGGGAGCCTCTGGATCCTCTCTGCAGGCACTGCTGTGGGGGTGCAGGGAGGTCGTCTCAGGGTGACCTTGTTGTGGAATCACCTGGCGGTCCTTTCTGCAGTGTTGGATCTTCTGGACACGAGCTGGGGGCGTTGGGTGCAGAGCGTGGAGACTCATGCTTCCGGAATGAGACTGGAGTCTTTTTAAAGATGGTTTGTTTGTTGCAGTTTTGGACAGAGCCCCTGTCCACTGGAGTTTCTTGGTCCTTTAGGTGCAGGTCAGTCCTCAGAGGTGCCTGGTCCTGCTGGATGCGTCACTGTGTTCTTTGACTCTGGAGTCAGTTGTCGTCTGTGTCGTCTCTGCTGGGCTTTCAGGTCAGCAGTCCTTCTTCTTTTTTCAGGTTGCACAAATCTGATTTCCTGGGTTCAGGGTCGCCCCTAAATACTCAATTTAGGGGTGTGTTTAGGTCTGGGGGCAGTAGCCAATGGCTACTGTCCTTGAGGGTGGCTACACCCTCCTTGTGCCTCCTCCCTGTGGGGAGAGGGGCACATCCCTAATCCTATTGCGGTGAATCCTCCAAAACAAGATGGAGGATTTCCTAAGGCACGGGTCACCTCACCTCACCTCAGGACACCTTACAGGCTGTCCTGACAGGAGGGTGACTCCTCTTTGTTTTTCTCATTATCTCCTCCGGACTTGCCTGCAAAAGTGGGGGCTGTGTCCAGAGGTGCGGGCAGCTGGAGTGCCCTGGGGTGCTGTAACACCAGGCTTGAACTTTGAGGCTCACCGCCAGGTGTTACAGTTCCTGCAGAGGGAGGTGAGAAGCACCTCCACCCAGTACAGGCTTTGTTTCCGGCCACAGAGTGACAAAGGCACTCACCCCATGTGGCCAAAAACCTGTCTGGATGTGGCAGACTGGCAGAAACTGTTCAGCCTAGCAATAGTAGTTGGACTGGTATACAGAGGGCATTTCTAAGATGCCCTCTGTGTGTATTTCTCAATAAATCCCACACTGGCAACAGTGTGGATTTATTGTGCTGAGAAGTTTGATACCAAACTTCCAAGTATTCAGTGTAGCCATTATGGAACTGTGGAGTTAGTGATTGACAAACTCCCAGACCATATACTCTTTATGGCTACCCTGCACTTACAATGTCTAAGAATTGGCTTAGACACTGTGGGGGCATAGTGCTCATGCAACTATGCCCTCACCTGTGGTATAGTGCACCCTGCCTTAGGACTGTAAGGCCTGCTAGAGGGATGACTTACGGATGCCACAGGCAGTGAGAGGTGGGCATGGCACCCTGAGGGGAGTGCCACGTCGACTTTGTCTTTTCTCCTCACAAACGCACACAAGCTGTGAGCATGTGCTGAGTGAGGGTTCCCCAGTGTGGCATAAGACATGCTGCAGCCCTTAGAAACCTTCCCCGGCCAAAGTGCCCTTGGTACCAGGGGTACAATTTACAAGGGACTTATCTCCCTATTGTGCCAGGGCGGTGCCAATTGTGGGAACAAAGGTACAGTTTAGGGAAAGAACACTGGTGATGGGGCCTGGTTAGCAGGGTCCCAGCACCCTTTCAATCATAACTGGCATCAACAAAAGGCAAAAAGTCAGGGGGTAACCATGCCAAGGAAAGCATTTCCTTACACATGCCCAAAGCAGAGTCAGCCTAAAAATGTATTATTAAAAAAACTGCCCTTTTGGACCTGTTTGGTCCCCCCTCAATTTCTGTTTTTGGCCCTTCCCTGTGGCAGGCACTTGGCCCACCTGGAAGTGTGGAGTCATTTTTATCAGGAAACCGAGTGGAACGCTGTGGTAGGAAATTTGTGGCTCCCCTCAGATTCCAGAATTTTCCATCACAGAAATGTGAGGAAAATGGGTGTTTTATAGGCATATTTGAGGTTTGCAAGGGATTTGGGTTAATAGAACCTGGTAAGAGCCACACAAGTCACTCCATCCTGGATTCCTCTCCGTTTTTAGTTTAAAAAAGAAATGTACAGGTTTGCTAGGTTTGCTTAGGTGCCAGTTGAGCTATGGCCCAAAAACCACAACTACCCACTTGGCAACAAGGTCAGTTTAGCATGGAAAAATTTGAAGTATCCATGTTGCGTTTTGGGCTGTTTCTTGTCACAGGCACTATGCCTACCCACTCAAGTGAGATACTACCAGGAGACTTAGGGTAACACAGAATAGTAGAATAAGTGTTATTACCAATTGTTTTTCTCTGCATTTGTACCTTTCACATGTAAGACAGTTTGTAAGAAAGAAGTCATTTGAGAAATGCCTTCTAATTTGCATGCTAGTATGGGTCACCCCAAATTCAGAGATGTGCAAGTAGCAACTGCTTCTGAACTCCATGTTATGTGTCAATTTCGGATATACATAGGTTTCTTTGATAACATTTTTCACTCATTATTGTTTACTAAATGAATTACTATATCCCCGGTACACAAAGAAAAACCATTGCAAAGTGCAGCTCAGTTATTGGTTCTGGGAACCTAGGGCCCTGGGCCCTATATATCCCTTCAACCAGAATGGTCCAGCAGGTGTAATGGTATATTGCATACGAAAATCTGCCATAGTTAGAGAAGTTGCAGATGAAAACGTAGACACAAATGGCTGTTGTTTTATCAAATCTGTTTCACTCTTTTAATTTCAATTGTTACCTTCTTTGGGACAACCTTGAACGATGTACACAAATGACCCCTTGCTGAATTCAATTTTTTTTCTACATTTCAGAAATGTATAGTGTTAGACCTGGCATCTTTGGCGTAGTCTCCCCTGTCTTTTTGCCTCTGCTTTCTATGTGTTTACTGTTTGCTGGTCTTTGTTGTTTGCTGGTTTTGGTATTCCTGGCACTTTATCACTGCTGGCCAGTGTTAAAGTGCAAGTGTTCCCTGTGTAAATTGTATGTTTAATTGGCTTTTCTATTATTGACATTTGATTTACTAGTAAGTCCCTAGTAAAGTTCGCTAGAGGTGCCCAGGGCCTGTAAATCAAATGCTACTTGTGTGCCTGCAGCACTAGTTGTGCCACCCACATGAGTAGCCCTGTAAACATGGCTCAGACCTGCCACTGCATTGTCTTTGTGTGCAGTTTTAAAATGCCAATTCCACCTTGCAAGTGTACCTAATTTCAAGGCCCAAACCTTCCCTTTTTGTACATGTAAGGCACCCCTAAGGTAGGCCGTAGGTAGCCCCATGGGCAGGGTGCAGTGTATGTTAAAGGTAGGGCATGGGCGGGTGTGTTTTTGCATGTCTTAGCAGTGAAATACTGCCAAATTCGGTTTTCACTCCTGCAAGGCCGGTCTCTCTCATAGGTTAACATGGGGGCTGCCTTTAAATAACTTTAATGTGGAGTTTCCCTTTGGGAGCAGCTAGAGATATGGCGTTTGGTTTCTCTGAACTCAGAATTTAAAAATACAGCTTTTGGTAAAGTTGGTTTTTAGATTGTCAGTTTGAAAATGCATTTTCCTGCTTAGATCATTCTGTGACTCCGCCTGCTTGTGTATTTCCTGTCTGGGTCCGACGGACAGTTGGACTGTTGTGAATTTCCATTAGACAGTGACAGAAAGGGAGATGGGGTGTAGCTTGTATATCCTGATGGGCCATCTGGGCTAGAGTGGAGGGAGGACTGGTCTCTTACACCTCAGTGGGCTGTGCCTGTCCTCTCACAATGCAGTCTCCAACCCCCTAGTCTGTGTGTGTCTGGGGCCAGGCCTGGGCAAGGCAGGATCTTGCGAACAACAGAGACTTTCCTTTGACGTTTGCCTACTTCAGAGGCATAAAGGGATATAAGTAGTGGCCCCAAAACCCCAGATATTTAGACTACTTCTAGATTAAAGAGTAACCTCTGCCAAGGTGAAGAGCCGGAGGAGGAGTACTGCCCCTTTGTCCTCTCTCAGGCACAATCAGCAACTGTAGGCCAACCCAGCAAAGCACAGTCACAGCAAAGACTGGACTTTGTGGTATATTCCTGCTTGTGAAGTCTCCAAGGGCTTGGATTGAGCTTGCCTCCTGTGCCAGCACCTGGACTCTATGCTGAGACTCCTACACTGCCACATGGTGCCCTATCTAGTCCCTGGCCCCCTGAAAGGTTAAGCTGGTGGATCCAAGGTGGAAATCCACGCAAAGGAGTCCTGCGGGTTAAAATGTGATGCACCACCTGCAACACGGCTGTAAAAATGATGCACCACCAGCATCTGTGCTGAGAAATCGATGCACCACCTGCATCGTGGCTGGGAAATCGACACATCACCTGCATTGTGGCTTTAGAAATGATGCAACACCCACTTGCCGCTGCTGTAATCGATGCAAGCCTCACGCAGCGCAGTTCCTCATAACCATGCAGCTGGATTTCACACACATCGTTGCTGAGCGTCAAAATCAACGTGACCCTGCCTGGATTCGAGGTCCCTGTCTGGAAATCGATGCATCGCTTTCTTGCAGGAGAGAAAAAAGACCCATCGTCTACCCAACCGGAGAAGAACCGGAGAAGAAATGACGTAAGGCCTCACTTTTGAGTAAGGAATCACCCTGTGTAGCTTTATTTTTTACGCAAACCAGGTTTGTTGTGTAGAAACAATGCTTCCATTGTTTTCAATGGAGCTAAGACTTTATTTTTAGAAATGCATAACTTTACTTGTGTATGTTGGATTTTTGTCATTTTAGTCTTGTTTGATTTAGATAAATATTGGCTGTTTTTCCCTACACTGGTGTGGTGTATATTTTGTTGTGTTTCCACTGTATTACTGTGTCTGTTGGTACAAATACTTCACACATTGCCGTTGAGATAAGCCTGATTGCTTGTGCCAACCTACCAGTGGGTGAGCAGGGGTTAGCCTAGGTGTGTACCTCCCTTACCCTGGCTAAAGTAAGGGTCCCCGCATACAGTGTATATTGACTGCCAACCAGAGACCCCATTTCTAACCTATAGCTTTCCGGGACCACCACTGGTTTCACACCCATTTTTGTACCATTAACCGGAAGGAGGTTGAAGGGACACAAAATATTTTTCTGATTCAACTCTACCTGTTCCTTAAAGCTGGGAAGATGGTGCCTTTAGCACTGCAAACCCTTTGTTGATGCCATTTGCAGGGGAAAAACAGACACTTTCTTCTGCAGCAATTTCTTCCAATTTTTCTAAAAATAAAAAATTTAAAAAAAATGTAGCTGTATTTTGGCTAATTTCTTGGTCCCCTCCAGGAGAATCCACAAACACTTTGTATCTTTTAGAATCCCCAGGATTTTGGAAAAAAGGGTGCAAATGTGGCATGGATAGCTTATGTGGACAACATGTTAATGGGTGCCTAAGTAAACTACTCCAAATAGCCAAAAATGGTTTAGCGGTGGGGTGGGGGAGAGGGGGGGGTGCTTAGCATCAAAATGGGTAAAAATCGTTTTTGATTAGAGTGCAGATCAGAAAGACACCACTGTATGTATAATAGCTTGAAGTGGACATGTGCGTATAATACAAATTTGATCCACAGTCAGAACTTTTCCAATTTACCCTAGTAGAACTGCATGTGGGACCTTTACATCAAGCAGAAAGCAGCCAGCAGCCATAATTCTTTTATTTAGAATACAATGTGCAAGATCACGTTCAAGACGTATAGAATTTCCAATGCGCTTTGGCTAAAAGTCATGTACCTTCCAGCTTAATTCGTTCTTAAAACGGTAGGAGTCATACCATAAATGACTAAAATGATAAGTTATATAATTTGATAACTTGTGTGCTACTAATGATCAAGGTAGATCCATAGGAACAGGTTGAAGGTCCCATTCAAATCATATCACATCAAATTATTTCTCAAACTGCAACCTAACCAAACCCACATATAAATTAGTTAACTCTCCAGGGATACTTTGCTCTTTTGAGAAATACACACACCCTAACCGTCCTTCAATGTTTATCAGTTTTATTTGCCTCATAGGGCAAGTATTCTGCAGCATATAGAGCCACAGCTCCGATGTCACCAGAATAGACCCTCCAAAGGACCTTAATATCTAATTTTCCCTTTGTCTCAGAAACTGCTGGTGACACATTCAGAAAGAACTTGTCATTTGTATTCTTAAGTTAAGCAAACATGACATGCTTTGTGATAAAATATTCCAAGATAACACTTTTTAACCATTGCTAGACTTCTCAGTTTAACCACCAACCACAGGAGTTTCATACTGTAATGTCAAATGACCATAACCTTTGTTTATTTTAAATTAATTCATAGATCATTTTGAGCAGCACAGATAAACAGAGCATTGAACTGTATTTGGAGCCCTATTTTGGTAGGATCTAACATTACAACATTGTCTGCATACATAACAATATTTAATGATGACCATACTGTGGCAAAATATCTTACAGTGCTCAAGAAATATGGCACGCTACAGTGTATGAGGAAAACGGCAGCAGTACTAAAATGCTACATATTTCTTGATTATTTACTGGAAGGATAGTAAATTGTTGAACCAACAGCAGTTGGATCAAACAGCCCCCACGTCCATTTAAAATAAGGTTACCATTTATAATCTGTTTGTTCAAACGTGTTAAAGCAGCCTTGTGAAATAATATTTTATTTTTGTTATAAACCTTTTTATTAAAACGATGCTCAGCGTACAATGCATGTTTCAGATAATACAAGATAGATTCATCATAGCCAAGTAACCTGGTATCTATAACAGTGTGAGTTTTCAGAGGCACATGAAACTCTCTAAAATGGGGCTCAATCACTGAGGCAACCTGCCACCCTCTCATCTCGTCACTCAAGAGACCCCCCCCCCCTTCCTCCCGCAGTCAGCTTTCTGTGTTTCTGTATTTAGACCACTTTCTCCGTCCGCTGGCACCAGTCCAGATCTCTCTTCCAGCCAAGGATCCCTGGTGACGCATTCGCCCCCCACAGTCTTGCAGTATTCTGCTTGGCCATCCACACCGCTCAGATGTTTGCTCCATGTTTCTTCCCCCGTAATATTTAGAAGGAGCCATCTGGGCTCCAGCGGTATCTGAAGACCCGTAACCTTGGACACAATTCTCCCTCCAGTAGTTCTGCACCTTCGGACATTCCCATAGGATGTGAAAAAAAGGGTCCACCATGTCTGAACCCCTAACACAACGGTCAGATGTACATCTCCCCAGTCAGTGTAGCAGTGACCTGGAGTTATATGCCTTGTGTAGGATTCTAAGTTGTATTAACCTAAACAATGCCCTTATGGCAATCTCCCTGGTGCTCTGAATCGCCTACGTCCAGTCGTCACCCTGAATCAACTCTGTTACCCTCCCATGCTACACCAAGGTTTTGAAGAAGGTCAGGAGAATTATTAAGTAGTTTCCTATATATCAGGGAAATAGGCCTTGGTCTTCATGGGTTCAGACAGGAGCCTTTCCTCTAGAGGCGCCGACTCCAGGAGCTGCTCCCGCTCAGGGATATGGCATCTCAGTGCTTATCTCAGTTGCAAGTATCGAAACTTCTCCGCGTTGCCCATGCCATACTCTTTTGCCAGGTCTACATAAGGCTGGAGTGACTCCCTCTCCAAATGTCTCCCAAATAATCTATACTAATCAGCCCACATTGTCTAAATCCTTGTAGTTTCCCAACCTCACGCTGCTGTGTGCTGCTCCAGATAGGTGTCCGGCATGTCAGTCTGTCCACCTAACCAAGAAATCTGCTAGCCTCCTTCCATGCTCGTACCACTGATCGGGTGTGCAGCAGAATTTGGCCCTCACTCCCAGCACCATACTGAAGTGACAGATACCCCTGATCTTACATTGCCTCCTTGTCTACCCGATAGGCCCGGTCATCCCAGGCTGCAAACACCCAGTCATTTATTGTGCATAGGTGGGCTTCCAAATAATATAGCTGCATGCCCAGTACCACCAGCCACCCCTTGAATACTCCATGTTGGAGCTTGGACAGAGAGATACGGGAGATACCCCATCCCAGAAGAGGCGGTGCACTTTGCCATTGATTTCCCTAAACAGTTCTTGTGTCACCGTATAAGGAGTGTTCTGTAAGACATATAATAGATGTGGGAGGGCCATCATCTTGAATAAGACGCTCCAGCTGACAATGCAGATTTTGTCCAAGGAAAGCGTCACCCGATCGTGTGATGTATATGCCCAAATATTTCAATCCTCCACTCTCCACCGGTGCCCTGCAATGCTCAGGGAGTGCGTGAGATCTCCCTCCAAGTGGGAAGACAAGTGACTTTTCCAAGTTGATTTCATATCCTGAGTAAGGACCAAAAATCTGAAGGTGGCATATAGTAAAATGTCATCTGCGTAGAGAGAAATAAGCTTCTTCCATCCTCCTACTCCTGTGATTCCTGTCACCAGTCCTGTCGTATCCAGACCGCAAGCGACTCCAATGCAAGGGCAAAGAGCATTGGGGAGAGGGGACATCCCCTCCTAGTTCACCTCCGCAGGGCTCATGGACAGAGGGGTCACTCCGTTTACCCGCACCCTCACCGTCTGAGCCTGGTATAGGAGCCTAACCCTGGTACAAAAGGAGGGGCCAAACCCATCCGGATGAGAGCTGTAAAGAGGTATGACTATTAAATGCTGTTGTATGCTTGAGTCTTGCAAGCCAAATCTGAGGACCCACCCAAGAGGGAGACCCTAAATAGCCCTGGAAGGCAGATTGGTCACTTAGCCAGGTGACGACCTAGCAGGAGGGGGCTCTGACATCACCTGCCTGACCTGGCCACTCAGATGCTCCCAGAGGCCTCTGCCCACATTGGATTCAAGGTGGCACAATCAAGGGATCCTCTGGAGGAGCTCTGGGCACTACCCCTGGGGTGATGATGGCAAGTGGAGTGGTCACTCCCCTTTCCATTCTCCACTTTCGTGCCAGAGCAGGGACTGGAGGTCTCTGAACCGATGCAGACTGTTTTATGCAAGGTATACCAGTGGTTTGGAGAGGCTACCCCTCCTAAGCCATGTAACACCTATTTCCAAAGGGAGAGGGTGATACCACCCTCTCACAGAGGAAATGCTTTGTTCTGCCTTCCTGGGCTTCAGCTGATCAAGCAGCAGGAGGGCAGAACCCCATCTGAGGGGTGGCAATAGTTTGGGCTGCCCGGAAACCCCCAGAAAGCTGGTAGGAGCAAGCTGGGGAGTCCTCTAAGGAGCCCCTAGAGTGCATGGAATCATACTTCCAATACTGGCAACAGTGTTGAGGAATGATTCTGACATGTTTGTTACCAAGCATGCCTAGGTTCGGAGTTGCCATCGTGTAGCTGCACATAGGAAGTAACCTTTGTCCAGTTCACACATAAAATGGCATCCTCACACTCACAAAGTCTATGAAAATGGAGCTGGAGTTCACGGGGGCACCACTGCTCATGCAGGGATGCCTTCACACACAGGTACCCCCACCCTGCCCTCTGGGCTAGAAGGGCCTACTATAGAGGTGACTTACAGTGACCTGGTGCAGTGTGACCTGTAGTGAAAAGGGTGCAGGCACCCTTTCACACAGGCTGCAGTGGCAGGTCTACAGATACACTTGCATGGGCTCAGCCTGGGTGGCATAATAGATGTTGCAGCCCATGGGTGACCCCTGGTACCCCAATGCCTTGGGTACCTGAGTACCATATACTAGGGACTTGCATGGGAGCACCAGTATGCCAAATGTGGGGTGTGTGTGTGGTCCAAGCAGCCAAGTTTTTAAAGGGAAAGTGCATAGTCACTGGGATCCTGGTTAGCAGGATCCCAGTGAATACAGTCAAAACATACAGGTAAAACGTGGGGGTAACCATGCCAGAAAGAGGGTACTTTCCTACAGGGTTGGCTCTCAATATAAGTTCTTAAAATGTACTTTCAAAACCTTCTCCAGAATAGGTACAAATTCCTTGGCAAGTCCCTTTCCAAAATCCTGCTACATAGGCCTATAACATTGTCCTATAGACTTTTTGTATACACTCTGTTTCAGAAACCAGCCTTGTACTCAATACATTTCTCTCACACTGATTTTCTTTTGACGTGCAAGTCTAATATCACTTTGCCTGCATACAAATGCTAATCAGCAGTAGTTTCACAGAGATTGGCTGACTCAATCTGAACATCTGAACAGAGCGATACTAACCAGAAGGACAAATCCAGCTCTGTCTGATGATCTTATCTAATTTGTAATTTTGAACTGTGCACTCACTGATCTATAAATTCCAGTATAAGGAGGAATGGTGTGTGACCACCCAAATTGAATTCTAAGTCTGTTGGGCTAGATACCATATCTAGACCTTCATAAGATATGAAATCATAGTCCTTAGTAGATAAAGTCGGGGGGGGCTAGGACCCCTTTAGAATTGGTGGGGCAATTGATGTGCCCCACCACTTCCCACAAAAACAAAATAAGACACCCCTCCTCCAAAACCCTATAGTGAACTACTCCGCCCTCCAAAAGTTGAGAATGAAATATCTTCTTCCTCCAAAAGCCCAAATAAAAACAGAACTCTAACTACAAAAGAAATCACAACCACTACACTTACATGCATTACATGTTTCAAATAAAATAAAATGGCACTTACCCACAGGCTGTGTGTCCTCCTCACTGTTCTGCTGTCAAATGCATGAAGAGCTCCTGTAGGAAGCTGGATTTGTATATACTTTATCAAAATGAGATATAGTGTGCACAGAGTCCAGAGGTTCCCCAGAGGCTTAACATAGGCTAAAGTAGATAATACTAATCGTTCTTTTG
The DNA here is from genome assembly GCF_031143425.1 of Pleurodeles waltl. NCBI lineage: Eukaryota > Metazoa > Chordata > Amphibia > Caudata > Salamandridae > Pleurodeles > Pleurodeles waltl. The sequence goes on along the minus strand of NC_090440.1, from coordinate 772,400,490 downwards.
TGATGGTGTGGTTGAGCAGTTAGGCTTATCAGAGGGTAGTGCAAAGCATTTGTTGTACACACAAAGAAAATGGAAGAAGCACACACTTAATGACAACTCCAGACCAATGGTTTTTATGTATCAAAATATATTTTCTTAATTTATTTTTAGAACCACAAGATTCAAGTTGCAGGTAAGTACATCCATAGATTTGTATTTCACACATGTATAGTACTTTGTTTGAAATCGGTAAGTTATACCGTTTTTGAATTATTGGCAATAATCTGTTTTAAAAATGGACACAGTGCAATTTTTAGAAACCGTTCCTGTGGGGAAGAAATGTTAGATCGTTTTACAGACAAGTACAACACTTACAGTTTGTTTCCTTTTTGGAAGTCCACCAATTGAGGTTCAAGTTAACCCCAAACACCCACCACCAGCAACACGGGACCGGCTGGGTTCCTATGGAGACAGCGGGTACTCGGACTCAGGTCTGCCTGCAGGTAAATACCCGCGACTCAAAGGGCAGACCGGGAGGTGGTTAGAGAAGCACTGGAGGGGCCAGAAGCAGGCAGTGAACACACACCCTCAGTGACACATGGGCGGCAGGGTGCAAACAGGACGTCTTGTTTCCAATGCAGGTTTATGGGGAACCCCAGGGGTCAGTCAGAGGCTGCAGGCGAGCTCCAGGGGGGTGTCTCGGGCACACCACTGGTCGGACCGGGAGGAGGGCCACCTGCTGAACGTAGCTGCACCGGGTCTCTGTTTCTCCAAGGCCTGGGGGCTGCGGGTGCAGTGTGTCTTTAGGCGTCGGACATCTTCGTCCGGAGCTTTGAAATCAGGGGTATCCTCGGGATTCCCTCTGCAGGCATAATCATGGAGGGGTGGAGAGATCAACCCAGGGTGGGCACTTGCTCGCCATTGCCTGGGGACCCTCTCTTGTTGGGTGGACCACCTGGACACTGACTGTGGGCGTCGGGTGCAGAGTGGTTAGGACTCACGCATTCTGAGTGAGGTGGGAGTCCTTGGTTCTTAGTTTCTTCTTGAACAGGAGGTCTTGGCCCTTTTGGGTGCTGGGCAGTCCTCTGGAGCTTGTCAGAAGTTACCTGTCCCGCTGAATGCGTCGCTGTTCTTTTGCAGGTTATTTGAAGCAGGAGACAGCCCGGTAGGGCTGGGGCCAAAGCACTTGTCGTATTCCTTCTTCTCTGCTGGGGTTTTCAGCTTAGCAGCCCTTCTTCTTATTAAATGTGGAATCTGGTGAGCTGCATTCAGGGAGGCCCTTAAATCCTAGATTTAGGGGCATTTTAGGGGTCAGAGGGCAGTAACCAATGGCTGCTGTCCCTGAAGTTGGCTACACCCTTCTTGTGCCCACTGCCTTTGGGGAGGGGGGCACAGACTTAATCCTATTGGTCCCTGTCCTCCAGACCAAGAAGGAGGATTCACCTCGGCTCTGAACACTTTAAGGGTCGTCCTGGCAGGAGTGGTCCTGGCAGATGTGTTCACTCCTCCCTGTTTTCCCAAATTTTCCCACCAGACATGCCAAAGTGGGGCTTTGTCTGGGGGGCGGGCAGCTCCACTAGCTGGAGTGCCCTGGGGCAATGTAATTCGAGGCTTGAGCCTTTGAGGCTCTCCGCCAGGTTTTACAGTTCCTGTAGGGGTAGATGTGAAGCATCTCCATCCAGGACACGCTTTGTTTCTGACCACAGAGTGCACCAAGGCACTCCCCCCATGTGGTCAGAAACTTGTCTGAAAGTGGCAGCCTGGCACAGACCGGTCAGTTCTACACTAGCAGTTTAGCTGACATATAGGGGGCATCTCCAAGATGCCTTCTGTGTGCATTTTTCAGTAAATCCCACATTGGCATCAGTGAGGGTTTATTGTGCTGAGAAGTTTGATATCACACTTCTCAGTATTCAGTGAAGCCATTATGGTGCTTTGGAGTTTGTAATGACAAACTCCCAGACCATATACTCAATATGGCCACACTGCACTTAAAATGTCTAAGAATGGACTTAGACACTGTAGGGGCATATTGCTCATGCAGCTATGCCCTCACCTGTGGTATAGTGCACCCTGCCGTAGGGCTTTAAGGCCTGCTAGAGCGGTGACTTACCTATGCCATAGGCATTGGTTTGTGTGCATGGCACCCTGAGAGGGGTACCATGTCGACTTTGCCTTTTAATCCCCACCAACACACAGGCTGCAAGGCAGTGTACATGTGCTGAGTGAGAGGACCCCTAGGGTGGCATAATACATGCTGTAGCCCTTGGGGACCATTTTTGGCCACAGGACTTTTGGTACCATGGGTACTTTTTACAAGGGACTTAACTGTGTGCCAGGGTTGTGCCATTTGTGGAAACAAAGGTACAGTTTTTGGGAAATAACACTGGTGCTGGGGCCTGGTTAGTGGGATCCTAGTAGACATTCAGTCGAAGTTGGCATCATCACTAGGCAAAAAGTGTGGGGTAACCGTGCCAACAGTGGCACTTTCTTACAGCTCCACTAACCAATCCAGACACTGCTTTCATGCCATTAATCAGCATGAGAGAAGCACCTGGATTGGTTGGAGTGGGTAGGCTGGATGCTCTTTCAGGCCCTGGGAGCCTGTGCTTGATCTCCAACCAGCTGTCTAAGACAGTTGGGTGGAGAGCTTCAAAGTGTGCACGTCAGTTTGGCTGGTGTAAAACAGCTGGCCAAAGTGGAAATGGGCACTTTGGAGCGTCCAGTCAGCCCTGCTTCACACTTCCAGGCTGCTTATCAGCAGCAGAGGCTCGGGGCTAGTGACTGCTGCAGTGAACACTCCGGTAAAAATAAAATGTCAATGAAATATTTTCATTGCCATTTTATTTTTACCTGTGCGGCTTCCAGTGGGGACCTTGAGAAGTAACCGCCATTGAATGAAGTACCTCTGTTTGACCAAGTGGACTCACCCTGGGGCATTGCCTGGGATCCGGCCATTCAGCAATACTAACTGCAGAGTGGTTGCCTAGATTAGAAGCATTTTTTTCCCTATTAAATCATTGAGTTGCTAAATTGAGCTCCTATGCATTCTCACTGTAAGACTTAAACTTTCCAGTTGGAGTCCACCTATATTTATTCCACAGTAACACTTGCAATCCTCCTTTTGCATGCCCCTTAAAAGAGGCAGAAGCAGCATAAAAGTATACCAAAAACCAGGCCATTTCTCAGTCGTCACGCAATCAAATCTCGCAGAGGCTCACTAATCTTCAACTATTATAATGACATCTAAATCGATTTAATTATTTTGGCCTAGCTACATTCATTCATTTTTTTTAAACATTTCTTTATCAACAGTTCTTCCTGTACAGTGGCATTTCAGGGCTTGCATGCCCTATGATGTACATAAAGCAGTATCAGCAAGAGTAGGCATGGAAACCTGACCAAGGCCCACAATCAGGGAAATAGAGATATCAAATCCAGGTACATAATGTTCAGTATCGTTTCAGCTCCACCTAGGGTGGATGCCAGTGTCTCAGCCCAAACCTCTGTAGAAGGTGACATGTAGATAAACCAGGAGAAATGTGAAACAGTGACTCGTAACCAGGCAGGCAAGGGAAGCATCTTATCAACGTGTGGGTACTGAACTTAGCAGAAATAGTGAACATCAGCAGCGTTATCTTCTCCAGTGGGCAGGGAGGGGAGCGGTTTGGAGCCCACAAGTGTTTTGCATGCTGTAGGTTTGTTCTGATAGCATGTATCAAACGGGTAAACACAATGTTAACATATGCCTCTCTCATGTCAAGGGATGTGAATCCCTTCCTTTTTGTGGGCAAGGAATGCCTCCAGCAGAGCCCCTGCAGTAGGCTGCCTCTTTTCCCCTGACTCTCCTAATTCCGCAGTGCTGCAGCCTCTGCCTAACCCATAGCTTCAGAGAGGAGTGCCAGTGAGTATGCGAGAGACCCTCACGACCTCCAATAGAGGGCGATTTCCCTTTTTGCCATTTCCTTGGTTAGGTCCAGAAATCGATCAACCAGTATTTGCTTCCTGTTTTGTGGTTAGATGCCCAACAGGCAAGCATCCATGGTGTGTTTATCCCTCCAACGCAGTATATGCAAAACGTCTGCTACTACCGCACTACAAAAACGCTCAATCACAGGACATTACCTACCATGTGTATGAACCCAGCGTCTCTCAAGGCACATCTCAGACACTGTATGTGGTCCATTTGTCTGCATGATATTTATCCAGTGGGGGAGTCAGAAGGGTTATGTGTGTGTGTGTATGTATATGTGTGTGTGTATGTATATATGCTTCACATAAGATTCAAACGACGGCACTCCATGCAGTTTACTGTCCTTTATTTATGTCAGGAATTCCATATAAATTCAAAAACCTCAAGGAATCACAGGTTTAGGGCGACGCGTTTCAACCATCACGTCTTCCTCCTGGCCCTCCAAGTGTTCCAGTCATGTGACCCACCTTACTCTTTAAGTAATAACTAGTTTAATTAATAGACATAGAAGAAATCTCTTTTTTTCCTCTCCTTCTTCTTTGTGTCCCATATGCATTGCTCCTCTCTGTAAATTAAACATTTCTAATTACCTAATTCATCTATTCATCTCTGATGGGCAACATTGCCCCTCCCAACCTCCAAAATGTACCTATAGGACAATACATCATTATTTATACTGTTCCTTGTCTCCCTTTTAGGAGGAGTCCCCACATGACTTCACTGAGTTAAAACTATAAAACTAAAAAACTACCAATTTGTATAACACTAACCCAATTCTCCCTTTACTGGATATTATGCACTATGGACATGAAGTTCTTCATCCTTGTTCAATCCCCACGGGAAACGACAATTCAATCGAATAATGTATTCTGATTCCATCTTCCTCAATTGTTTCTCTGTCGCCCCCCCTGATGGTACCCACTACCCTATCAATCCCAAAGAATCTCATCTCATCTAATTTCCCATCATGTACTAAGTTACAATGGTGCGCCACTGGATATGTTGTATCCTTATTCACTATCGCTCTCCAATGTTCTAAGATACGTTTGTTAAGAGGGAAAATTGTACTGCCAACATATTGCAACCCACAAGGACATTCAATGACCTAAATGGCAACATCTGAGGTACAGGTGATACATTTCTTAATATTCTCTTTCTTGCCCGTCTGTAAAATATACTGTCTCCGATTACTGCTATGTCTGCATGCTTTGCATCTGGAACATTTGTAAAACCCCAATTTTGTGTCTAGAAAGGTTCCCTTCTTTTTCGGTACAAAACTGTGTACCAGAATATCTCGCATGGAACTGCTTTTTCTGTAGGTTATCAATGGTAGGGGACTGACTAACTGGCCAATCACTTTATCAGCTTTAATTAAATGCCAATATTTGGTCATAATCTTCTTAATCTCCAATGAATATGCATTAAAAGTTGTCACAAATCTCAGGGGGCCAGGGTCAGTCTCCTTCTTTTTCGGGACTAGAAGTTTATCTCTATGAACCTCCCCTGCCTTATGGCATGCCTGCCTCACATTATGGCATGGGTATCCCCTGGATTTGAACCTCTGTATCATTATATCTCGTTCACTGTCATAACTTTGCCGTGTACTACAATTTCTTTTTGCTCTAAGCAATTCTCCATAGGGAATGCTCCATTTAACAAAGGGTGGGTGGTGACTTGCCGCATGTAGGATACTGTTACCGGCTGTGGTTTTCCTGAATAGCCTAGTATGTAGGGTGCCATCTTCTACGCTGACCTCTACATCTAAGAATTCCATATTCTGGCTGTGTATTTTATATGAAAACTGGAAATTCAAATCATTATTTGGTAAGGCACTCAAAAATTCATGTAACAGTAATTCTGGACCGTCCCAAATCATAAAAATATCATCGATGTATTGTGTCCAAAAAATGATATATTGGAACCATTTCAAGTTCTCATCTGCCATTACCCATTGTGTTTCCCACCACCCCATAAACAAACAGGCATAACTTGGAGCAAAGCAGCTCCCCATTGCAGTCCCGGTAGTTTGTTTATACCACTGATCCTCAAATATAAAAAAATTGTTCTCCAAACAAAACCTCAACATATTCAAAAGACACTCAGAATGTTCCAAAAGTCTAATAGGTTTGTCTCTGAAACAATGTCTGCATGCTCGAATTCCCTTCTCATTTGGGATGCATGTATACAGTGATACCACATCTATGGTCACCATGATATAATTAGTTTGCTATGGTATGTCCTGTATTTTGGTCAAAAAATCCATAGTATCCCTACAGTACGAACTTAGATTCAAAACATATGGATTTAGGAAGTGATCTAAATAGATTGAGGCATTCTCTAAGAGACTGCCTCTTGCTGACACAATAGGTCACCCAGGAGGGTTATCAAGATCCTTATGTATCTTTGGTAACAGATAAAAGCACAGTGCCACTGGTTTCCGTACCAATAAAAATCTATACTCATCCTCAGAAAGCAGGCCTCTGCTGACACTGTCAGACAAAAAATCATGAAACCTATTTATAGATTTTCGGTATGCTAAAACAGTAGATATCTCATAACAAGTAGATTCTAGCAGATGTCTCTTTGCTTCTTTCTGGTATTTACAAAGGTCCCATAAGACAACATTACCCCCCCTTGTCTGCTGGTTTGATGACCAAGGACAATGCTTTCTTGAGGGACAGTAATGCTGTCCTTTGACCTGGGGTTAAATTCTGCGCAAAAACATTGTTTGTTCTCTTCCACAGTCTAAATAAATCATACGTTACCGTCTCATGAAAAGCATCAAGGTTGTCATGTGGTAAGATTGGGTTTTATTTGGATTTAGCTTTGAACCCACTGCCACAGGTACAATCTGTATGACAACCCAGGTCACCTAATAACTCGAAATCATTTTTCCATGTTTTTTTTACCTATTTCTAATTCTCTTAAAGTAGCTAGCCCTGCTATATCTCCAATCATTAAACATGAGGTACCATCTGTATTGCCCACTTTCTCTGTCTGTATAGTGCCTGTATCTTTCTTTTGAGCAAACTTCATCAACTTCAATTTCGTAATTAACAGGAACATGTCAATTCGTGTTTTGGTATAGTCAAAGTTGGCAGTGGGGCAGAAGGATAATCCTAGTTCTAATACACTGCGTTCATCCTGCGTTAAAGTGTGTGAAGAAATATTCACTACCGTCAACTTTCTGTCCTGCATTATTTCCTCCTCCTGTTCTGGCGTGTATTTCTGCCAATTAATTTTTCGCTTCCTTGCTGACATGCCCCCTCTCCTATTCTTTCTGTTCCTGCGCTCTCTCCCCTGCCTCGGTTGGGAAGGGTTGTCCCACCACTGCACTTGAGCCCGGTGCCTCATCAATCTCTGAAATATTATCCATGCTGGATTCCGATGAGGATAACTCCTGTCGTCGTAGGGCCTCCCCTTGTCTATAATCCTGTCTGGCTTGGTCCAATCGCCTGCTAAATGTCAAAATACGTCCCATTGCATAGTCATTCTTGTCTCGTAGGAATTTTCTCCTCTTTCTCAATTTAATCTCATCTTCATATTTCTTAAGTCGGTCTTCCATTGATTCACAAAATTTCTTAATCTCGTCCTGTGCCTCATGCTGTTCCAGACTGGTCTTTAATTTTTCGATTTCCTCACTGGTCTGTGTTAACTCAATTGCTGCATACTTAGATAGAAGTTCTAACATATTTTTGCATGTTGATAACATTAAACGCGACCACTCTTCCAAAAGTTTCAGATGTGGGTTGATATGTGTTGGGGTAATCAATATTCTCAGGCCCCGTGGGACCCGGCCAACCTCAATGTAATTATTTAGTGAGATTACTTCCCAAACTCTGTTGATCTCTTTCTTCTTTAATACTGCCACAGTTGTTGCTTCATGGGCACCTCCCCTCTAGGGCCCCCATCCTTACTGGCATACATTTCTGGTGCAATGCCTGTGGCAGTTTCATCAAATAAATTGCATGCCTCCTCCATTCTCTGGCGCATAGCATCACTCATCCTTGCGCTCTGCTGAGGTCCCCTGAGAATTGTGTATTCAAATGTTATAAAACGCACCAATTAATTCTGTGATTCTCAATAATACGGTTGCGATCACACAGCCCTGCAATTTCTGGTCACAGGCACTTGTCATAAACTTTCATTGTTTACGAGCTCTTGCCTCAATCCCTGCTTTCAAGTCTTAATCCCCAGTGAGAGGGAAACCACCACATATAAATGCAATCAAGCATTACAAACTCTATAACAACATTCCAAGTCACTGTGTTGGTTTCCGCTTTATAAATGATCCATCAAAAAAATGTCACGTTAGCCTTTACTTTGAAATAGTCTCCTCCCAAAATATAGCAAACCCTGTTGTCGCATATATCCGTGAGTCTTTAAATTCCTGCTCCAATTACAAAGAAACGGCTGCCAACAATAACAGTTCCTTGTTCCATGTAGAGAAGAAATCAATACTGTTGCTACTCAAAAACAAATTTAAATGACTTGCCTCAGTCATAGCGTTGCAGCATTTTCCACCTTCGTCTCCGGATATCCAAAACACGGGCAGTAAGAGAAAATTTGTAAACTGCCGCTGAAAACGTGCCGACCTAATGTGTCAGTTTCAGTTGGTCCGATTTCCAAGCTTAATTGTTTTCATCTGAAGCCTCCGTTCACACCGCTTCAGAGAAGGAGCACCCCCGGGGACAGCAAATATATATATATATACACACCCATGCCCAAAAGGTAAAAGGACATGCCCTAACTTGTGCATCCGGTGCTCCCACACATAAACACCACATAGCCGACCATACAGCCCCATAGGCGAGAAACTGGATGCAGAGAAGACCACTCTCCTCCGTCAGGGAGTCTAGCGTACCTAAAGCACCTTCTGCATAGCACTCCCCCACAGACTCTAAGCCTGCCTCAAACCACTTCTCCAGTTTGCTGTCTGTAGAAGCTATAGCCTTCCAACACCTCATTGAGAATTTCAACAGTTGTGAAGGTGGAGTACCTTGCGTAACTAGTCCCAGCATCCAAGCAGCAAGAGCACCCCCACTTGGGGCTAGCCACTGCAGCTGCACTGTGAGGAAGTATAGTTCCATATCAGGAAAACCTAGGCCACCCTTTCTGGCAGGTCTGTGCAAAGTGGCAAAGGACACTGGATTTCGTCCTCTGTCCCCCACCAGTTCCTGTACTTCGGCATCTATGGCCTGAAATAAACTCTTGAGGCTCCATACCGGTAGGTTAGTAACATAGAATAAGATCCTGGGAAGGGTCACCATCTTGGTACGAGTAACTCACCATGATGGGGAGTTTAAGAGAATGCCGGAATTTAACTCTGCCTATAAGTGCCCTCAGCGTGTCCCCCAAATTAGCTTCTTAAGTGTCCCCCTCACTATGAAATATACACCCCCACCCCAAATATTTCAGCTGAGTTGGTGACCATTGGATGTCATCGAAATGGCACAGGGTGTGTCTGCCCAACCAGGAAACAGTGGGAAGGCAAATGTCTCCCATTTTATTTTGAGGCCTGCGGTTGCACCCAGCTCCATCAGCATGGATTTGTACCAGGGTATACCTAGGTCTCAGTGAAGCAGATATATTAACATATCTACCTTGTATAGGAATACAATATACACTTCATCTCATAACTGTATCCCTGAGAGATTTCCTCAATCCTCATTGGCAACCACTCGGTACTCTCTGAAAGTAGGTTCCAAGAGGGAGGAGGCCGTCAGTCTCCATTTGGGTACTGCAAAGTTACATCTCCCCCATTTGCACAGTCAGGCAATAATTTTCAGGCGGACTTCACATAGGGGACAGATGTTCATGTGGGACCCTGCTTTCGGGCGGCATTCTAAAGTCATCCGTCATGTGTGGCGTGATCATAGGTGGAGACAATTCAACATCCCACTTTTCCTTTGAGTCCATGACAACTCAGCTTGATCCATATGTGCAGTCACTAGCACCGAATGTCCAAATGCTACAAATGAATTTGCTGCCTCAAGCGCCTCCTGTTGGCCCCCGTATGGTCTGATCCTTTCAGGGCCCAACTACCTGTGGCCGGCTGCAGTGTCTGCATCTCTTTCTTTTTGTTTGCAGTGGTCTATGCCACGGAGCTCCATTTGTGCCCGCTCTTTGTAGTTCTAGCCCTTTTTAGGCAGTGGTAGGGAGCAGTAGAGTTATCAAAAAAGAAAGTACTGTCATCCCCCATGAGTTTGAGCTGGAAACATAAGTATATAGCACCCATTCTTGGCGGGCTTGTTTTACCTCAACAAATGAGGCCCTGAGCCACTGCACCTCCATTGCATAATCTTAATAGTTAGCCACCAGCACGTTGTCCATCTGATATGTGTCCACCTCACGAGAACACTTCAGGATGAAATCCCTATTAAGGTTGTACAGTAGGCCTGCCGCACCTGGTTACAGCGGACTCTCTAGAGGGAGGCTGAGCTGGAGACCGGTGCACCCTATCCAGGGCAAAGAATTTGGACAAACCTTGAGGGGGCACCTCGTCCTAAGCCAGGCCTCCAAATAGCAAACCATGTCCTGGCCTTCTACCTTTTCCGGGAATCCCACCATCTGCACATTATTCCCTTGACAGCCTTGAGAGTCTTGTGCTCATCTGACAAAGTTGTCCACCCTCCAAGTGAGTTCATGCACTTGGGTTGCAAGCTCCTCTAGTTTCTGTGGACCCGTTGCTGAGGCCGCTTTAATCTCTACTACCCTGGGGCTTAGTTTGTGGTGGTCGTCTCAAAGGATCTCTATGTCCCCCACCAGGGACTCAATTTTTTGTTCAAGGAAGTCTCTAGATTTGTTAATGGCCTCCAGAATCTGCACCAGGGTGATAGCAGCAGACTCCGTAGCAGCGGGCCTCTGAGTGCCTCCCACTTCTCCTTCTAGAGGCAAGCTCTATGGTGGGGGGGACTCCGAACCAGTTCTATACTCCATGCTGGACTCCTGCTGTGCTCTGGGGCAACCTATTGCTAGCAAGACCAGCCCCATGTTACAGCACTGCACCGGACATCACTACAGAGCCATTCACCTTCTCGGCCATCACCAAAATCCCCTCCAGCGGTGCAGCCTGCAGGCCACTGCAGCCGCACCACTACAGTCGTCACCAACGACAAGTAAGTAGGGGTCCAGTTGGGATTTCATGTCCCTCTCCCACAGTAGGTCCTGCTCACAATGGAGATCCGTGCACTCCACCATCTGCCCAGCTAAGCAGCTGCAACACAGTAAGATAGGCCCACGAGGAGCCATGTGTCCAGTAGCGCAATGTGTAAGGCAGGTGAACACTTGCAACACACGTGTGCCAGAGGACCCGCAAGCAAAGAGAGCGCTAATTGTCTAGAAACTCAAGGCAGGCAAATGTTCACCTTCAGGGCGCAGTAGACAGCTGTCATTCTACTCCATTTCACCATCACACAAGCTCGGTTCTGAGTATAGGACATTGTTCGCCCATACACTTTACTCTGCGACCCAAGTAAGCCCTACATGATCCACGTCTCACTCAAGGGTCCGCAGTGCGAAGCATGCCTCAGGCAGAGACACCCACACAAGCTCCCAGATTCAGTGAACATCCCGCTCACCTGGAGTCCCCTATGCACAATCCACTGTTCCAAGGAAGCAACAGTTTGATGTGGAAAGGGCTGTCAGTGGGGAGCCCAGTGGGCCTGTGTTGTACGATGGTCCTCCATCCCACCAACATAGCCTGTGGCCATCACTGAGAGACCAGGGCAAAATCATCCGTCCTTGGGAGAAGGGTAAAGTGGCCCCCAGGATTGGTGCCGCCTGGGGCCCCTCTCGGGGCCCACCAACAATGCCACTCAGGCACCTGGGCATGAGGAGCTCTCCAAGTGGGCCCCAGTCAGGTTGCAGTGGTCTGAGCCTCAGGACGTCACTGGGAGAAATGCTAGCATTGCCGTCTTGGGCCACCTGTTAACAGTGTCAATATAATCTGCCACGGGGGCTGCCCCCGTCCTTGTCACTCTCAGCCCACCTTGGCTGTCAGTGCAACACTGCTTCACTCCACTAGTAATGGTCCCTCGGCTGATGCAGGTCTGTTGAGTAGCACTGCCACCACCTTGTTGTTCCACGACTGCAGCAGCCCAGACCTCCAGTGCTGTCAGGGGAACTCGCCTACACCCACAGGAGGGCTCCGCTTACTACAGGAAGGAAGGTCCAGGTGCCTATCTGACTCCCTCTGAGCCCTCAACCGGCTCTCCGTCATTCAGCAGGGCGGGAGGAGAAGAGTGGTTAGCAGAGAATGAATCTAGGATGTGGCCTTTTTCTGCGGCCACTAGCCACTCTCACTAGCTCCATTCAGATGTAATAAAAATAAGGAGTATATGTATGGTGTACTAGACTCATGTAACAGCAGCATGTTTAAACTCCTGGAACATAAGCCCACGTTTTTGCTGGTGTAGGCTTTGAACCTGAAAATTCTGCTTTAACTTCTTCCTTCCTAGTAATCATTAGTTGTGATGCACAAGGACTACAATGTTTCTGAAGTTTATCTCTTGGAGTGCATTTTTTCACGTTTAAAGATTCATGTGATCTAGTATAGTTTGATATTACTAAATGTTTTGTTGGAACCTAAAGTAAGGACAAAACAAATAAATAGAAATCTAACTTACCATCTTGTTTAGCCCTTTCACTGCTAGGCCTTTTCCTCCCAGTGTGAAGCCTTTTTTGGCTTATTTGGGGTCGTTTGAGTTTAGGCCTCCATTACTTTTTTGTCAACATAAGCTAGCCACGCCAAATTTGAATCCTTCTGTTGTTCCAACATCCTGGGGATCCTAAAGGTATCCAGGGTTCATGGTTTCTTCTGGAGTGGACCGTTAAATTACCCGAAATATAACTAAATTTAGTTTCTTTGGGGAAAAAATGCTGCAGAAAAGACTGATTTTTTTTTTTTTCTCCTGGAAATGGCATAAATGAAAGGTTTGCTGCTCTAAAATCAGTATCTTCCCAGCTCGCAGGAACTGTCAGACTTGATTCAGAAAACCAAAGTTTTTAACACTGTTTTGGCATTTTACGGGGGCAAGCTAATTTTTCATATTTTTTAGTGCTTTTAACTTCCTTTCACTTTGTGTTGGAGGAGGGCCTGGTATTTGGTGGACACCTATGATGTTGGCACCTTATACCAGGTCCAGGCATCGCATATTAATTATTGTTATGGAGTCTAGGAAGCCAGGCTTTCTAGTGGTAGCTGTGGTGAGCAGCCAAGGCATATTTAGGAGTGTGAAGCACTTGCAATACCACATTAGTCACACAGTAACTTATCACACCTGAAAAGAACCACACAGTGCTGCAAAAATAAAGGCACTGTACTGTATTACAGTAACACTAAACTCGATTACTTTAGGCAATCCCCCTTTCTGGAGGTAAGTACACACAAAATATACACAGGTAAGTTTTAGGAATTAGAATTAAAAACATTAGAAATAGCAAGGGCCCTATAAGGGGAGGGTCAACCATATACTAAAATAGTGGAATGCGAGGATGGGTCCCCCACTAGAGGATATGGAGTAGTTAGTCAATGGCTGGGAGATTATGGAACCCCAAGAGGTAAGTATCTAGAAGACCCCCAGTGACCAGAGGAACAGAGGTAAGTTACTTGGTTGTCCCATGGACTAACATGGGGAATTGGAATTGGAACAATGCAAGGACAGGACCAGGCTGGTGGAACCAAACAATGGATTCCAGATAAAGAGGACCTGTAAAAGAAGGCGAAAGAGTCCAGTCTACGCAGGAGTGTCTAGGTGGGGCGGGAGTCAATTCCCACCCTTCTGTGGGTGAATATCTGGGTCGACAGTGGTTGATGAAGTCCAACTGCAGAGGAGTCCCTGAAGTCGCCTAGGAACCGTCCCTTGCCAATCGCCGGATTGCAGACTGGTATGTGGTCAGGAGGACCACCAACAATCACAAGCAAATGCAACTGGAGCTGTTTGAGATTTGCAGAGCTAAAGAGGACCAGCAAGGTCTTAGGGACTCGACCCTTGGAGGTGAGTGTGGGCTGACACTAAGAAGACAGGAGAGCCAGCAGAAGCAGTAAGCGCCTCCACAAGCAACGTACTGGCAGCAGGCACAGTAAGTCGCAGTGAGGCCCAGGCAGCACACTGGAGTCCTGCATCGCTGCAGAGGTGGAGTGCTGGGGACTGGGGCTACTTGGAACCTGAAGATCCCTCAGGGCAGGAGTCAACAAGAAATGTTTGCTACAACGGTCGCGGTGCACAGGGATTCTGCCCTGGAAGAAGAGACAAGAACTCACTGTCTTCCAAGTTGGACAGAAGGAAAAGAGGGTGTACGAAGTTGGCTCTGTATATACTATCTCAAAGTAAGGGATAGTGTGCACAGAGTCCAAGGGTTCCCCTTAGAGGTAAGGTAGTGGCAAAATTTGATCATTCTTATGCTCTATTTTGTGGTAGGGTGGTCGAGCAGTAGGCTTATCAGAGGGTAGTGTTAAGCATTTGTTGTACACACACAGGCAATAAATGAGGAACACACACTCAAAGACTTAACTCCAGGGCAATAGGTTTTTATATAGAAAAATGTCTCTTCTTAATTTATTTTAGAACCACAAGATTCAAGATTTGACGTAAATACATAAAATGCAAGGTACTCCACACAGGTAAGTAAGGAACTTTGAATTAGAGCAGTAACATACACAGTTTTAGTTACAATGGCAATAAGCTATTTTCAAAGTGGACACAGTGCAAAAATCAACAGATCATGGGGGAGGTAAGTATTGGTTAGTTTTTCAGGTAAGTAGGGCACTTACAAGTTCAAGTTCCTGGGCATAGGCAGCCCACCGTTGGGGGTTCAAGGCAACCCCAAAGTCACCGCACCAGCAACACAGGGCCGGACAGGTGCAGAGGTCAAAGGAGGGCCCAAAACACATAGGTGCCTATGAAGAACAGGGGCGCTCTGGTTCCAGTCTGCCAACAGGTAAGTACCTGCATCTTCGGAGTGCAGACCAGGAGGGTTTTGTAGAGCACTGGGGGGAGACACAAGTAGGCACACAAAACACACCCTCAGCGGCACAGGGGTGGCCAGGTGCAGTGTGCATAGCAGGTGTCAGGTTGTCAATAGGAATCAATGGAGGGACCCGGGGGTCACTCTAGCGGTGCAGGCAGGGCACAGGGGGGGCTTCTCGGGCCAGCCACTGACTGGGCTAGGCAGAAGGTCGCCTGATGGTCACTCCTGAAAGAAGAGTGGCCAGGGCACACCAATAGCATGAATCCTGATCCTGATAATGTTCAAGAATAAGTAGAAAGTTCGTTCTTGGAAGATGATGTGTAGATATTTATTATAAGTGCATGTAGAAAGTAGAAATCTCAATCAAAAGACTGCATTGTACAAAATGACCATGTGTCCAGAGCAGCCAGATGGTGATAAATGGTCAAAGTTACAATAGGATGTTCGAATGTAACAATAAGTCCATACAGCAAAACAGCCAACACGTGTTTCGTCTTCAAGACTTTGTCAAGGCTGTGGAAACCTAGATGAAAAACACATACATGTCGGTATAGTATAATTGCGCAAGGTGACTTCACAACGTCTAAAATTCTTTGTACAGAGGTAAAGAGAACAATCCGAGCGAAGGTGCAATAGGATTGTGTGAATTAAGTGCAGGGATGCGTATCGTTAATGTGATGACCAGAATGTAGTGTGAATGCCTCAATAGGTCTTATAGGTGACTAATTGAATCACGTTCCAGAAGAAAAAGGCAAACAAGTCAGTCTAGAGTGGAATAAAACGGCAACATCATGCGAGGTGAGATTGTCATAAACGTATCTACACAGTGTGATACAGTACATGTGCTTTAAAAATTTTTTAGAAAACATTGAATCTTAGTGGTGAAGAAACAAGGGGGGATGCGAAGTGTGTTGTGATGTGGATAGAAGATCTATAAATAGTGTAAAGAAAAAAGAGTAAAGAAAGAAGTAAGAAGTAATTGAAAGGGGGTAAGGTACACTCAGATGTATATAAAACATAATAAGTAAACACGAAAGGTACATAGATCAAGCTGCTGGTAGTCATGAGTCCTTGGGAGAAATCAAATAGTATAGGCAAATGATGGCCATGATAAGCCTGGGGTATAAAACAACAAAAAACACAATTTAATGTAAAGCAGGTGTTATGCAGAAAGCTACTTGATCTTAATGCTACATACGGAGTAAATAATCTGGCATGCCAATGTCGCTGGAGCGTTGCCCCGTCACTAGCTTTACCAAGGTTGCTGTGATTTTACATGTGTAATATTCTTTTCACTTTCTAGAAAAACTCGAAAAGTGAAGATGGAGCCTATCAAATTAGAAAGGTTTTCTCAAAACGCAATTAAAAATTCTAAAGGAACGTTTTACTTAGTCTTTTTATGCCCATGCCATGCCCCCTAATGCCACTTTAACTGCTTATAAAAACCAAAATCTCGATCAGAAAAAATGTCATTCTAAAACTAGAGAACGTTTTATCGCTTAGTCTCTGTCTGTTGTATAATTTTACTTCATGCCATGTTGAGACACACAATCGGAGCATGCTGCGCACTACCAGACTTCTACAGAAATTGAAAGGTTATTCTATTCACACAACGTGGTATGCTTTTGTCACATATATATATATATATTTTTTTTTTTTCTAGCCGACACAGATTAGTAAAGCTTTCCTCGCCTGGCAGGCCTGAGTTCCCTGTAAGTGGGAGAAAGTAGTCAGACAAGCCAGCAATACCTTACCTCAAGTATTTGTGGAGCGAATAAACCAGTGCCGTGCGCGTCGGGGTTTTGGCAGAGTGTTTGGCCCATGTGTGTGTCAGCCTCTTTTTATAGATTGATCGCTTCAGGCAAAAGAGAGTCAAAATAGAAAAGGGACTTTAATTGAGACGGCGAGCAGTTTGAGCAGCCCAAGGTGGGGGCCATTTTGAAACGGAGTGAGTTCATATAGAGACTAGTGCTACGAGCAATGGAGGCATTTAGAAAAGGAGAGGGGTGTGGAGATCAGACGTAAGAGTCATGCAGAAAAGGGCAGAAAAGTGTATATAATAAATATAATATAACTGTAGTTTGTTAGAAGTACCATTGTCACAAGGTAAGGCATAATACACAAAAGGTGGTATGAACTACCGTCAAACAATGTATAAGTATACACAACAGTAAGCATGATACAAGACCAAGATGAGTGGGTTACAGATTCATCTTGTAAGTCAGAGAACTTACTAATATAGAGAACAGAAGTTCTATCTGGACACATAAAAAAATAATACATCTTAGTGTATGAAATATATGGAAGTGAGTGTTTTAATACAGCTGAGTTTTAAAGAAAGGTGTATAGATCCTTGTCAATGTTAATGCCCTGCTCAACAGCTCTGAGTCTAATAATCCAACTGCTTTCCAGTTGTCTAAGTCATAGCGTTTTATTGCCGCCTCTGGGTAGTGAGTTCACTGTGTCAATACCATGTACACTGATGCCCAGTATCTCTTGTTGTCTATGCTTGGCATTGTAGTGAACCGCGCAGGGGTAGTTGACATTATTGTTGCGGATGGCCCTGATGTGTTCTTGCAATCTCTCCTTAAGAGGTCGGATAGTGCTCCCCACATAGATGAGACTGCAAGTGCAGATAATGCAATACACTACAAATTTGGTGTTGCAGTTAATGAATTTGTTGATTTTGTAAGTAACTGGTGAGTTGTATTGGAACTCGTTAAGTTTATCTTTGATGAAGCAGCAAATATTGCAGTGCCCACATTTGTAGGATCCATGTGGGGCCGTTGGTAACCAAGTGTTTGCTTGTTCAGGTGGCAGAAAGCTGCAACACAAGTGATTT
The DNA here is from genome assembly GCF_031143425.1 of Pleurodeles waltl. NCBI lineage: Eukaryota > Metazoa > Chordata > Amphibia > Caudata > Salamandridae > Pleurodeles > Pleurodeles waltl. Next base: position 772,382,725 of record NC_090440.1, on the reverse strand, counting down.
CGAAGGGCGGGTCCCCTGCTATATGTGATGATGGTCACTCCTGCACTGGAGTTCGGTTCCTTATGGTCCTGGGGGCTGCGGTTGCAGTGCTTGGTGCAGGCATCGGGTTCTTTGTTTCAGGCAGTCGCGGTCAGAGGTCGCTGTTCCCTGTCGGATGCGTCGCTGTGCAGGTTCTTTGAGTCTGGAGACAGGCCGGTAGGGCCAAGTCAGCTGTCGTCTCTGTCGTCTCTGCAGGGCTTTCAGGTCAGCAGTCCTCCTCCTTTGTGTAGGTTGCAGGAATCTGATTTACTGGGTTGAGGGTTAAATACTAGATTTAGGGGTGTGTTTAGGTCCGGGTGCAGTAGCTAATGGCTACTGTCCTGGAGGGTGGCTACACCCTCTTTGTACCTCCTCCCTGAGGGGAGGGGGGGCACATCCCTAATCCTATTGGGATAATGCTCCAAACTCAAGATGGAGGATTTCTAAAGGCAGGTGTCACCTTAGCTCAGGACACCTTAGGGGCTGTCCTGACTGGTGGGTGATTCCTCCTTGTTTTTCTCATTATCTCGTCCAGCCTTGCCGCCAAACGTGGGGGCAGTGCCCGGAGGGGCGGGCATCTCCACTAGCTGGGATGCCCTGGAGTGCTGTAACAAAAGGCATGAGCCTTTGAGGCTCACGCCAGTTGTTACAGTTCCTGAAGGGGGAGGGGAGAAGCACCTCCACCCAGTGCAGGCTTTGTTTCTCTCCTCAGAGAGCACAAAGGCTCTCACCTCAGGGGGACAGAAACTTGTGTCAGTGGCAGGCTGGCACAGACCAGGCAGTCCTGCACTGATGGATTGGGTAAAATACAGGGGGCATCTTCTAAGAGGCCCTCTGTGTGCATTTTGTAATAAATCCAACACTGGCATCAGTGTGGGTTTATTATTCTGAGAAGTTAGAGACCAAACTTCCCATTATTCAGTGTAGCCATTATGGAGTTGTGGAGTTCGTTTAGACAAACTCCCAGACCATATACTTGATATGGCCACACTGTACTTACAATGTCTAAGAATAGACTTAGACACTGTAGGAGCATATTGCTCATGCAGCTATGCCCTCACCGGTGGTATAGTGCACGCTGCCTTAGGGCTATAAGACCTGCTAGAGGGGTGACTCGCCTATGCCACAGGCAGTATTTTGTGGGCAGGGCATCCTGAGGGGGATGCCATGTCGATTTTGCCTTTTTCTCCCCACCAACACACACAATCTGCTATGGCAGTGTGCATGTTTTAGGTGAGTGGTCCCTTAGGGTAGCACAACACATGCTGCAGCCCTTAGGGACCTTCCCTGGTCACATGGCCCTTGGTACCACTGGTACCTTTTACAAAGGACTTATCTGTATGCCAGGGATGTGCCAATTGTGGAACAATGGTACGTTTTTAGTGAAAGAACACTGGTGCTGGGGCTTAGTTAGCAGGGTCCCCGAACACTTCTCAGTCAAGTCAGCATCAATATCAGGCAAAAACTGGGTGGTAAGTGCAACAGGGAGCCATTTTCCTACAGCGGGCCCCTCAGAACCATCACCTGTGTTGGAGAATCTTTGCACATCAGGAGGACAGCAGATCTCAGCAGCTGGATGTCGTTGCCTTAAGTGCTTGCAGATGCAGGTAAGTGACTACTTCACTACAAGGAAGATTCCTTCTTGCTTCTTTGGTGCAACTGAAGTCTTACCAACCCCAGAGGATACACAGCCGTGGAAATGTTGCACATTGCTGACAGGAGCCGCGGAAACAATGTTGCATGGAGAGGTTGTCTCTGAGTAGCAGTCTTTTTCCATTCCTTTGGAGTCCAGCAGCGGTTCCGGTGGCCAGGAGCAGAAGAGGCCATTGCAGAGGAATCCTGGTGGAGTCTTACATGCCGAATCTGGGGACCCACCCGCAAGGAAGTCCCTAAATAGCCCAAAAAAGGGCTTGGTCACTTTGCAAGGTGACCCCCTATCATAGGGGGTCAGTGACATCACCTGCCTGACCTGACCACTCAGATGCTCCCAGGGGCCTCTGCCCATCTTGATTTCAAGATGGCAGAATCAAGTAGCCCCCTGGAGGAGAGCTGGGCACCACCCCTGGGGTGGTGATGGACAGGGGAGTGGTCAGTCTCCTTTCCTTTGTGCAGTTTCATGCTAGAGCAGGGACCAGGGGTCCCTGGACTGGTGCAAACCGGATTAAGTAAGGAGGGCACCAAATGTGCCCTTCAAAGCAAGCCGGTTTGTGTAGGTAGGCTACCCCTCCCCATCCTTGTAACATCTATTTCCAAAAGAGAGGAGGTTGCACCCCCCTCCCACAGGAAATCCATTGTTCTGCCTTCCCCTGCTTGAGCTGGTCAAGCAACAGGAGGGCAAAATCCTGTCTGAGGGGCTGCAGCAGCGTGGGCTGCTCGCAGACCCTGGAAGACGGACGGGGAGCAATACTTGGGGGGGAGGGGGTGTCCTCTGTCACCCCAGAGTGCATGGAATCATGCCACCAATATTGGCAATAGCATTGGGGTATGATACAGACATGTTTGATATGAAACATGCCTAGGTTTGGAGTAACCATTATGTAGCTGGACTATAGCTGGTGACCTATGGCCAGTATATAGCTAAAATGGCTTCCCTGCACTTATGAAGTTCTGGGAATTGGAAATGGAGTTCGTAGGGGCACCCCTGCTCTTGCATTGGTGCCCACATACACAGGGACCTGCTCTCTGGCCTTAGGACTGGAAGGACCTACCATAGGGGTGAGTTACATTGACCTGGTGTAGTGACCAGCAGTGAAAGGATGCGTGTACCTTTTCAAAAGACTGCAAATGGCAGTCCTGCAGACAAAGTTTGCATGGGCTCCCATGGGTGGCATAATACATGCTGCAGTCCCCGGGGGATCCTTGTACTAGTGCCCTGGGTATCTAAGTACCATATAGTAGGGACTTACAGGGGTACACCAGTGTGCCAATTGTGGGGTGTAAAGGCAACCAAATTTATAGGAGAGCGTACAATCGCTGGGGTCCTGGTTTACAGGATCCCAGGAAAAACAGTCTAAGCACACTGACAACAGGCAAAAAGTGGGGGGTAACTATACAAAAAGAGGGTCTTTCCTACTGATGGAAACTGGTATGAAACCTGTGGTGGATCTCAGAAAGCTATATATTTCTGAACACTAGACAATTCTGAATTCAGCAAGGGACCATTTGTATAGATCGTTCAAGGTTTTCTCAAAGAAACTAAGTGTTGAAATAAAAACAATTGAAAATTATCAGGAAAATGGTCTTTGTGACATTTTAATTTTTTTCTTCTTGTTGCAATGGCAGATTTACAATATACCATTACATCTGCTAGACCCTTCTGGGTGAGGGGATATATAGGGTTTGTGGGTTTTTTCGGAGAATTCAGGGTACCCAGAATCAATAACTGAGCTTCAACTTGCAATGGTTTTTCTTTGTGTACCGGGTATAGAGCAATTCATGTGGTAAAATATATGTAGAGAATAATAGGTTTCAAAGAAACCTGTGTATTTCTGAAATGGGCACGAGATATGGAGTTTAGAAGCAGTGGTTATTTGCACATCTTAGAGTTTGTGGTTACCCATACAAGCATGTGAATCTGATAGAGACTTCTAGTTGCATATTCCTTACCTTAGAATTTCCCCCAGGCGTCACACTAGATCAGGAGAATTTTCTTCGATTAGTACCCCTCCGCGCCGTTAGGTGGTGTCAGTCGACTGCAGGCGTTGTTGGTGTCGTGATTGCTGAGATGAAATTTTGGTCGTACATTGGTGCCACGCCAGTGTGCTGACGTCTGTTCTTTTCTTTCCGCGCCAGCCTACGTGCAGATCCTAAGAAGAGGTACCCCAGTCATTTTTTTACTACTGCAACACTTTTGTCGATTCGTTTTCAGCCAGTTGTGGGTGCATCGAAGGATGTCCCGTAATACCAGATTCAAGCCCTTCGCCTCCTGTCACCGAATGATGTTTGTGACGAATCCGCACCTCGTGTGCCCCTGGTTTCTGGAGCGCGACCACGACCTGAAGTCATGTTCCAAGTGTCGGGCCATGAACCTGTAAGCTTTGAGGGAGCAGTGCATGAAGCTCATGGCAGCCCGACACTCGACTCCACATTGTTCCCGGTCTCACTCTAGAGGAAGGTCAGGAGACCAGTCGTGGAGTCATCAGCACTCTTCGTCGTCCAAGTCATCTGGACATTCAGGTAAGAAGAAAACAAAGCATTCTTCGACTTTGCCCCACTGCTCTCACGATGCAACCTGGAAAGAGCGTCAAAGCCTCCGTCTTCGGAGCCTCCGTTTGGGTCCGGCCCCCCCACCCCCCCACACTTTATCGCTTTTGGGCCCAAGGGAGTCAGTGAAGACCGCCTCTGGTTTCAAGTCGATGCTTCTGGATCCGTCCTGACGCCAGTCGTGCCAATGCAACCTTCCCCGTCGTTGGGTCAGATGGTGACGCTTCCGACATCGGTTGACCCGACAATCGATATCAACCCTATACTAATGCCGACGACCCGGAGCTGGAACCACTTCCGTTTTCCATGGGCTCTCCTGGGCCCACGGTTGATCCTGACCCCTGTTGCTAAGGGTATGGATAAAGGAATAGTATAGAGGGTTTGCTGGACCCTTTAGAATACCAGCTTGACCCTGACATGGACTGGGTTCAAGATTTGGGTGACGCCAGCGGGTTGGACCCTCCCCTAATGCTGGCATGCTTTCTCCTCCTACCGTGGCTACGAAGGAGGGAGCTTCATACTCAGTGGTTGAGAAGGGCTGCTAAGGTTTTGGACCCAGAGAGTCCTTCTATAGAGGTCAGAACTAACCTCCTGACCAAGTTGCTTTAGCCTGGGACCTCCAACTCGGAACCCCTCCTTCCCTTCAGTGAAGCACTTACGGATGTCCTTCTTGGTACCTGGTCCAGATGCAGCGCAGGGGGCTCCTGTGAATAGAACAGTTGCGCGCTGCCTCCCACTCCCCTGGTCAGAGAATCAAAAAGACTGGACAACTTTGGGATGAAGATGTTTTCTTCTGCCAGTCTAGCACTGTGGTCTGTGAACACCGCATGCCTTTTGCGCTACTTATCCCATACTCTGTGTGATACGTCATGCACGCGCTACCTCGAGTACCGGAGAAGGCTCGGACCGTTCTTTCCTAAGCCGTTACAGACAGGACAGGTGCAGTGAAGTTCATCATTCGTTGTGGGCTGGATACGACCAACTAACTCAGATAGTTAGAAATGCAACCGATAGGCAGATCGGTTGCATTTACGGTGGCCTTGAGGCGCCACTTTTGGTTGAGGATGTCCGGCTTCTCTGGGGATGTCCAGCAATCCATGATGGACGTGCCCTTTGATAGCACCTGTCTCTTCTGAGACGAGGTTGGTTCAGCACTTAAGCGCTTTAAGGACTCCCGGACAACTTCTCGGTCCTTTGGCCTCGCAGCTTCTCCTCGCCCCCAGCTGTCCACCTTTTGCCCCATTTGTGGCTACGGAAGGGGCATCCAATTGCATTCATTTCCACATGGCCATCAACCTGCGCATGCTGTACAGCATCTGCGCAGCCAAGGACGCAGGATCCCATGAGCTTGTGGATCAAGGAGCCGGCGGGCCACCCAGTCCAACACCACCCCCTCCTCTGCCTCCAAACCTTCTAGTCCTTCAGAACATCCGGTACAAGTTGGGTACGGGATTCATCATTGCGTGCCCCACTGGGAATCCATTACCACGGACAGGTGGGAGTTGCAAATTGTCCAAAGGAGCTACTCCCTCCCCACCCCCACCCCCCCTCTCGAGACTTTTGCTCCAGCCATGCCACCATCATGCGATCATCTATCGGAGGATCGTTTAACACTTCTCCGCAAGGAGGTCAAGGCTCTCCTGGCCAAGGGAGCCATAGAGAGGGTTCCTTCACCAGAAGTAGGTAGTGGTTGCAATTACTGCTACTTTCTGGTGCCCAAAAGGGACAGGGGGCTTTGCCCTATCCTAGACCTCTGGTGTCTGTGACAGGGAAGGGCCCAAAACAAATTGTGGCAATAATGAAAACTGTGCTTGGTGTACTATTTAGCCCTCAGCTCAGCCAGCATGTAGTGAAACCAATCAAACCCAGACATTTCTTAAAACTAGATACTAGGGGGAGTCTAGGAAAGTGTCTCTTGTGTGGATTCCCCCAATGTTTTCTTACTAAGAATATCCTGCAAAGTTGAAATGTTGAAAGCAAACAGTCGTTTTCTTTGCATTTCTGTGATGTAAACTACAGGAATGTGCAGGGATCCACAAACTTTCCACCACCCAGTGTTCCCCCACTTGTCCTGATATAAACGCAATCCCATTTGTGTTCCAAGGTCTAGAGCCCGTGAAAGGAATGTATCACACGAGGGTCAACAGTAGTCCTTGCCTTTGCCTTTTACAACATACCTTTCCCATGTGCTTTGGTGCTCGAGGGGCTGAGATATGCCCCTGAGCAGTGCAAGTGAAATGAGCCAGTTGGCTCATTTCACTTTCACTTTCAAGTTAATTACTTCAGCGCATCATGCGTGCTGATCATCATTACACTGAAAACAATGCTTTGGGCTGCTTGGGAAGCTCCTCACCAGCTCCAAGGCTATTAAAAAAAAAAAAAAAAAATAACACGAAATCCCTCTGATATGAACACCAGAGGGATTTCCTGCCTCGTGAGCGAGGATGACTTGGAGCCGTCCTCTGCATATGAGCACAGTGTGGAGGACGGCACAGAGCCGTCCTCCATACCAGACAGGTTAAGTAATCTCTGTCCCATGAGAAGCTCGCTGCGTCATATTTTATTACGTTTGTTTCTTGTCTAGATATGATGTCCCCATTACTGAGAATAAAAATATATGTATAACTTATCCCTGCAGATAACCCAGGAAGATATTAAAAAGACCTACGGTGGATCTCCGGGGAGCCGAGGTTACTACTCTAGTGCATTTGCAAGGTCAGTCATTTCCGTTTTTTTATTTATTAATTCTGTTTGGGTTACATATGGGTTATATTTGATAGTGGAAACAGAGGATGGTAGTACCTGTTTTTGATATAATGCAAGTCTGTATGTTTATTAAAACACTTCTGAGAAACTGAATGCTGCTGCTTTGTTTTTGAAAAAACAAAAACAAATGTGTGGCGATATTACCTCAGTCCTGTTCAGTAATACTAACTGGAACTGTGTGACATGAGATGTTTTGATTGTGAGACATTACTGGAAAATATCATCATTTTCTCACCTGTAGAGAAGGAGTGTTTATTTTAAACCATCATAGTTTGTTCTGAAATACAGAATAGTGTACACTCTGCATCGAAGAAAAGCTTAATATAACCACTTGAATTATCTGGAAGAAATGTTTCAACTCTCAATTAACTTTGAGTAGGTTACTTGTAACCAGGAGGATGTCATGGATGCCTGAATTTGGAATGTGTATGTATAGCTACCAAACATACAAAACTGTCTGGGTCTTGGTTGGTAGCATTGTCTTACAGTGGGCTTCTTGCGCAAAAAACAGCTTCCTAGAATATTCCATTGATTGGGAGAGATAGTTTTACTTTGGTTCTCTGAACGACAGCTTCCTGATGCATTTGTTTCATAGTAACTTTCAGTCATTACTGACCCACATGAATGTTAAGGTTACCGCTGACATTTCTCAAATTACTTTAAATAAAATCAATGTGTCATTCGTAATGTGAATATACTCTCTTGATTACATTTTGTAATAATTGCTTATCTGTGATGCTGGTCATGTGAATAGAACGATAGTGTTAGTTTAGTCTACCAAATACCTGTCCCCCATACCCTCTGTAACAAATTACTATTGATGCTTGTAAAGTTGTTGTAATTGCAATTTTGGGTGTCAATTTATTAGTGCAAATTAGTAATTGTGATGATGCGTATGGTCGTAACCAATGAACTCATGATTTTGCCATTGAAACAATGTGATTATTTCATTTAGAAGTCCGAATAATGATGAAGTGTGTGTTCAAGGCTGTAGAACTACATGCTCTGCATACTCTTGCCATCTAGTGTTGTGTCCAGATGTGTGCAGGGTGTTTTTTTTTTTTTTAAAGAAAGTCTTACTAGTCACTAGGTAGTGATTCCTGCTTGTCAGTGATACGTCGCATGGGCATCCACTCCATTGTTGGGCTGTTTTCTCTCTCTTGTCAGGTTCAGAGGTGTGTACTTATGCTCTGAGTCGAGACTGTCATTCGATCTCTCTTTCGGCTCTATTTATCTCTACAGTCTATATTATCGGTGGTGTTTCTCCTCCGCACGTTGAGGTAGAACCAAAGTGACTCCTTCTCAGCCCCCAGAGGGCCTCGCCCTTTGGGGCCTTAGAACTCAATCTCCACTGTTTGCAAACAGTACTCTCCTGGTGATAGAATGGACACCATTTGATTCTGTCTGCATTGTCATGCAAAGTACCCACAAAGCAACTACCATCAGGGCTGTAACCTGTGCCTCTCTCTGGATCACAGGGAGTGGGATTGCTAGGCTTGTTGAGCATTTCCCTAAAAAAAAAAAGAAATGCAGGAAAGTACCCACTTTTTGGCATGGTTACCCACATTTTTTGCCTGTGGTCAGTATGTTTTGACTGTGTTCACTGGGATCTTGCTAGCCAGGATCCAAGTGACTATGCTCTCTCCCTCTAAACTTGGTCGCTTTGACCACACACACCCCACATTTGGCATACTGGTGCCCCCATGTAAGTCCCTAGTATATGGTACCCAGGTACCCAGAGCATTGGGGTGCCAGGGGTCCCCATGGGCTTCAGCATGTATTATGCCATCCATGGGGAGCCCATGCAAAGTGTATCCGCAGGCCTGCCATTGCAGCCTGTGTGAAAGGGTGCATGCACCCTTTTAACTACAGGTCACTGAACCTAGTCACTGTATGTCACCCATATGGTAGGCCCTCCTAGCCCAGAGGGCTGGGTGCAGGTACCTGTGTGTGAGGGCACCCCTGCATGAGCAGAGGTGCCCCCGTGTCCTCCAGCTCAATTTTTATGGACTTCGTGAGTGCAAGGTGCCATTTTACGGGTGGGACAAGATGGCCACAGCACACAGAGAGTAATGTCCAACAGTAAAACGAGAATAGGTAATCCTGGTGTCGTAATGAGTTGGGAGAAGTATGAAGTTGAAGCGAGTCTCAAATCCTGTTTGCAGATGGTATCTTTATTTGTAAGTGTTAGAAATCATTGAGTCATCATGGAGATACAGCCAACACGTGTTTCGTCACACAGGTGACTTCATCAAGGCTGTAATACAGTAAAGACAGCAAACATTGGATATATATGTGTGTTTTGTGTGTACGTTGTGGAACCCACAAACCGGAGACCAGTGGTAAAATCTAGTGAAAGAGAGCAATTAGTGAGCATGGCTACAGAGGTGAGTGGTGTTTGGGACCAAAACTTAAAAGGCATGGAAATACACAGTCAATCACCGTGGTCATGTGAATAACGTCGACAAAAAACAGTATTGGAAAGCTTAAATCTAAAGAACTATGTAGAGAGAAACAGTGTTATCTAACAATTGGTATGCAAGTGGTAAAGTAGTGCAGGACTAAGAGATATCAGGAAGAGAAGGTGAGTGAAAAACAACAAAAAGAGAGGGGAGATACGTTAAGCGTAAAAATGAGAAAGCGGAGAAATTGCGCGGGTGGGGGGCCCCGGAGGGCAGACATGCGTCACTCATACCTGGGGCAGTTAGCCAATATGGGTGATGGTAGTACTTGGTAGAGAAGTTGCTCAATGATTGATTGGGCTGTAGAAAAAGTGAGTAACATGAGACAAGTAAAGAAAAGAGCATAGAATTGGGGGAGGGGATAGGTAATAATGTGTAGGAGGACAATTAGAAAGTAAGCGTAGAAAAATAGAGAGAAGGTAGTATGAAGGTAAAAAGTAAAGTGCATGAGAAAGAAGAAATGGGTCAGTAAACACATACCTTAGTATAGTCATAAAGCTGTAATTAGTATGGCTGCGCCAAGCAGCTGTAGGTGCGTAGGTGGGGAGCTTGTATGATACTGCAGATAGAGGAGGCCCTGATAAGCCTGTCACCATAACCTATGATAATGCCATGAATAAATGAAATAAGAACGGGTTTTAGCCTGAATGCGGGGAGTGAAAAAAACGTGATTGAGATAAAATGTGAGCCAGTAAGGGGTTAAGAAATAAGAGACAGGACTAATGGTGAGTCTTATTTGGACAAGGCATTGAGGGGGTCCTAACAGGGTGAAAAAATGTAAAAAGTGAGTATAAAAGCAGGCAGAGTAGTCGGCACCGGAATATTAAACAATGGAGATGGTAAAAAACGGAAGATGAGATGAAAGCGAAAAGCTATCATGGGTGCGGTTCAAGAGGACTGTAGACATAAGGGTACCAATCGTGGACATATAACAAGAGTAAGGTGCCCGTGCGGTCGGGTATTAAAAATTAAAGCAGGCAGAGTAGTCGGCACCGGAATATTAAAACATGGAGATGGTAAAAAACGGAAGATGAGATGAAAGCGAAAAGCTATCATGGGTGCGGTTCAAGAGGACTGTAGACATGAGGGAACCATCGTGGACATATGACAACAGTAAAGTGCCCGTGCGGTCGGGTATTGAAAATCAAGCAATGAGCTAGTGTGCTTATAGTGACGTACACACCCGTTATTAAAAGCAGAAGTGAAGCACATGATAATGTTTGGTTAGGTACGTTGCTCGAGACTGAACCGTGTATGAAAACTAGAAACAGCCCGTGTGGCTGTTGGAAGTTGGAGAGCGTTTAGCCAAAATACATCGTAGTTAAATAATAAACCGCAGGGACGTGGTCAGAGGATCCAAAAACGGAAATGGCAGGAATTGGAACGAAGTGAAAAAGAGAGGTACGCGCTTATGCGGTGTATGTCAGCGCAAGGCTCAATGTGTGGACATTAGAGAAGTCGTGCAAAGAAAAGAAACGGCGAAGTTAAAGCTGCCGGGTCAGTTGAAAAAGACCCGAGTTAGTTACTTACCGGGAAGCAGAATGGCGGTGAGCTCAGAGTGAACGCGAGGTCATGTAATGATCCGCGAGATAAAACGCTTGCTAATTAAGTAGGAAGTAGCAGTGCAGCAGAACTATAAGAGGGACTCGGCTGAAATGGCAAATGCGGCGGCCATCTTGGGTGTGAATACGAGAAATTGCAATGTAATAGAGAAGATAATAAGAAAAAAATTTTAAAGACATGTATTTGGGGATGCGGTAACGCCTATATTATTTATGGATACCGGATGGGAGCCTAAAACGAAGGTAAGGAAGAAGAAGTAAAAGCCCTAGAAGGTAGAAAGGGTGTACTGGACATAGGTCACTACCTATGTCCAACTACATAGTGGTAACTCCAAACCTAGGCTTGTTCAGTATCGAGCATGTCGGAATTATACCCCAATACTGATTCCATGCACTCTGGGGGCTCATTAGAGGACTCCCCGCATTGCTCCTACCAGCTTTCTGTGGTTTCCCAGGCAGCCCAAGGTTCTGCCACCCCTCAGATGGGTTTCTGCCCTCCTGCTGCTTCATCAGCTCAAGCCCAGGAAGGCATAACAAAGGAGTTCCTCTGGGAGACAGGGTGGGGGGGTAACACCCTCTCCCTTTGGAAATAGGTGTTACATGGATTGGGAGGGGTAGTCCCCCTCCAAGCCACTGGTATGCTTTGAAGGGCACATTTGGTGCCCTCCTTGCATAACCAGTCTGCACCAGTTCAGGGACCTCAGCGGGACTCCTCTGCAACCTCTACTTCGACTTCTCGCCACGGTAACTGCGACTGGGCCCTCCAGGTACTCACAATCTGCATCCACAACAAAGCCTCCGCTTGGAACATTGTTTTCATGGCTCCTTCCAGCTTCTGCAACATTTCCCTAGCTATGCATCTTCTGAGGGCGGCAAGTCTTCAGTCTGCAAAAGAAGGAATATCCTGTGGAGTGAGTCTCTCCCCTGCATCCGCAGGCACCAACTACAGTGAGGCCCGGCTGCGTGGATCTCCTCTCATCCTGAGGTGCATGGATCCTGCATCAAGGGTGGTGTGGAGTGGTCCCTTTGGTCCTCTCTACCAGCTGTCCAACTTTGGTGAAGGTAAGCCCTTGCCTTCCCAAGCAGGACAGTACCTCCGTGCACCGCATCTCTTGCAGCTACCATGGCTTGTTGGCATCCCCTCCAAGGGATCTTCAGGCTCTGTGTAGCCCCAGTACTCTTCCCTGCGATGCACAGCCCTCTGCATGCTTTTCCTGTGGCGTGGGAACTTTCTTCAGTTGTGCTGCGTGGGCTCCTCTGCAACTCATGGGATCCTCTTCCAGTGGGTCTCCTCTGGGGACTGCCTTTTCTTCTGTGGACTCTGCTTCGCTGAGGGTCCCCTGAGACGCTCCACCCCCCCCACCTCAGTCATCCATGGGTTGAATCCTCCTGGACATTGCTGGACCCCGACAGATCCACTTTACTTCTACGTGACTCTTGCCTTTCCCAAGGCTTGTTGGTGGCTTTTCCACACCACAGACAGACTGCAATCCTTCATCTGGCGTGGGACGTCGACTACATCCTCCAGGAACTATTCTCTGGCTCCATGACTGCTTTGTTGACTGTCTTCATCCTACCGTCAACCAACTCCTGCAACCCAGACGGGTGGGTTTTGAGTCCTGGCACCACTGGACACTCCTGCAACGTCTGGACCTGGTCCCTTTATTTTTCAGGTCTTCCTCTTCTGGAATCCACTTCTGGTTTCTTGCAGTCTTGTCTGGGTGTTGCATTATCTTCTTAGTCCTTTTGGGTGGTGTGGGAGAAAATCTAGTAACTTACTCCTCTCTTCCTGGTCTCTGTGGGCCACTGTGGTACAAGCCTTTGGGGCTTCGAATTGTGACACTAAAATAAAGTACCTTTTTATTTTTGTAACACTGAATGTTTTCTTTCATGTGTGTAAGTGCTGTGTGACTACAGTGGTATTGCATACCTCTAGAGAGCCTAGCTTCTACACGCTGCCTACACTACACTAATAGGGGATACCTGGTATACGGTGTAATTACCCTAGGTACCAACCACACATCAGGCCAGCTTCCTACATTGGTGGTGTGGCGGTCAGATAGGCATGGGATAAGCACTTGCAATCGCCTTACCACTCTGTCACTTGCTACTTTCCACAGGAACTACCACTTACTGACTAGGGGTACACATTGTACTTAGTGTCAGGGACGTAGGCTGCTAAGTTTGGGTAAGCTAGGGGGTTAGGCATAGCCCTTGCTCTAAACTTCTGTAGGGAGACTAAGAGTTAGGGTAGGTAGGAACACTTACATCACTCTAACAACACACTATGGGGGTCATTTCAACATTGGTGGTAAAAGCCGCTTACCGCCGTGCAGAAGACCGCCAACACACCACCCCGGCTGCGGAATTCCTCCATGGTCATTATGACCCACCGTTCAGAATCCACCAAAATCCAGACACCCACACAAGTCCGCCACACCAAAGGTCAGTGATAAACTGGTGATAACAAAACCTCCACCGTCACGCCAACAGGAATACGCCCACACTCACGACCCACGAATCCACGCGGCGGTCTTTCAACCGCAGTATTCCATTGGCGGTACACACCGCCACGCTCAAAATACACACACTTACAAAAAACTACCACATTTGACAATTCAAAATACACACCTGATACACATACACACACCACTCCCACACACCCAATACAATATAAAACGCACACCCACATCACCCACAAACCCTTACGTCAACAATTGTGACTGAAGGCCAAAGAGAGACACCACCATCTACAAACTAGCATCCACAGGCACTCAACACCATCACTCACACAACATCCAAGCACCTCACACAACACACCTCTAAATATCACCCCACACATCACAACACACACCACCCCACACATCACCCATACCTCTCCATGTCCCCGCAAAGACACCCCAGGTTCTCTGAGGAGGAGCTCAGAGTCATGGTGGAGGAAATCATCCGGGTAGAACCACAGCTGTTCGGATCACAGGTGCAGCACACCACCATAGCTAGGAAGATGGAGCTGTGGTGAAGAATCGTGGACAGGGTCAACGCAGTGTGATAGCACCCAAGAACACGGGATGATATCAGGAAGAGGTGGAATGACCTACGAGGGAAGGTGCGTCCCGTGGTCTCAAGACACCACATTGCGGTTCAGAAGACTGGCGGCGGACCCCCACATCCTCCCCCAGAACTCACTACATGGGAGGAGCAGGTCTTGGCTATACTGCATCCTGAGGACCTCACAGGAGTAGCAGGAGGAATGGATTCTTGTAAGTCAAACCTTTAACTATTTATCCCCCACCCGCATGCTATCACATACCCCCACCCTCGCCCTCACCCCCATCACTCCAACTCCTCACGTATGTCCCAATATCACAAACCACACATCCCAAACCCAAGCCCTGCATGTAACACCAAAGCATGGACACCCATCACCAAAGCATGGCCACTGCACATACCCATACACCCCCCTAAACCATTATCACACAAGGTCCTACACAGGAATGCAAGCACTGGGGTACACAGTCACCCACCCAATGCACACCATGGCGCACACACAGATGCAATAATCATGCCTTTACACCCCTGCAGGACGCCTACCCAATGTCACCGGACAGGAGGGTCCAGATATGTCCACTCCACCCACAGAAGAGGCCCATGGTGATGACAGCAGCTCTGTCCAGCTGGATCAAAATTACCAGCCCGGCCCATCTGGGACCTCAGGACAGTCGGTTCCCCTCACACTGGCACAGGCCACTACAGAGCTTCCCCCCTCTGGAAGCACAGCACCCACCCAGCGGGCCCATACCTCTGTCCCCAGGACACGTCAATCAGCAGTGTGTCCACCACTACAGGGAACCCAGGCTAACCCACCGCCCCAACAACACCAGGGACCTGTGGGCAGTGGTAGTGGGCACACGGTTCAAGGGACAGAGGCACAGGAACACAGGGGAACTGGGAGGGCTGCCGTGCGACAGGGGGAGGACAGGCCCAGGGAACCCACTCTCCACGAGGCCCTCTCCAACATCATGGGAGCCTACCAACATTCCCAGGAGACGATGGCAACGGTACTGGCCAAGTTTCAGGAGACCCAGCGGCTGCAGGAGGAACAGTATTTGGGCTTCAGGGAGGAACTCAAATCCATCAATTACACCCTCGGCACCATTGTAGGGGTGCTGAAGGAACTTGTCAACACCAGGAGGGGGACACTGTGGCACAACAAGGGGCCCCTGACACTAGCCTGGACGATGAACTGCCCACCACCTCCGCCGGCGATAGTGGACCGGAGGCACCACCACACCAGCACCCCACCCCCTGCAGATGGAGAACCACTCCGCAAGGGGTCCCTGAGATCCAGTACAAAGACAAAGAACAATGCCAAGACCCCTGCCAAGAAATGAGACCACCCTGATTGTCATCCTTCTGTCCTAATTTGTCACCCTGTCCATACTTACACTGCCCTAGCTCCACTTCCTATGCCCCTTTGGACAATGCACCTGTGAGACTAATAGACTGGACTCTGCCATGGACATTCCTCCACCATCACCCCTGACCATTTTACAACCCCCTCCACTATTAAGCACTTAAATAAACACCCTTATATCACAAAACAATCAGGAGTCTGTCTGTGCTTTCGAAAATGTTTATTAGAAATAACAGTGGCAAAATGCTATATCAAATGTAATGTCAACATACCTATGTCACACCGCTCTAGTCCACATCTGTGAAATCGTAAGGGAAAGTGACAACTCAGTGACCATACACTGGGTGAAAATGACAGACAGATGAGGTAGTAGAATTAAATCAGATGTAGCAGGCAGTGTTGTCTTCTTATCTGTGTCTCACTCGAAGTATTGCAGGATCACTGTGTTCCTGTTGTCTATGTCCTCTTCTTCTGCTTCCTCGTCTTCACTGTCCACAGGCTCCACAGCTGCCACAACACCTCCATCTGGACCATCCTCCTGCAGAAAAGGCACCTGTCGAGCAGGCCACGATGATCTGGCACACCTTCTTTGGTGAGTAGAATATGGAACCACCTGTCATATGGAGGTCCGCTCTATAATCCTCCGTTCGCCCATGGGCCTCATTGTAGCATTCCTCTGCCCTTGTCCTGGGATTCCTCACTGGGGTCAGTAGCCATGACAGGTTGGGGTAACCAGAGTCACCTGCGAATGTCGAGGGACAACTGTTAGACACACACTAACTCATAGGGACATCCCCAGACCCCTAGTCACACTGTATTGGTTCCATGTCCTCACCTAATAGCCACACACGGTGCCTCTGGAGTCGCCCCATCACATAAGGGATGCTGCTATTCCGTAGAATATAAGTGTCATGCACTGAGCCAGTAAATTTGGCATTCACATGGGAGATGTATTGGTCTGCCAAACACACCATCTGCACATTCATCGAATGGTAACACTTCCAGTTTCTGTGCACCTGTTCACTCCTGCGGGGGGGACCAAGGCCACATGTGTCCCATCAATGGCA
This sequence comes from Pleurodeles waltl, assembly GCF_031143425.1. NCBI lineage: Eukaryota > Metazoa > Chordata > Amphibia > Caudata > Salamandridae > Pleurodeles > Pleurodeles waltl. The sequence goes on along the minus strand of NC_090440.1, from coordinate 772,366,233 downwards.
CCTGTGATGTTGGGGATATGTCCCAGGGCATAGAAATCACCTTTCACTGTAGGCAAATCCTCCACCTGAGGGAAAACGATGTAGCTCCGCATGTGTTTCAGCAGGGCAGACAACACTCTGGACAACACGTTGGAAAACATAGGCTGGGACATCCCTGATGCTATGGCCACTGTAGTTTGAAAAGACCCACTTGCTAGGAAATGGAGTACTGACAGCACCTGCACTTGAGGGGGGATTCCTGTGGGATGGTGGATAGCTGACATTAGGTCTGGCTCCAACTGAGCACACAGTTCGGGATTGTGGTACAAATCAAGTCTATAGGTGATGATCACATGTCGCTCCTCCATTGTCGACAGGTCCACCAGCGGTCTGTACACCGGAGGATGCCTCCATCTCCTCACAGGCCCCAGCGGACGGTGCCTATGGAGGAGAACAGCGAGCAGAGAGTCAACCAACTCTGAGGTACGTAAACACAGCTTAATCGGAAAATATTAGCAAATCGACATATGCCTGTATTAGTATTTAAGCAAGGCCTAGATATGTGTGACGCAGTCCAAAATAATGCCATGTGCGCCCATGAAACGGCAGCTGCCAGAGCTGTAAAATGGGACAAGGGGATATGAGGTAACTGCGCTGTCGTTGTACACCGTCACTGTAGGCGGTCGAAGACCGTGGCGCTATCCTGCATTGGTTAACATTGGACCCTATGGGTCCCAGGAGCCAATGACGATGTACGCCGGCGGTGACGGTACGCACCTGCTGCGGACGTGACCGCCATTTTGTCTCTGTTCAATCATTTGATACCTGATCTTCGACAGGAGAAGACCTACACTGCAAGTGCTGCTGTGACCTCAGTCTGGAAGAGACAATAGCTCGTGTGTCTGGGGAAAGGGCCCCTGCCTTCAGCACAGAGGAGTTGGAGAAACTAGTGGATGGGGTCCTCCCCCAGTACACGCTACTCTACTGTCCTTTAGACAAACAGGTAAGTACACTGTGAGCATGCTGTATGGGCAATGCTTGCGTGGAGTGGTGTGGATGAAAGATAGGGTAGGTTGAGAATGAGGCGTGCAAGAAACAACGGTGAGTGCATGTGCGTCATGGCAAGAGTAGGGATGCGGGCCAATGATTGTGACGGTGCGGACGGTAATATCTTCCCCTTTTCCCCTGTACTATTCCTGTAGGTCAGCACCCACCAGAAGGACATTTGGCGTGCCATCGCCAAGGGAGCCCGGACCCTGGGGGTCTACTACAGACGGAGCACCCACTGCCGGAAAAGATGCGAGGACATTCGCCGATGGAGCAAGAAGACGGCGGACGCCCAGCTGGGGATGGCCTCCCAACGTGGGAGGGGTGCCCGTCGCACCATGACCCCGCTGATGTTCAGGATCCTTGCGGTGGCGTACCCGGAGTTGGATGGGTGCTTGAGGGCATCACAGCAGCCACAAGGGAGTGAGTACATTCACATCCATCTGAGTCTGCGCGCATTACAAGGTGTCTGGGTGAGGGAGGTGGGCTGTAGGTTGTGGGTTCCCCTAGGCCAGGTCGAGTTTTGTAGGCAAGGTCCCTTCGTGAGGCAGGCTATGTGGCACCCCAACCCCACCAGTGGTAAGAGCCATCTACACCTAGTCAGGCTCCTGTGACTTCCATGTGTGCAGCAATCGGGCATAGGCCTTGTCCCCTTGTGATTAATCTGCTGATTCAGCGTGCATTGGAGGGGTCTGGGTGGGGGAGGTGGGCTGTGGGTTCCCCTAGGCCAGGTCGAGTTTAGTAGGCAAGGGCCCTTCTTAAGGCAATGCCCTGTGGCACCCCACCTCACCCCACCTGTGTACAGTGCCAACTACACCTAGTCAGGCTCCTGTGACATCCATGTGTGCAGCAATCGGTCATAGCCTTGTAACCCATGTCCCTGGGATTGATTAGGGAACTCCAAGTGCACGGCATAGTGCAGGGGACTTTTGTGTCTGTAGTATCCGCCAACGGTAGCGGTATTGCATGCACTGAACATGTCTTTCTTCTGTCTTACCCCCACTTTTTGTTGTGTCCCTGTTCTTGTGTGCATTAGCATCATCAGGCGGAGGAGCAGTGGCACCGGAGCAGGAGGGAGCTGCATCCCACATGGCCCTGGAGGGAGACACAACAGAGTCTGATTTCACCAGTGGGACGGAGGGCGAGGGGATCTCCATGGCGGGGACAGGAGCTGAGACCAGCGATATGGACTCCTCCTCTGATAGGAGATCCCTTGCGGTGGCGGGCCCATCTGTGCCCCGCATCTACAGGTACAGCCGCCACCCCCCCCCCCCCCTCTACAAGCGCCGCCCTCCCAGCAGCCCTCAGCATGTGTCCCGTGGCCGCTCACCCAGGAGGGTGGGCATCTCCTTCACCCCAGGCACTTCAGCCCCTGCCCCTCTCACCCCTGCTGCCCTCAGTGAAGAGGCCATTGACCTCCTCAGGTCCCTCACTGTTGGGCATTCTACCATTTTGAATGCATCCAGGGTGTAGAGAGGCAGTTGCAACAAACCAATGCATACCTGGAGGGCATTCATTCTGATCAGGCAGCCCATCAGCGAGCTTTTCAGACTATGGCCTCAGCACTGATGGCAGCCATTGTCCCTGTCTCTAGCCTCCCACCTCCAACTTCCTCCACCCAGACCCAAACCCCTGTACCTCAGCCTATCCCAAGCACACCATCAGACCAGCATGCACACACCTCAACACACAAGGGAAGCTCTGGCAAATATAAGCACCACACATCTCACAGGCACCCACGCAAGCATCATACACATGCAGGTCCCAACCCAACACCTCAGCCACAACATCTGCGGGACCAGTGGTGCCAGTAGTAACCAGCTTCTGGAGTGCGCCAGGCAGCAGGGCAGCCAGTGTGGCAAGGAGTCAGAGCACGGACATTCCCCCACCTGTAAAGCACAAAAAGTTGGCCAGTGCCTGGCGGGAGAGAGAAAAGAAATCAGCCACCAAAGCCGCTCTCAGGGGTACAGTTGGGAGTGTGGAGACAGCTGTGCCACCATCCAAGGTGGGGAAGGGGCACAGTAAAACCGGCAAGTCTGGGAAAATCTGCACGGTGGACAAGACCGCCACCAGCCCCGCTGCCCAGGACACCGCCTCCGCCAGCCCCGCTGCCCAGGACACCGCCGCCACCAGCCCCGCTGCCCAGGACACCGCCGCCACCAGCCCCGCTGCCCAGGACACCGCCGCCACCAGCCCTGCTGCCCAGGACACCGCCGCCACCAGCCCCGCTGCCCAGGACACCGCCGCCACCAGCCCCGCTGCCCAGGACACCGCCGCCACCAGCCCCGCTGCCCAGGACACCGCCGCCACCAGCCCCGCTGCCCAGGACACCGCCGCCACCAGCCCCGCTGCCCAGGACACCGCCGCCGCCGCCAGCCCCGCTGCCCAGGACACCGCCGCCGCCGCCAGCCCCGCTGCCCAGGACACCGCCGCCGCCGCCAGCCCCGCTGCCCAGGACACCGCCGCCAGCCCCGCTGGCCAGGACACCGCCGCCGCCAGCCCCGCTGGCCAGGACACCGCCGCCACCAGCCCCGCTGGCCAGGACACTGCCGCAACAAGCACCGCAGGCCAGTGAGCGCCAAAGATTCCGACGCTGCTGAGGCCGCCACAAGCAGGATGAAGCACTCTGGGCACAAAGCCCCCTCCAGAACCAGTGGAGTAAGGCATCCACTACCTCAGTCCTTGGCAGGATGAAGCACTCTGGGCACAAAGCCCCCTCCAGAACCAGTGGAGAAAGGCATCCACTACCTCAGTCCTTGGCAGGGTGAAGCACTCTGGGCACAAAGCCCCCTCCAGAACCAGTGGAGTAAGGCATCTACTAACTCAGTCCTTGGCAAGATGAAGCACTCTGGGCAGAAAGCCCCCTCCAGAACCAGTGGAGAATGTTATCCACTTGAGAGACTGTGGCTTTGCACTCCCCAGGATTGAACAGTGGGCAAACCACCCACTGTAGAGACTTGAGAGACTCTGGCTTTGCACTTCCCAGGATTGAACAGTGGGCATGGAGCCCCCTTGTGGATCTGGCATTGTGCACTCATCCGGCCGAGGTTCCCCCCCATTCCCTTCCCCCTGAGGTGCCTGTTTTTTTTTTTCTATCTGATGCCACCGCAGTGTTCTCTCTGTCTTGTTCGGGTATCTTGTGTGGGCATCGCCCATGCCTTTTGGGCCCAGTGGTCCATGGACTATGCTACTGGAATACCTTGGACTTGTATTCTTGGTGTATATATTTGTTTATAGTGTACATATCTTTATATATGTATATATTTTTGATTACTGTATTTGAATATATTACAATCATTCAACTCATTTCCTTTTGTCCTTGCATTCTTCCAGGGAGGGTTGGGGGGGTGTAACTGTAATGTATCATGATGTATTAGTGTGTGTGTTGTCGTGGGTGAGGGTGAGGGTGGAGGTGGGGGTTTTGCATGTGTGTGTCACTGTTTTTTCCCTCCCCCCTCCCCTGTGTCGTAGGTGCAGTACTCACCGTGGTCTTCACCACCGGCGTTCGTGCTCCTGGTAGAGGAGCAGGAAGATAAACGCTGGAAGAATCTGGAGCTAGAGTTCCATGGCATCCTGGTTCCTCGTGGGGTGTGTAGAGGTGAGCGTTTCCCCTTCCAAGTCCTGTTTCCACCGTGTTTTTGTTCGCAGTGTTTCTGCCCTGGAAAAGGTGGCGGATTGGACTGTTGTAATTCTGTGGGCGGTACATTGTCATCCGCCTATCTGTTGGCGGTTACCGCCGCAGTGTTTGTTTGTACTGCCTTGGCGGTCGGATTGTTAAAGTGGCTGTCTGTTGGCGGTTTCCGCCACAGTCGTAATTCCATTTTTTTTTTTTCGCCGGCCTGTTGGCGGTTTTACCGCTGCTTTAACACCGACCGCCAGGGTTGTAATGACCGCCTGTGTATCTAGTGGGGAACATATCCCAAGCCACGTACACACCATATGTGGGTCTTACCTTCCAGGAGCTCAGGGAATTGTGCTCGGAAATGAACCTAAAGACAGGTAGGAACCCTAACAAGATTCTTCATCTGGGCCTGCTTCTCCAGGATGACCAGGACCATGCTGGTAGCCAGAAGAAGGGGGAGGAGGATGCAGACTCTAGCCCCTCAGTCTTAGAAATACAGGATCTAAATACTGAGGAGGGTCAACAGGGTCCCTCAGAGGATCAGAGAGCCCTTTGTAAACCCACCAGCCCTGCTGGAAGCACTACTGGTAGTATGAGGGGAAGCCATACAAGTAGGCCCCCCTTTGTGCCAGAAGGTTGGTTGAGAGGGTAACTAGAACTAGGGACAGATCCTCCTCTGCTCACTCATGTCTCCAGAGAGGACACACTGCTCAACTTCAGGTGAAGATTCCCAAGACAGGGAGCTCAGGCACCTGAGACTGGAGGAGGTCAAGCTGAGGCTGTAGCAGAAGCAGCTAGCCCTAGATAGGGAGGCCTTGGCCGTGGAGAGAGATAGAAGCAGGGTTTGGGGTTAGCACCCCATGGTGGCAGCGGTTTTAGATTCAGGGTGCCTAGGGTCAGGGAGGACTCTTATGACTCCTGAAACTTGAGCAAGGTGGTCCCCCTACAAGGGGGAGTGATGACATCTGTAAGTGGTTCACTGCTTTGGAGAGGGCCTGTAAGGTACAAAGGGTCCCCCAAAAGCAGTGGGCTGCTATCTTGTGGCTCTCCTTCTCTGGCAAGGGTAGGGACAGACTCCTGTCAGAGAAGAGGATGTAGACAACTACTCAGTGCTCAAAGCAGCTCTTATGCATAGGTTTGGTCTGACTAGTGAACAATACAGGATAAAGTTCAGAGACCAGGGAAGAGTCCTCCCAAAAGGGGGTAGATTGTGTGGACTGTTCTGTGAACGCTCTGGAAGACTAGCTGCATGGGAGTAAAGTCAGTGAATGTCAGGACTTATACAACTTAATTCTGAGAGAGCATATTTTGAACAACTATGTGTCTGATGTGGTGCATCAGTACCTGGTGGATTCTTATCTGACCTCTCCCCAAGAATTGGGAAAGAAGGCAGACAAATGGGTCCGCACCAGGGTGAGCAGAAAGGCTCATACAGGGGGTGACCACAAAAAAAAGGAAGCAGGACAAAGGTGTGGACAAAAACAAATGTAAGGAGTCCTCATCTGGCCCCCAAAGCCCTTCTGGGGGTGGGTCTAATAAGTCTTCCTCTTCCTCCAATTTTAAAAAGTCTTGGTGCTAGGTTTGTAAAAACAAAGGCCAGCGGCCAGGAGACTGTTCTGTCCTAAGAAAAGCACCAAGCCAACAACAACTACTAATCCCACACCTACTCCTAGTGCCCTTAGCAATAGGGATAGTACTGGGAATATTAACAGTTGTCAGTCTAAGGGTGTAGCTGGGGTCACTTTAGGGACTGTAGTAGGGTGTGGGTTGGTTAGAGAGACCACTGAAGCAGTTTTGGTCTCTCATGGGGGTGTTGATTTTGCCACCCTTGCTGCCTGTCCCCTTAACATGTTTAAGTACACACAGCATCCTATGATAAATGGTTTTGAGGCTGAGGCTGAGGCCTACAGGTACACAGGTGCCAGTGTCTCTATGGTGACTATAAAACTGGTGTCCCCAGAGGAACACCTGCTTGGTCACTAGTACCAAGTGACTGATGCCCATAACGTCACTGTGTGCCACCCCATGGCAGTTGTTGATTTAAGCTGGGTGGGAGGGGGGTTACTGGTCCTAAAAAAGGTTGTAGTGTCCACAGATCTACCTGTCTACTAGGGAACGGCTTGGAGACTTCAGCTTGGGCTGAAGTGGAGTTAGAGGCCCATGCAGCAATGCTCGGCATCCCAGGGCATATTTCTTCCCTGACCATAGCACAGGCGAAGAAAGAGATCAGGGAAGCTTGGAGCCTGGAGCAATGGTCCAAGTACTTCCCAAACATCAGTGTAGGAAGGGCAAAAAGGTGCCCCCTACTCCAACCTCCAGTGAGGATTCAACCCTAGAGGGGGAATAATCCACTTTCCTGGCAGAACCTACACCAGAGGAGCTACAGACAGACACAGAGCTCTTGGTTGCAGGGGGGCTGCAAGAGAGGAGTTCAGTAGGGCACAAAAGACGTGTTCAACACTGGAGGACTAGAGGCAGCAAGCTGTTACTCAAGAGGCAGGGGATGTTAGTGGCATCTGCAAGATGTATTGGGAAGACAACCTCTTGTACTCAGAGCCAAGGGAACCCAAACCTGGTGCCAGCAGGAGGTTGGTGGCCCCTCTGCAGTACAGAGAATTTTTGTTTTCCCTAGCACATGACATTCCCCTGGCAGGTCACTTAGGGCAAAGCAAAACATGGGACAGACTTGTCCCTCACTTTCATGGGCCCCAGTTGTCAGAAGAGACAAAGGAGTTTTGTCGCTCTTTTGTCACCTGTTACACCAGTGGCAAGACAGGTGGCAACCCAAAGACCCCCTCAATTCCACTTCCAGTGGTTGGGGTACACATTGAGAGGGTTGAGTGGCTACTGTTGGCCCCCTAGACCCTCCGACAGCCTCTGGGAACGGATTCATTCTGGTGGTTGTGGACCATGCCACCAGGTACTCAGAAGCTATTCTTCTTAGGACCACTAAAATTCCTGCAGTGGCCAAAGCCCTTCTTAAAATATTTTCAAGAGTGGATTTTTCCTAAAGAGGTGGTGTCAGACAGAGGCACAAACTTCTTGTCTGCATATCTGAAAGCCATGTGGAAGGAATGTGGTGTTACTTATAAGTTCACCACCCCTTACCACCCCCCCCCCACACCACTCCCAAACCAGTGGTTTCGTAGAGAGGTTCAATTAAACTTTCAAAGGCATGATCATGGGACTCTCTGAAAACCTCAGGAGGAGATGGGATGTCCTACTGCCATGCCTCCTCTTTGCCTTTAGAGTTCCTTCAAAAGGGTGTGGGCTACAACCCATTTGAACTTCTGTTTGGCCACCCTGTTAGGGTTCTTCTTACCATTGTAAGAGAAGGCTGGGAGCAACCTCTCAAGGCTCCCAAGCGAGACATAGTGGACTGTGTACTTGGCTTTAGATCAAGGATGGCTGAGTATGTGAAGAAGGCCACTAAAAATCTTCAGGCCAACAGGGAGCTGCAAAAGCAATGGCATGATCTGAAGGCTGTCGGACTGTATACCAGCCAGGACAGAAAGTGTGGGTCCCTGAGTCTGTGGCTTCTAGGGCACTCCAAGGCAAGTGGAGTGGTCCCCATACAATAGTGGTGATAAAGGGTGAAGTTACCTACCTGGTAGACCTAGGCACTCTCAGAAGCCCCCTCAGGGTGCTTTGTGTGAACCGTCCAAAGCCCTACTATGACGGGGCTGATATGACCCTGCTCATGGCCACTGATGAGGGACAGGAAGAAGAATGTCCCTCTCTCTGACCTCTTCTCCCACACTGCAGCTGATGGCTCAGTTGTGGTGTTAGTTGTTGCTAACTGCCTTTCTGAGTCACAGAAAGAAGACGGCAGGAGTCTCCTGGACAGTTCTCAGAACTGTTCTCATTGATACCTGGTCAAACCACGTGGTCTGAACACACCATTGACGAAGGGGACCGTTTGCCAATAAAAAATATAAAAGTTACAGGCAACCTGACCATGTCAGGTACTGCATCAAATCTAAAGTTTAGAAGATGCTAGACCTTGGAGTCATTGAGCACTCAGACAGCCCCTGGGCTAGTCCAGTGGTTCTGGTCCCAAAACCTCACTCCCAAAATGGAAAGAGAGAAATGAGGTTTGAAGTTGGCTATAGAGGGCTCTACACTGTAACAAAAACAGATGTGCATCCTATCCGTAGGGCTAATGAGCTAATAGATACACTGGCATCTGCCAAGTATCTGAACACATTAGGTTTAAATTCTGGCTATTGGCAGGTTAAATTATCAAATGATGCCAAACCCAAGACAACATTTTCAACCTTTGGAGGGCATTATCACTTTACTGTGATGCCCTTTGGTCTGCAAAATGCACCTGCCACATTTCAGAGGCTGGTGAATACAGTCCTCCAAGGATTGAAAGCCTATAGTGCAGCTTATCTGGATGGTATGGCTGTCTTTAGCTCCACCTAGGAGGATCACCTGGTCCACCTGTGGAATGTTTTGGAGGCTCTGCAGAATCAGGCCTCACTATCAAGGGTCTAAGTGCCAGATAGGGCAGGGGAAGGTTGTATATCCCGGCCACCAGGTAGGTGGAGGTCAGATTTACTACTACAGGGGAAGATTCAAACCATTTTGGATTGGACTCCCCCTACTACTCAAACTCAGATGAGCGCCTTTTCAGGCCTCACTGGGTGTTACAGGAGATTCATTAATAACCATGGAAGGACTCAAAATTGTTATCCCACCGCAGGTTCCACCCACACCTTCATGGAACCTTAATGTTGTTCTCCCAAGACTCAGGGGCCCTCCATTCGAACTTCTATACTCATGCTCCATTCAGTTTGTTTCTTGGAAGGTGCCATTTTAGTTACTATCACTTCAGTATGACGTGTAAGTGAGCTCCCGGCTTTAACCTTGGAAGAACCTTCCTTCCAACTACATTGGGATGTAGTGCTTCTTCGCACCAGCACTAAACGTCTCCCTGTAGTTGTTTCTCAATTTCACCTCAGCGAATAGATTGTTACCAATTTCTTCCCACAACCAGATTCTGTTGTGTATAGCTTTGCATAAAGGAGATGTTTAAAGAGTCCTTATTTTCTATATTGATAAAACTTTCTGGAAGACTAGGCAACTTTTCTCCACCACATAAAGGCAGCCATATATCCAAATCAGGCATATGGATCGTTAAATGCATTCAAACAGTTATGCTAAGGCCAAAATAACTTTACTGACTCCTCCTAGAGCACACTACTAGGAAAAAGGGAGCACCCATGGCTTTTTAAAAATATTTTTTTAGGAAATATTCCCAAAGCGGACATGTAAAGCAGCTTACCTGGTCCTCACCACACACCTTAATTAAACATTGTGTGGTGTTTCAGCCCACCAACAAGCTAATGTAGGTTGGTCAGTGCTACCTACTCTTTTTCAAACAACTGCAACACCCACAGTCTGTCTATCTACAGCTGCACATGCTTTGAATTTAATATGTTACTTACCCTGTAAGCATCTGTTCGTGCCATGTAGCATTGTAGATTCACATTTGCCCACCCTCCTCCCCAAACACTGGTCGCCGTTAAAGTTTATTCTACTCTTTCTCACATGGACATCTCCTAATTTACACATAATCTACACTCAATTCTCACTCCCCTGCACAAAAATAGTCTTTAACAATGGAGCTGATGCCTATGTGCCGTATGGCCGAGAAGGAGGAGTCTGGTGACTTTAAAGACTTCCTTTGAAGAAAAACAACCTGCCCACATCCAGACTCAACACTAGATGGCAGGAGTATGCAGAGCATGTCAATTTAAAGCACTAAAGACAGAAACCGATGCATACAGGGTAAGTAGCATATTCCTTACACCACATTTCAGGGGGTGCGCCATTTACTTAAAATTGGTAAAGTTTCTAGACTTCTGCTCATCTTTCTCCTGCTCACTCCTCCTCCCAGTCCTTGACTGCAAGTCTTCTCTCCCCACAGTTTTTGCGGAGCACAGAGCGCTATGGCACAAAACACTTATTGTATTAGAATGTGTGTATTGTGAATGAAACTTTCTATTGTATACCTGATATACCATTTTGCACGTTTTCCGCTGGAATCTCTGATACATGTATGCAGAAGAACATACTTTTATGAACTATTGTTTAAGAAATGTTTCATATTGGGTTGAACATCTCTGCAGCGCATTTGCTGAGGAAGCAAGTAGAAGAAGTCTGTTACCTTAAGAAGTGAGTTGGTGTTAAGAAATATATGATTACAAAATTGTTTATGTGCCAGTTCAATTGAACCATAATCATCCCATGCTGCATTTGCAGTTTTACTAATTGATATGCATAATTGCGTATTAAAAAAAAAAAAATGTTTTGAAGGATCGGGGCAACTTCTCATTTTCCTCCTGGGACTCTGCTTATTTTGAGACTTTCTCTTCCTCACTTAGGATGCCGGCAGTACTCTTAATGAGTTTGACACTTAGTATCGAGTGAGATTTATTTGCTTGAATAAGAATTTTGTTATGATTTAGGATTCTGTATCCTGTACCTAAGGTTTCATGCCAGGTTGTGCTTTTTTATTAATAATTCTGTATTTAATCTTTTAAAATTTAATTCTGATTTAGAACTTGAGTGATCACACTTTCTAATTTGACTTTACTCTGCTAAAACAGAGTCATTGATGGAGAGGGCAGTCTCTTACCGCTAGATTAATGAGAAGACATACGGAGCTTAACTGCCTAAAGTAAATTTTGGGGTTCGGCTCCCACAATAGGATGATGTAATACTTTGTAATTATAGGTTTGGTGTTAGCCAATACTTTTTTATACTTTATTAAAGTTTTATGTATAATATATTTATTTATAGTGGCTTTCAGCTGGGCTTCTTCATCTATTGCTCTGTTGTCATTCTAATTTTTCTTCCTCCCACTACGGCGTACAGGATGGGACAGTGGTTTAGCTCAGATCAGCCATTATCTACTTCACTATAGGTGATATCATTCTGCCGTTTCACAAGAAGTGCATTTACAAATGAAGTACTTCTCTTCACTGCCAGGTACTACTCTAGCAATGTACTTTTTGAGACTAAAAAATATTTAGCCAATAATTTTTTATTTTTGTTTGTATTTTTTTTTTTTTTGTTTAGATTGAGAAGGGTCAAAGAGCTTTTCCAACAAAAACTATTTGCAAAGACATGACAGGCCAAAAAAACAAGCATTGATAAAGCCAAAAGGCTGATAGCCAACACTAGACCTGTTTGTTCTGCTAGTGCCCGTTTTTCCCTGCAGTCCATACAAATCTGCACAGGATAGCTCTTGCCGAAAATATGAATAATATACTTTATCTGAAAAGCAACAGTATACTGTTATCCAGTTTCCCTATTTTGATCGAGTAAGCCCTGTATGGAATTTTTCAGTTTTTCATTTATTTTACCTGTTTGCAAGAAAATGTTTTTTTAGACTGCCTCATTTATTGATTTTTTTCAATGTTTAAACTTTTTTTAATGATATCAAATTCACATCCCAAGTTGAGCTCTTAATTCGGCAACTAGCTTTAGAACAATCAGTGGCTATGCTCTGCATTTGACACACTGACAAACTATAGGAAATTCGTACCTCGTTCCCGTGAGATGAACCATTATAGTATTTCATCTAATTGCAAATGCAACTTTCCAGTTTTTAACTACTTTGAAATGTATTTGAATTTTTAAATATTTTGCAATGTTTAACAGTAAAAGATAGCTTCAGATTAAGGATTTGTTTCGATTCCTATCCCTTTTTGCTAACCCAGACATGGGTAGGAGAGAAAATTCTCAACATTGAGCTTTTGCCAGTTTAGATACTTAGAACAATCAGAAATTATTCATAGAGCAACTTTTCATCCTTTTATTTTCTGTTTTCTTACACGTAAATTCATTGTTAGACTTTCTCCTTCTTTGCTGATGTACACGCAGAAGTACATTTGTGTTTCCTTTCTCAAAATATGAAGTATGGACTTCATGTTTTTTATGACCTTCTTTATAGCTTGTGTTTTTGGAAATTAATAGTTTAGTAAAAAAATAAATTACAAGTGACACCTTAAACTTGCCTTAAGGTACCAAAACGATGCATGTTGTTCAAGAAACCAGTTTGATAAAGCTCAGCTAAATCAAAACTAGTTTTTCATGCACGGCCTGATATTGCTTATATATACACCTGTTCACAGGTTAGATGGGTCAAAAACTTCAAACTTTTCAAAATGTTATTCACTTTTTTGCATTTGAACGCTACACGTTTCAGTTGTGACACTTATGTCACACAGAACGTTCCTGACCTTTAAAACAATCTTAAATGGATCCCTTAAACTTTGGACAGACATTGGAGCCCTTTGCCTTGAAAGGACAAGTACTGGTAATCTCCTATGAGAATACCATTAAAAACAGGATATCATAAGGTAAATGGGACAATCACAAATGGTAAGATACTACTTTACTCATTTCTGTAAAATCATAATTTTCCCTTATGATTGGTAAAATCTGTATTTTATGGCGAAATTGTGAGATTTCGCATGTATAAAGCATTATCGGAAATTTAAATGTACTCTAGGGCAATTTGACTTTCCTATCTTCATGCAGCTTTTTCCAGCACTGCACAAAAGTGATATATTTTCACTGAAGAAAACAGGAAAACAAAGTCTAAACGTGTGTGTGTAGTTTAGTGAACTGACTAGAACTTCTCCCCCATTGTGCACTGCTTATGCATGCAGTGCAGGATTGGACAGGGGTGGGGGAAATTATAGTTAGTTCACTGTGTGTTGGCTTTTGTTATTGTTAGCTCATTTCTCATTCCACAACCTAAAACTGTCACTTTAACTGTGTGTGTGTACATGCACATATATGTTACCTAGTGGGGTTCGCCACAAGGTAGCTATAGCTAGGCCCTACTTTCTATGGAAAAAAAACATTTTTTGACTTGCCTTTATCTTTGGTGCAGACTGATGTAGCTTTGTGAAAACTTTGACAGTCAAGTCAGCTGCTGTCTGGAAAGTTTTGCGGGTGATCTGTCAAGCGCGGGCCAAGGAAAAAGGGTGGGGTTGGGGTCAAAAAGGTGTGTTTCTAATGTTAATTCCCGTAGAGATTTTGAACAGGTCTACAGCCCGAACCACTAGACGAATGACACCAAATTTTGCAGAAAGGTAGCTCTTGGTCCAGAAAGCGCCCTTTTTGTTATTTGGTGTAAATCTCTTCAGCAGTTTTTGAGAAATTAAAGAGAATCCAAATTTGTATCTATAGGGACACGAAGGCTCAGCAAACCCTCCCAATCTCGAGCTGAGATCTTATTGGCTGCCAGCACTTCAACAAGGAAATGTTGGCAACCATGGTAGTACATTTTTTTATTTTTTTTAACTTTTCGAGCAGTTCTGCCAAAAAAAAAAAAAAGTGCACTTATTTTGTAAACAGCCTCCGGGTGGACCAGGTCCTGGAGGCAAATACATTTTGAATGGAGGGCTTGCCCCCCTGCAGCCCTGGCGACCACCATCGCCCAGGGGCTTTCAACAAATACAGTGCGGGGAGGACAGCGCTATCCGCCTTCCTTCCCACCCCACTTCCAGTCCCAAGGACTGCCACCTCCCCGGGGCTACAAAAAAAAAAAGTGAAGGGGGTCTGGTTCACCCCCAGGGCCTGCTCCTGCTCTGTCTTGTGGTGTCCACCCCCAGGACATAGCTGTTTGCTTTTCTTTGGTGAAAGCTGACAGCTCCCATCAAGCAAAAGCAAAGTCCACTTTCTGACAGTGGGAGCTGTCAAACCGCTTCCACTGGCTGAAAGCGGAATTTTCATCTGTTTCCCTGCATGCAAACATGCATGCAGGGAAACAGATGAAAACATTGATCTGGCAAGCAGGAAGCTGCTATTTAAAACATCTTCCTGCTTGTAGGTTTATGCCGGCTCCCGCAGGACGTGAGGAGCCGGCTAGGACCGCAGGGGCCTTCAAGCTCCCCTTGTGTTTTTTCTCCCTCCCACTCTCCGTCTCTTCCCCTCCCCCGCAATAATGGGGTGGAAGAGGGAGAGATTGTCTTCAGGGTCTCTCCATGCAATGACTTTAAAGAGTAAGACAAGCAAGATGTTTGGGACTAATGTTATAGTTACGTTTGGCTGCAGAGCGGAACAGAGTCACTCCTGGGCTAATGGTTAGGCTCTTGTGTTGTCATTCAGTAGGCTAACGTTTCAAATCCTGGCAATGTGGTTGTTTATTTACTAGTGTTTGACTGTTAAACCTTCCTTGTGATGGAATATTCTAATTTCTTTCCAGTCACATGCATGGTATGACTGTCATAGGTATGTCTGGAAGCATCACTGCAAGGAGTCACCTATGGCATAAAGGTTAAGGTCACAAACCCTTGCACTGAAAGTTGAGGGTTCTACTTTAGATGCGTCTGTGGTCAGTTTCCTTCCTTAATTTCTTTTAAACTTCAAAAGTTTAAGGTTCATACTGAAAGGTGATCACATTCTTTTTAATTGACAAAGAAATGTTTATTTTCAATTTGTCCAGAAATACCTCATTGCATTCATCAAAGCCTAAAAACCCTCTATCTATCTCTCTTTCCCTCTCACTCTTTCTCTCTGTTTCTTTTTCAGTCTTTCTCCCACTCACACACCCACTCAGATCCTTACACATACACTCCCAGACCCAATCAGACACTCATGCACACACTCCCAGACACTCATACTCACGCACCTACTCACAGACCGACTCTGGCACACCCCCTCACAGACCCACACAGACACTCAAGCACCCACTCACAGACACTGATGCACCCACTCTCATACCCAGACACTTTTACAGCCACTCTCACGCCCTGATACACCCTCTCACACTGAGAGAGGCAGGCTGCGGCCAACTTAGCTGTGCACAGCGAAAGGCTGTGCGCAGAGTGGGTGGTTAGGGGGGCTGGCCGCAGGGCCTGGCCTTAGGCGGTGGTCGTATTAACTTATAGTAATGAAAATTACCTAACTTTTGAAAAAATAAAAAGTAGAAATTCACTGAAAAAATCAAAGGTTACATGAACGTTCTGGGTAGGCTCACATTTTAAACGTACAAAACCATGGAAATTCAGCAGTAATAGTTAGAGTTATGTAAAAGTAACTATAACTTGTGCCCTAAGGTAACTAGAACGCGCGCCCTTGCCATGCAATGCTAATTACCCCACATATTATGGCACTTGTGACATCTTTGATAATATTAATGTAATATTTGCAGTAACATTTTTTGTGAAAAAACTGTGCGTGTTGGGGGCTCAAGTTATAGTTACCCTAGGGCATGAGTTATAGTTACTTGAGATAACCAGTGAATTTCTATGGTTTGGTACATTTAAAATGTGAACCTAGCTTTAACATCCCTGGAACCTTTGATTTTGTTTAAAGTGTATGTGTGTGTATATATATATATATATATATATATATATATGTTCGGTGGCATGTGTAGCTGCAGATACACATGCTGTGCACATCCCGCCATCTGGTGTTGGGCTCGGAGTGTTACAAGTTGTTTTTCTTCGAAGAAGTCTTTTCGAGTCACGAGATCGAGGGACTCCTCCCATTTCGGCTCCATTGCACATGGGCGCCGACTCCATCTTAGATTGTTTTTTTTCCCGCCATCGGGTTCGGACGTGTTCCTTTTCGCTCCGTGTTTAGAATCTCAGAAAAATCGTCGGTATTGTTTGCGTTCGGTATTGGGTTAGTTATAACAGATCGACACCGACTTTTGAAGAGCTCCGGTGGCCCTTCGGGGTCACACAAAGTATGTCATAGAAACCCTCCACAAACTAGGTTTCACAATCAACAACACAAAGTCACACCTGCTGCCGTGTCAAAAACAGCAATACTTAGGGGCGACAATCAACACAAAAAAAGGGACTGCCACTCCAAGTCCACTAAGGGTACAAGCATTCCAAAACGTAATACGAAGCATGCACCCAAACCAAAAGTATCAGGTAAAATTAGTGATGAAACTACTAGGCATGATGTCCTCATGCATAGCCATTGTCCCAAACGCAAGACTACACATGCGACCCTTACAACAGTGCCTAGCAACACAATGGACACAAGCACAGGGTCAACTTCAAGATCTAGTGTTGATAGACCGCCAAACACACACCTCGCTACAATGGTGGAATCATGTAAATTTAAATCAAGGGCGTCCATTCCAGGACCCAGTGCCTCAATACGTAATCACAACAGATGCTTCCATGATAGGGTGGGGAGCACACCTCAACCAACACAGCATCCAGGGACAATGGGACATTCAGCAGAAACAACTTCATATAAATCAGCTAGAACTGTTAGCAGTATTTCTAGCGTTAAAAGCCTTTCAACCCATAATAACACACAAATACATTCTTGTCAAAACAGACAACATGACAACAATGTATTACTTAAACAAACAAGGAGGAACACACTCAACACAATTGTGCCTCCTAACACAAAAAATATGGCAGTGGGCGATTCACAACAACATTCGCCTAATAGCACAATTTATTCCAGGGATCCAAAACCAACTAGCAGACAACCTTTCGCGAGACCACCAACAAGTCCACGAATGGGAAATTCACCACCAAGTTCTGAACAAGTACTTTCAAATTTGGGGAACACCCCAGATAGATTTGTTCGCAACAAAAGAAAACGCAAAATGCCAAAACTTCGCATCCAGGTACCCACACCGCGAATCACAAGGCAATGCTCTATGGATGAGTTGGTCAGGGATATTTGCATACGCTTTTCCCCCTCTCCCTCTCCTTCCATATCTAGTAAACAAGTTGAGTCAAAACCAACTCAAACTCATACTGATAGCACCCACATGGGCAAGACAACCTTGGTATACAACTCTACTAGACCTTTCACTAGTACCGCATGTCAAACTACCCAACAGACCAGATCTGTTAACACAACACAAACAACAGATCAGGCATCCAAACCCAGCATCATTGAATCTGGCAATTTGGCTCCTGAAATCCTAGAATTCGGACACTTAGACCTCACACAAGAATGCATGGAGGTCCTAAAACAAGCTAGAAAAGCTTCCACTAGACACTGCTATGCATCTAAGTGGAAAAGATTTGTTTGCTACTGCCATACCAATCAAATCCAACCATTGCATGCCTCTACAAAGGACATAGTGGGATACTTACTACATTTGCAAAAAGCGAATCTCGCTTTTTCATCTATAAAAATACACCTCGCAGCAATATCTGCTTACCTACAAACTACTCATTCATCGTCTCTATTTAGAATACCAGTTATTAAAGCATTCATGGAAGGGCTAAAAAGAATTATACCACCAAGAACACCACCAGTTCCTTCATGGAACCTTAACATCGTCTTAACAAGACTCATGGGTCCACCTTTCGAACCCATGCATTCCTGTGAAATGCAATATCTAACCTGGAAAGTCGCATTTCTCATTGCAATCACATCCCTCAGAAGAGTAAGTGAAATACAGGCATTTACCATACAAGAACCATTTATTCAAATACACAAAAATAAAATAGTTCTAAGAACAAATCCAAAATTTCTACCAAAAGTAATCTCACCATTCCATTTAAATCACACAGCAGAATTGCCAGTGTTCTTCCCACAACCAGATTCCGTTGCTGAAAGGGCACTACATACATTAGACATCAAAAGAGCACTAATGTACTACATTGACAGAACAAAGCTAATCAGGAAAACAAAACAACTGTTCATAGCTTTTCAAAAACCACACATAGGAAATCCAATCTCTAAACAAGGCATTGCTAGATGGATAGTCAGATGTATTCAAACATGCTATCTTAAAGCCAAAAGAGAATTGCCTATTACACCAAAGGCACACAACCAGAAAGAAAGGTGCTACAATGGCCTTTCTAGGAAACATTCCTATGAGCGAAATATGTAAGGCTGCAACCTGGTCTACGCCTCATACATTTACTAAACACTACTGTGTAGACGTACTAAATGCACAACAAGCTACAGTGGGCCAAGCTGTACTAAGAACATTATTCCAAACTACTTCAACTCCTACAGGCTAAACCACCGCTTTTAGGGGAGGTAACTGCTTTATAGTCTATGCGAAACATGTGTATCTGCAGCGACATATGCCATCGAACTGAAAATGTCACTTACCCAGTGTACATCTGTTCGTGGCATTAGTCGCTGCAGATTCACATGTGCCCTCCCGCCTCCCCGGGAAGCCTGTAGCCGTTTAGAAGTAGATCTTAAATCTTAAACATTTGTACATTTGTAAATAATTATTATAAACTTTTTATGTACATACGTATTCACTCCATTGCATGGGCACTATTTATAGCAAACAACTCCATCCTCACCCTCTGCGGGGAAAACAATCTAAGATGGAGTCGACGCCCATGCGCAATGGAGCCGAAGAGGGAGGAGTCCTTCGGTCCCGTGACCAAAAAAGACTTCTTCGAAGAAAAACAACTTGTAATACTCCGAGCCCAACACCAGGCAGCGGACTGTGCGAAACATGTGAATCTACAGCGACTAATGCCACGAACAGATGTACACTGGGTAAGTGACATTTTCAATATATATATATATATATATATATATATATATATATATAGAGAGAGAGAGAGAGAGAGAGAGAGAGAGAGAGAGAGAGAGAGAGAGAGAGAGAGAGAGAGAGAGAGAATCAAAATGTTACTATTTTAAAATTCAGAAATAAATAGGATAGGGGGTGTTGTAGTGCAGTAATGTAGAAGTCTCTCTTCAAATATTACAGCTCATTAAAAATACATTATGCCTCAAATTACTAAAAATAAATCCATCCCCTCATATTCTTAACCCACTAGTCTCATACCTGCGTTAACATCATAATGCTCATTTACTTAAATGTGTTCCTCATGAAAGGCTTGAAATTCAACACCTCCTATTCCAACAAAATGGCATTCAAGAGTTCCTGAGCTTTTTTTTTTTCTTGATTACAGAATGTTAGCACTCTAGTGTTTCTTTACTATTGTTTACTGGGCAGTTGACTGACAGCTATCTGCTGATGATGCGGGTAAATGTTACTTTTTGCATTTCAGAATGTTTTACTGATGTGGATGAGGAAGATGTTTCAGCACTCATAGAAATCTGTCTCTATTTTAGCTTTTTAGAAAATTATTATTTCTATGACAAAACCTTGTTAATTTCTAAAGGGAATGCTATCAGTTTTACACCTTTGATTTCTTCAAGATGGTGTTTGTGTGTCATAAATATAGAATTTAGGGCTCTAGTTGTCTGTTAGAATACTGTGGTGCAGCTATAGTAGAATTCTGGGGAATCAACTGACGGGCTGTTGATGCAGTTACATTACATATCAGACTTTATTCTTACATGACTGAGGAAAATAGTGTGAACCTACAGAAAATGTGCTCTAATTTTAGCTTTTTGAACACCTTCCATGACCTTGATGAGAATATCATGAGAGAAAACAGTTTTCTCTCAAACGTGGTACATCAAACCTCAGCAGGTCAGCATTTTTCACAGTGCAAAATCACCTGAGAACTTTTAAGAACTCCTAAAAATTAATATAAAACCACCAACAAATGACTTGTCTTGCAACTAAAAATTTGTTTTCAACCTTAATATGTACTCCTTTTGTGACTCTAGTAAATAAGGCATTTCAATGAGAACCGTTTCTCAGAGTCTGGTAATGGCTTCCTCAATAGGTTATCACTGTTGTTGTCAGCCTTTTAAGGAGGATCCACACCTTTCTCCCCATTCCAAAAAGAGTCCTTGGGTGCTCACCCTGTGTAGCTAGTCAAGAAGAAACATACAGAACTTATATTACTATCTAGCTACTCTATTGTTTCGTCCTCGACTTAGAAACAAATGAGAAGAGGCTGAAAGGGAGAAACGACAAGTTACAGAGTCAGGAGAGGAGACACAAAAGAAAGACTTAAGTTTCTTCTCAAGGACTTAATCCCAGAAGGTAAAAGAAAGGAGTAGAGAAGTTCATGAGATAACTGTGAAGAGGGACATTGAGAACAGGAGCAGTTTTGTCCAGCGGAAGAGACATTGCAGCCAGGAGTGTGGATTTGGCAAGAGGGGTGGACCTTGAAGGATCATCACTAGAGGACGCCTTGCAAATAGGCGCTGCACCTCTTCACTGCTCAAAGGACCGGAGTGGTGCCTGGCTGCCGCCACGCCCCGAGCGGAGCATTGCTTACACAGATGGGTCAGCATTTGTGCAAATGACTACAGGGGGCAAAGGAAGCCCGCGGTAGAGGTGGCGAAACTCAGGAAAGGTGAAGAATTAAAAAGGAAGCTGATGCCCGATTAGGGATGGAAGCACAAGCTTAAAAACCCCAGTATAGTGGCTTGATATACTTAAAATTTTAACTCATTACTGCCCAACGCAATCCCCTCTTTAAATGCTAACTTCTCAGAGATGGGTGAATGGCATTATAGTAAATCACAAAATGCACTTAACAAAATATCTGGTAGAGACATATTCTAGTTGCAGATTCCTTACCTTAGAATTTCCCCCAGGCGTCAGACTGGATCCGGAGATTTTTCTTCGAGCAATACCTTTGCGCGGCGGTAGGTGGTGTCGGTCGACTCCGTGGGCGTCGTAGTCGCCATGATGACGTTGGGAGTAGTACGTAGAAACTGCCTCAGCTCAGTGATGTCAATTTCTTTTAACGACTTTCCACGCCAAAGCGCAGATCCCCTAAGAACACTGAGATTGGTGCAACAGAGCTAAGGACCTGAATGGGGAATCCCTGTACCTAGAAATCAGTTCACAAGTGGGAAGGATGGGTAGGACGGTAAGGAATCTAGAATATGTGTCTACCAGATATTTCGTTACCAAAGGTAAGTAACTTGTACATCTGATAGAGACTTCTAGTTGCAGATTCCTTACCTTAGAATAGATACCCAAGCAATGCTATCCTCGGTGGTGGGATGCGAACCAAGATCATACTAGGAAGTCCTACAGGACCGAACGACCAAAGAAGCCGTCCCGACGGACATGACTGTCCAGGCAGTAGTGTTTAGAAAATGTGTGCAGGGACGCCCACCTAGCTGCCTGGCAGATATCCAGGACAGGAACTCTGTGTGCCAATGTAGTGGAAGCAGCAGTTGCTCTGGTGGAATGACTACACAGGCCCTCAGCGGGTTGCTTCTTGGCCAAAGCATAGCACATCTTGATGCAAACAAGGACCCATCGAGAGATGGTACGTTTTTGACCCGCCTTCCCTTTTTTCGCACCCACATACCCGACAAAGAGTTGATCGTCCACCCGGAAATGTTTAGTACTTTTAAGATAGAACATCAATGCTCTTTTTGGGTCCAGACGATGGTCTCTCCTCCTCATGGAAAGGATGTGAGGGTGCGTAGCAAGTAGGCAGGGTGATAGACTGACCTACATGAAAAAGTGTAACCACCTTTGGACGGAAGAAAGCCTTAGTGCGCAACACCACTTTGGCATGGTGCACAGACAAGTATGGAGGTTTGTACGAAAGGGCCTGGAGCTCACTCACCCTGCGAGCAGAGGTGATGGCAACAAGAAAGACAGTTTTGAAGGTGAGGAGCCGTAAGGGACAATTGTGCATCAGCTCAAAGGGAGTGCACATTAAATAAGTAAGGACAAGATTGAGGTCCCACTGAGGCATGATAAATGGAGTGAGAGGAAATAAATGGGTGAGACCTTTTAGGAATCTACTCACAATAGGAGATTTAAAGAGTGAGGGCTGATGAGGTAACGCAAGAAAGGCCGAAATGGCAGATAAATACCCTTTAAGGGTGCCCAAAGCAGATCCCTGCTGGGCTAAAGAAAGAATGAACAAAAGAACCTCGGATAGAGGGGCAGAGAGGGGATCCACAGATGTGTTGGTACACCGTGCCACAAATGCCTGGCTGCTAAGATAACATCACAGACTTCGGGTGGAAGATCAAAAGTCGTCAACTGTCGCCGCTTAATCTCCACACATGAAGGAAGAGATTGGACAGGTTCGGGTGGAGAACCGTCCCCTGTTGCTGCGACAGAAGATCCACCCAAAGAGGCAGTCTGAGTGGAGGATCAATGGCCATGCTCAATAGCTCTGGATACCATACTCTCCGTGCCCAGTCCGGACCCACCAAGTTGACTTGGGCCCAGTCGTTCCTGATCTTCTTGAGAACTCTGGGCAGAAGTGGTATAGGCAGAAAGGAGGCCGGAGTTCCACTTGAGACGAAAAGCGTCTCCGACCGAGTGCCACCTTGGAAACTCCAACGCACAAAACAGCTGTGTAGGAAGCTGCCTCTGTATATACTATATCAAAATGAGATAGTGTCCACAGAGTCCAGGGGTTCCCCAAGAGGCTTGATGGAGGCAATAATAGATAATACTAATGCTCTATTTGTGGTAGTGTGGTCGAGCAGTTAGGCTTATCAGAGGGTAGTGTTTAGCATTTGTTGTACACACACAAGCAATAAGTGAAAACACACACTCAATGACTTAACTCCAAGTCAATAGGTTTTTATATAAAAAAATATTATTTTGTTAATTTATTTTTAGAACCACAAGATTCAGATTGCTGGTAAGTACATTAAAAGTAAGGTACTTGGCATAGTAATACTTAAAACTTTGAACCAAAACAGTAATGTTTTTCATTAAATGGCAATAAGCTATTTTAAAAGTGGACACAGTGCAAAATTCAACAGTTCCTGGGGAAGGTAAGTACAGTTTGATTAATGCAGTAAGTAAAGCACTTACAAGTTCAGTCTCTGGGGCATAGGTAGCACACTGCTGGGGGTTCAAGTCAACCCCAAACACCCAGGACCAGCAACACAGGGCTGGTCAGGTGCAGAGGTCAAAGAGGAGCTAAAATAACATGGGTACCTATGGAGACAGGGGGTGCTCTGGTTCAGGTCCACTGTCCACTGGAGTTCTTGATCCTTCTTGGGTGTAGGGCAGTCCTCTGAGTCGGCAGAGGTCGCTGGGCCCACACGATGCGTTGCCGTGGTGCAGGTTCTCTGAAGTAGGAGACAGGCCAGTAGGGCTGGGGCCAAAGCAGTTGTCGTCTTCCTTCTTCTATGCGGGGATTTTCAGGTTAGCAGTCCTTCTTCTTTGTAGGTCGTCAGGAATTTGACTAGCTTGGTTCAGGGAGCCCTTAAATACAAGATTTAGGGGTGTTTTTAGGGTTAGAGGGCAGTAGCCAATGGCTACTGTCCCTGAGGGTGGCTACACCCTTCTGGTGCTCCCTCCTTTTGGGGAGGGGCGCACATTGCTATCCCTATTGGCCCTGATCCTCCAAAAGCAAGATGAAGGATTTTAAAGGAGGGGGTCACTTCAGCTCTGGACACCTTTGGGGTGGTCCTGGCTGAGGGGATGACTCCTTGTTTTTCTCATTATCCTTCTGGACTTGCTGCCAAAAGGGGGGGTTCATATAGGGGGCAGGCATCTCCACTGGCTGGGGTGCCCTGGGGGCATTGTAACACCAGGCCTGAGCCTTTGAGGCTCACCGCCAGGTGTTACAGTTCCTGCAGGGGGGTGGTGTGAAGTACCTCCAGTGCAGGCTTTGTTTCTGGCCTCAGAGAGCCCAAAGGCTCTCACCTCAGGGGGTCAGAAACTCGTCTCTCATTGGCAGGCTGGCACAGACTAGTCAGTCCTGCACTGAAGGATTGGGTCAAATACAGGGGGCATCTGCCTCTGTGTGCATTTTTTTTTACTAAACCCAATACTGGCATCAATGTGGGTTTATTGTTCTGAGAAGTTTGATACCAAATTTCCCAATATTCAGTGTAGCCATTATGGAACTGTGGTGTTTGTTTTGACAGACTCCCAGACCATATATTTAATATGGCCACACTGTACTTAAAATGTCTAAGAATGGACTTAGACACTGTAGGGGCATATTGCTCATGCAGCTATGCCCTCACCTGTGGTATAGTTCACACTGCCTTAGAGCTTTAAGGCCTGCTAGAGGGGTGACTTACCTATGGCAGTGTTTGGTGTGCATTGCACCCTTAGGGGGGGTGCCATGTCTACTTTGCCTTTTTCTCTCCACCAACACACACAATCTGCAATGGCAGTGTGCATGGGTTAGGTGAGGGGTCCCTTAGGGTGGCACAACACATGCTGCAGCCCTTATGGACCTTCCCTGGTCACAGGGCCCTTGGTACCACTGGTTCCTTTTACAAGGGACTTATCTGTGTGCTGGGGTGTGCCATTTGTGGAAACAGTGGTACATTTTTAGTGAAAGAAAACTGGTGCTGGGGCCTGGTTAGCAGGGTCCCAGCAGACACTCAGTCAAGCCACCATCAATATCAGGCAAAAAGTCGGGTGGTAACTGCGTTAAAGAGCCATTTTCCTACACAAGCCCCCCCAGCCAACAGGCCAGGAGACTCCGCCAAAGCTGGAAGAGTCTTCCTAGTCTGTCAGGTGAGGAAGAGTAGGGAAAACAGGCTAATTTGTTGCAGGGCCTACTCTGCCTCACATCCTCCTGTTCAGGCCATTCCCTCTGAGGAACTGAGCTACTTCCACAGTGATAGGACCCAGTCTGAATTGTCGCCTCTTGTCTGTGTTTTTAGTGTCTTCACACATTATTTTTATTTTGGGCTTAGAGGTATCCATCTCTGCTAATCTTATCTTAGCCAGGGTCACCCCTAGCTTAACCAAAGATGTTACCCATAGCTGGAGTAATCCCACCATGACCAACACCACCAGTGGGCCAAACATGTTATTTGGCATGGGGTCAGACCACCATGCCAAGGACAGTGTAGCCATAAAGGCTAACACCCAGCAGAGGCCACTGACAGCTATCAGTGCCCAGAACCACAACTTTAGCTCTTCACCAGCAAGGGAAAGGGCTAAGTTACAGGCTTCTTTGGGTTCAGGGTGCCTGTCTGCTGTGGTGGAGTGGGGGGGTTGTTACCTCTTATAGTAAACATCTTTCTTCCACTCTTTCTTCTGTTAGCTGAGGAGGCACCTACTCATGCTTAAAAGTTGCCTGACTAGTCAGGACGTCTTGTGGGTCAGGTTGGACTTTACCAGTGCTACCTTTGGAGTTCTCCCCTACTGGAGCAGAAACTCCTTAACTCACTGGAACCTTGGCTTAAGGTTGTCCACCTTTCCTGCACGGTTTTCCCCTCTTTTTCTTCTGGGGCCTACTTGCAGTTACTGCAGGAGCAGCACCTCCAGAATCCTTGGGAGAGGGCTGGCCCTGGACAAGTTCCTCTCTTGGGCTCTCACCAGTCTCTGGGTGGTCATTTCCAAGGAGACAATCAAGGGGGTAAGTCTGCACTGACTACCACCCTTCTCCAGTTAAAAGTTCCCCCCTCTTCTAGGGGTACTAAAGCTGCAGGCCTATTAGTGACTTTGCCTGGGCTATCCCTTATTCTGGCAGTCTTACCTGGGATGTACTGATTTGAAAGCACCAGCATGTCATGCACAATAGTGTGACTGGCACAAGTGTGTCTCAGGGCAGTGGCTGGGATTCCATTCACCAGTAGGCAGTAGAAGTGTGTGCTTCCCTCTGGAATCTCCAAATCACCTGTTGGGCCCATTTTCCAGTTGAAGGCTATGAGGACCTCCTCATCTGAGGAGTCATCCCCAATGGCTACACTGGTCACCCCTTAGAGTTTGCTAGGGGGTCTGTTTTTGGGACATGAAGTGTCCTTTGTGTGGTGCCCTGTCTGTCTGCAGTTGTGGCACCATTCCTTAGTGGCAGCTCAGTTCTTACCCTGGTACCCACTTTTGTTTTGGGATGTGTCTGGCGGCTCACCCACCTGGACAGGTTTTTGGGGGCCTACAGAGGACTCTTTTTCTTTGTTTCTAGTGTCACCCTCTTTCTCCTGTGGAGGCTTTGTAACCCCTTTCTTTTGGTCACCCCCCCAGTGGAAGTCTTGGTTACCCTAGTCTTGACCCAGTTGTCTGCCTTCTTTACCAATTCTTGAGGAGAACTTGGACCTAGGTCTACCAGATGTTGATGCAACTTTTCATTGAAGCAGTTACTTAAAATGTGTTTTTTCATAAACAAATTATAAAGCCCATCATAGTCATGCACTTCATTTCCAGCTACCCATCCATCCAGTGTTTTCACTGAGTAGTCTACAAAATCAACCCAGTACTGGTTCGAGGTTTTGTGAGCCCCCCTGAACCTAATTCTATACTCCTCAGTGGTGAATCCAAAGCCCTCAATTAGGGTAGCCTTCATGAGGTCATAGGATTCAGCATCTGCAACAGTGAGTGTGACGAGCCTATCCCTACACTTACCAGTTAACAGCTCCCAAAGGAGAGCTCCCCAGTGGATCTGCTTACTTTTCTGGTTGCACAAACCCTCTCAAAGGCTGTGAGCCATTTGGTGATGTCATCACCATCCTCATATTTGGAGACAATCCCTTTAGGGATTTTAGGGGTGTCAGAATACACTCTGTCCCTAGTTATTTTGTTGCAGCCACCATTTATGGGTTCTAAACCCATTTCTTTGCTCTTCCTTTCTATGGCTAGGAGCTGTTTCTCCAAAGCTAATCTTTTGGCCATCCTTGCTAAAAGGATGTCCTCCTCATTGAGGCTATCCTCAATGTTCAGAGGAACTGGACTATCCTGTGGAAGAACCAGAATCTCTGAGTATAATTTGTGGAGTCAGGGGTCTTGGAACCCTGGTCTCCCTAGTTGGGGTAGGAGGGGGGAGTTCTACCTCCAGATCCCCAACGTCTTCCTCATCTGAGGGGAGGTCTTCTCCTTCAGTAGAGTGGTCCCTGGTGTACTCTGCCAAGAGCTCCTGGAGCCTGACCTTGGTAGGGTGGGAACCTGTTTTGATTTTCTTGAGGCTGCAGAGATTCCTTTACTCTCTCATCCCAAGATGGAGGTAAAGGGTAAGGTTGAGTTCCATCACCATGTCCTCTGAGCTACTCATTTTGTTTACTAAAGTTTTTTTTTTTTTTTTAAGAAACTGAAAACTACTTCTAGTACTTAAATCCTAATGTTTACAAAACTTTTAAACTTAAAAAAGGGATGCCAACAGGGACTTACACAAGGCCCTAGCAGGACTTTTAAAAAATTGGAAAAATAGTAAAACTTAAAAAATCTGTTTTCTAATGACAATTTTGGAATTTAGTCGTGTGATAAGGTATTGGCTGTGTAGTACAGCAAATGCACGGTCTTGGACCCCACCGCTGATCCACCAATGTAGGAAGCTGCCTCTGTTTATAGTATATCAAAATGAGATATAGTGTTCAGAGAGTCCAGGGGTTCCCAAGAGACTTGACAGAGGCAATAATAGATAATACTAATGATCTATTTGTGGTAGTGTGGTTGAGCAGTTAGGCTTATCCGAAGGTAATGTTAAGCATTTGTTATACACACACAAGAAATAAGTGAAAGCACACACTCAGGCCCTCATTATGACCCAGGCGGTCGGTGTTAATATGGAGGAAAGTACTGCCAACCGGGTGGTGGTACTTTACTCAATATTATGACATTGGCGGTTTGGCTGAAGCCAAACCGCCAATGTACCACACCAACTGCCACAGCGGTAACGATGGCCGGGCTGCAGACTTCAATCTCCAGCCAGGTGACCATCACTTGTCCGCCTGCTGGGTTATGACCCTGCCTACCGCCATGGTTTTCGTGGCATCCTTACCACCACGAAAACCATGGTGGTTCCCAGAGTCTCCCCCCCCCCCCCCACCCTCTTCCTCTCCACCCCCCTCATAACCACCCCTCCCTTCACACATGCATGATCACACCCATTCCAACATTCATCCATGCATGCATACCTGCATTCAAACACACATCCGCACACACTTACATACATACACGCACACGCATTCACACAACTCAACATACACGCACCCCCAAACATGCACACACATACAACATGCAACACACACCCGCATACTCGCACAGACATATACACACACCCACACACACACACACACAAACCCCCCCCCACACCCCTCCATTGTCGGAGCAGCCACTTTCCTGGATCCAGGGGATCCTCCGGCAGGAGACCGGACGGGATGCTGCTGTCACCAGCAGCGTCTGCCCGCAGAACACTGCCAGGCAGTATTATTCTCATAATACGGCAGGCGGCGGTCTACTGGCGTGGCGCTTCTCCTGCATGGCCAGAGCCGGATTTCCGCCATCCTTCCAGGGGAAATCTGTCTGTGGTCATAATTTAACGGATGGCTGGTAACCGTGGCAATGGTCTTTTGGCGGCCATCGCCACAACAGTAGGCGGTTTTTACCACCGGAGTCATTATGATCCTCTCAATTACTTAACTCCAGGGCAATAGGTTTTTATATAGAAAAATATTATTTTCTTAATTTATTATTAGAACCACAAGATTCAGATTGCAGGTAAGTACATTAAATGTAAGGTACTTGGCATAGTAATACTTAAAACTTTGAACCAAAACAGTAATGTACACAGTTTTTCATAAAATGGCAATAAGCTATTTAAAAGTGGACACTGTGCAAAATTCAACAGTTCCTGGGGGAGGTAAGTA
The DNA here is from genome assembly GCF_031143425.1 of Pleurodeles waltl. Taxonomy (NCBI): domain Eukaryota; kingdom Metazoa; phylum Chordata; class Amphibia; order Caudata; family Salamandridae; genus Pleurodeles; species Pleurodeles waltl. The sequence continues at coordinate 772,337,189 of NC_090440.1, read as the reverse complement.
CAGTTTGATTAATACAGTAAGTAAAGCATTTACAAGTTCAGTCTCCGGGCCATAAGTAGCCCACCGTTGGGGAGTTCAAGTCAACCCCAAACACCCAGGACCAGCAACACAGGGCCGGTCAGGTGCAGAGGCCAAAATAACATGCGCGCCTATGGAGACAGGGGGTGCTCCGGTTCCTCGGGGAGCAGATCAGGGGCGTTTTGTAAAGCACTGGGGGGGTCCCAAACAGGCACACAAAATACACCCTCAGTGGCACAGTGGCGGCCAGGTGCAGTGTGCAAAGTAGGTGTCAGGTTTTGAATAGAAATCAATGGAGGGACCCGGGGGTCACTCTGTCGATGCAGGCAGGGCACAGGAGGGCTTCTCAGGCCAGCCACAGACTGGGCAAAGTTGAGGACTGCCTGCAGGTCACTCCTGCACCAGTAGTTGGTTCCTCTCGTGCCTGGGGGCTGCAGGTCCAGTGTTTCTTCCAGGCGTCAGGTTCTTTGTTACCAGGCAGTCACGGTCAGGGGAAGCCTCTGGATTCTCTCTGCAGGCGTTGCCGCGGGGGTACAGGGAGGTCGTCCCAGGTTGGCCGCATCGTGGGAATCGCCTCGCTGCAGTGTTGGTTTCTCTGAACATGAGCCAGGGTGCAGAGTGTTGGGGACTCATGCTTCAGGAGTGAGGCTGGAGTCCCTTTAAAGATGGTTTCTTCCTTTTGGCTTGGACAGAGCCGCTGTCCACTGGAGTTTCTTGGTCCTTTGGGTTGCAGGGCAGTCCTCTGAGTTGGCAGAGGTCGCTGATCCCGCTAGATGCGTCGCTGTTGCAGGTTCTTTGAGTTTGGAGACAGGCCGGAAGGGCTGGGGCAAAGTCAGTTGCTGTCTCCGTCGTCTCTGCGGGGCTTTCAGGTCAGCCGTCCTTCTTCTTCTTTAGGTTGTCAGGAAATCTGTTTTCCTGGGTTCAGGGTCACCCCTAAATACTAGATTTAGGGGTGTGTTTAGGGCTGGAGGGCAGTATCCAATGGCTACTGTCCCTGAGAGTGGCTACACCCTATTTGTGCCTCCTCCCTTTGAGGAGGGGGGCACATCCCTTATCCTATAGGAGGAAATCCTCCAAAGCAAGATGGAAGATTTTCTAGGGATGGGGGTCACTTCAGCTCAGGACACCTTATGGGCTGTCCTGGCTGGAGGGTGACTCCTGCTTGTTTTCTCATTATCTCCTTCAGACTTGCCGCCAAAAGTGGGGGCTGTGTCCGGGGGGGCGGGCATCTCCACTAGCTGGAGTGCCCTGGGATGTTGTAACACCAGGCTTGAGCCTTTGAGGCTCACTGCCAGGTGTTACAGTTCCTGCAGGGGGAGGTGTGAAGAACCTCCACCCAGGACAGTCTTTGCTTCTGGTTACACAGTGCACAAAGGCACTCACCCCATGTGGCCAGAAACTAATCTGGAAGTCACAGGCTGGTAGAGACTAGTCAGCCTAGCACTAGCAGTTGGGCTGGCATGCAGGGGGCATCTGTAAGATGCCCCCTCTGAGTGCGTTTCTCAATAAAAATCACACTGGCATCAGCGTGGATTTATTGTGTTGGCAATTTTGACACCAAACTTCCCAGTATTCAGTGTAGCCATTATGGAACTGTGGAGTTTGTGTTTGACAAACTCCCAGACCAAGAACTCTTTATGGCTACCCTGCACTTATAATGTCTAAGAATTGGCTTTAGACACTGTAGGGGCCTAGTGCTCATGCAGCTATGCCGTCACTTGTGGTATAGTGCACCCTGCCCTAGGGCTGTAAGGCCTGCTAGAGGGGTGACTTAACTATGCCACAGGCAGTGGGTTGTGGGCATGGCACCCTGAGGGGAGTGCCATGTCGACTTAGTCTTTTTCTCCCCACTAGCACACACAAGCTGTGAGCCAGTGTGCATGTGCTGACTGAGGGGTCCCAAGGGTGGCATAATACATGCTGTAGCCCTTAGAGACCTTCCCTGGCCACAGAGCTCTTGGACCAGGGGTACTATTTACAAGGGTCTTAGCTGTGTGCCACGGCTGTGCCAATTGTGGAGACAAAGGTACAGTTTTAAGGAAATAACACTGGTGCTGGGGCCTTGTTAGCAGGGTCCCAGCACACTTTCAATCATAACTAGCATCTACAAAAGGCAAAAATGTAGGAGGTAACCATGCCAACAGAGGCATTTTCCTACAGTAACCCTGTAAACATGTCTCAGACCTGCCACTTCAGGGTCTCTGTGTGCAGTTTTTAACTGCCAGTTCGACCTGGCAAGTGTACCCACATCTTGTTTTGAATGGTCAGTTATATTTGAAAGTTTTTTTTCTAACCCTACCACAGAGCCAAGCATAACTTTGTAGCAACGTCCTTCATCGTTTACAGATAGAACCCAATGTGTGTATGTATGGTAAAAGCGTCTTCCTGAAAGTATGGTTCATTACTGGATGTGTGTCTCCAACTAACGCCAAATATATTTGAAAAGTTTAATCAATTCAAATATTTTTCCTAATTTATGTAATTTAGATGTTAAAATTAAACATGTTAGTGCTTTCAGGCGATTCATAGTTAAAATGAATTCATTTTCTTTTTACAGCAAATGCTTTTTCCACAATCAGTTGAACATATTATTGTTTCTTTTCCACTTAGCAGTATGATTTTTGGAACTGGGATCATTTTGGAGTAAATTCGCAAATACTCTATTTTAAGACTGTTTACATATAATATTTTTAATGCTCCCCCTTCTTGTACGACAGTACAACAGAAAACAATTCTCCCGTTTGTTTTTGTACGTGTGTTTTCCAGACACATTAGCAGTTGAAGCACGCTTTTTTCACAGACATAACCATATGATCAACACAAAGTGTTTTCTCAGTTTGCAAACATGTAGTTATGACCTTTCCATTTTTTTTATGGAAAGTCCACTTTCTCCTTTTGTGGGTGTGGGTAATTTTTCTCTAATGTGTTAAGAATACATTTATGTTTTTGTCTGGTAATAATTTTAAGGCATCGTGATAACTGTAGCTATACCTGTATATAAATATCTAAAACAAATCAACAGACTTATTAGTGATAATTACAGTAAATTATAAATCATGCAGCTGCGCATATAACACGTTTTCAGTGTAAAATATAAGGCAAATGTATCTCTATTTACCCTAGTAGTAAATGCTGTGATTATTTTTCTAATCAAATAAACCACTTAAATAAATAGGTGTATCTCCACACTTTAGCTGAACTTCAGTCGTAGTACAGCAGTTCGCCCAATGTAAATAGTGTTTCCATAAATACAGTAATAATATAATCCAGTAGCGTTTGTTACAGCTCAATTATATTTGTTAGTTAACATACTATCATATTATTTTATCATATAATTAAACATAGGCTCTCTTTCACACGTGGTTTCAACAAATTACCAAATCCATAACATATACATGGTGGCTTTCCTTTCTAATTTTGTACTCTATTGGTTTATATGGTCATATGACCTTAAATGTCACTGAAATAGCTTTAGGTATTCTATAATATTCAGAAGGTATACAGTCGAGTCTCTTTGTTATTCAAAGTTCTTCTTTTATAGTGTGTGGGCTATGCTAGTAGAGCTATCTTACATATAACCAATCATACTGTTTCTATTACAAGTGTTATGTGTTAAATGGTATGAAGCTGGACAGCCTTGTAGCCAACTAGATACATGTATTAGTTTACGTGATCCAGTCAATGTTTCTTCAACCTTTTTGCTAGTTTTCAAACAACATGGTTCATGTGTGGATAACTGGATATAGTTTTATCTTTTGGGCTGGAGAGCATGCCAGGAAGTGTGGAATTAAGCATAATTTAGGTTTGGCAAATGTTGAAATAACATGGGTGGCTCAAAGAAGTTTAAGGTGAAATAATATCCTACCTCTTATTTCATCTTGTACTGCTTGTGAGCTCCCTCATATTATAATTACTCATTGTAGAGGCAATGGTATTGGTCATCTCACTGCTGTTCGAATTGAAATAGAGATCACAGCTACTTTTAACTCTTTAATGAGTCTATTTCCATTTTGTGTTTTTAAATATTTGTCAAGGGAACAAAAGAAGGAATTACTAGCAAATGCTGGAAAGTATAAGAAAATGCTAAGTCATAAATAAAACAGTGTCTGCCTTCTAAGGAGATCACAGCATATCTTCCATATACCACCTAAACATTGAGCTTTCAATACCTTTTGTGCAGATGGTGTACATTTGATCACAGTTATGTGTTCATTAATAACATCTGCCAATTGCTGGTTAAGCATATGTAGATCCAAACTAAACCCTTGTAATCAAAGGCTCTTTTAAGAGCTAAACGAATGGCTAAATTAATATATGTCCAAAAAAATATGGCTTCTTAAAAAAGAAAATATATATATTTTTAAGGTACTCTCTAGAAACTTTCACAATAGTTCCGCAACAGCCATTTTCACACAATTTTCTCTACCCATCACAGCTATACTAGACTGTAATAATTAAAATTACAACACAACATTTATTTAATACAAATAAAAGTCATAAGGCAAAGTGGTGTAAAAACAACGGTGGGCTGCCTATGCCCCGGAGACTGAACTTGTAAGTAAATTAATTTGTACTTACCTCCCCCAGGAACTGTTGAATTTTTCACTGTCTACTTTTAAAATAGCTTATTGCCATTTTTGCCAAAACTGTGTACCTTGCTGTTTTTATTCAAAGTTCTATATTTACCTCTGCCAAATACCTTACAATTCATGTACTTACTTGAATTCTGAATCTTGTGGTTCTAAAATAAAGAAATGAATATTTTTCTATATAAAAACCTATTGGCCTGGAGTTAAGTCATTCAGTGTGTGTTCCCATTTATTGCCTCTGTGTGTGTGTGTGTGTGTGTACAACAAATGCTTAACACTACCCTCTGTTAAGCCTACTTCTCGACCACACTACCACAAATAGAGCATTAGTATTATCTATTATTGCCACTATCAACCCCTTAGGGGAACCCTTGGACTCTGTGCACACTATCTCTCACTTTGAGATAGCATACACAGAGCCAACTTCCTACAGTTACTCATGTGGATGGCACAATCAGTGCTGCAGGCCCAGTAGTAACATTTGATTTACAGGCCCTGGGCCCCTCTGGTGCATTTTACTAGGAATTTACTAGTAAATCAAATATGGCAATCCTGGATAAAGTAATTACCACTATCATTTATACAGAGAGCACTTTCACTTTAGCATTGGTTAGCAGTGGTAAAGTGCTCAGAGTATCAAAACCAGCAAAAACAAATTACAGCACAGTATCCAAAAACAGAAGGTCAGAAGCAAAAAGTACAGGGAAACCAAGCAAAGAGCTGCCATGTCAAACAGCCACTCTTTAGGCTGCGTTCAAAATGATATATGTAATTCAGGCGTTCATGACATTAAAATATTTTAATCTCATCATTCAAGCATACGAAAACTGGTACAAACTTTAAACTTTGTTAAAGGATCAGCAATACAGTTGGAGCAAATAAATTATGCTTTGCTGCCCCCGATCCTGATAGATCCTATCATTTAGAAAGTATATACAATTACAATACTTTGATGGTGAATCAGAAATGTTGGCGTCTCCAGATATTTTATACTCTAAGTAGAATGGACAATCCAATTAGGGACTTTAAACAGTATTAATTGGATATTTTTAAATTTCACAAAACCATTTCTGAAGTTCCAAATAAAGTGTGCATTTGCTGTAGACAGACATTATGCTACTCAAATGAAATATATTGATTTACTACAAAAAATGCAGAAAAAGAACAGAGTAGCTTGGAGGCAATCTGCTATTTATCTTATTGTTGTAAACAGATACGATGTTTGCGCTTATCAAATTGTATGTTATTATTGCCTTGGAAAACTAGACCATACCTTTATACCTTCCCATGCAATTTATAGTTAATATGGGGATTTACCCTATACCTTCAGGATTACAAAATTAAAATGTATATGAAAGAATATTAATTCAAACTTTGCATCCATTTCAACCAATTATTAGAAAGCAACATAAATCCAGTAAATTCCAAGCACAAGAAGTAGTATGTGCACTGAAAGGAAAGTTTTTTTTTTCTGCTATTAGTTTTTTTTCTTTTTAAAACATTGAAACTGTAGGAGTAGAGCGCAAGTTAGAAGAACCTTTAGTTGTATTAGTCAATGGAGTGCAAACAAAAGATTTTAAAAAATTCGCCAGAACTTCAGATGTCATTTCATAAGAAAAAAATGGCTTACCCTACCAGAATTTTGAAATTAATGACTTCATAATTATCACTACTATTTACAAATGAAAGTAATGTTGGCAAGTTTGAGAAAATTAGTAAAGTACACTCTGAACAAATATACAGGCTCTATACAGTACACCCACTATGTTCTAAAAATGAATGGGTGATGCCTTAGAACTGTATTTAATATGAGAGGCTACATGAAAAATAGTTAGTATCTGGAGAAACAAATAAAGGCTCGATATATTAAAAACAAAAAAAAAGATCTGATGATCATCTTTTTCAAATTGCTGCATTGGACCATCGTTCCACAAAACTATGATCCAGGGACCCACATTTTAGGCAAAACATACCTTGTATTTTTACCTTACTACATGAAAGTGAATTATCTGTTACCTCTCATGCTGTTGCGCGTGTAATGCTGACTGGAACAGGATTTAATAACAGCTAAAAAATTCCTAAACAACGTGGAATGCAATGACGAAAACCTGGAATATAACTTAATAAATATTATGGCATGTCAGCAAGGTTCAAATGAGTATTGGTCCCAAAGACCTGCTGAGCTAAGATGATGTTGAGGAATTTGGGACCACCTACTTAGTTTCTTACTTTGAGTTGTGCAGAATACCTGTGAGATGATTTATACCGTTCCCTGCTTGAAGCTGACAATTATCTGACAGATGTTGCTTTTAAAACACCTAGGGAATTATGTTCTTTAGATCCAGCAAATGTTTGCAGATTTTTTAATCACAAATTCCAAACCATGCTTAAGTTTATAACAAAGTTAAAGAACAATCTCCTAAAAGAAGTTGTTGATTTTCAGAGAAAAGAGTATTAAGTGAGAGGTGGATCTCATTGTCATAGTATGTTATGGATAAAAATATGTCCCCAAATTTGGATATGTTCTTCAGTTTGAGTAATATGATGTTACTTGTGACGTTCCAAATAAAGAAGCAAACAAAAGGTGTTTGAATAAGTTATTTAATTTCAAAGTCACAAATTCGGAAAATACCACTTAAAAAAATGTAAAAACTAATATAAACAGTACACTATTTGTCGTTTTGGGTTCCCCAGACCACTTTTGAGTAAAGGAAGAGTCAACAATTTAATGTTTTCTGTTAGATATGTTATTAAAGGAAAATCTCCTTAAAACACATATAACTTAAAAAAGGTCACACATCACAGCAGATAAATGGTTATAACCCTTCCATCCTGCAAACGTGGAATGCTAATATTGCTATACATTTTTTTGCTGAGAATTCAAATACTATTGCCCATTATGTGATTTCATATATCACTAAAGCTCAGAAAACTGATTTGAAGGAAGTATGAGAAGAAATTTCTGTTGAGCAATCTTTATCTAAAAGGCTTTAAATGCTATCTCACAGAGAAGTTAACAATTGTGATGTGTGTGACCATTTAAGTTCTTCAAGTTTATATGCTAAATCTTGCGCCTTTACATGGCTTAGTTTAGGATTAGCGTCCTCTGGAATAATGTTTACCAGAAATTGAATATCTTGTTCAGTTGGGACCTGAAAACAAAAACACAGTGAAAACAAATTTATTAGATACTTAGGCCCTCATTATGACAGACGGGCTAACCGTCGGCCCCTTGGAAAAGAGACCTCCGCAAAGCTGCCCCCCCACCCCCACACACACACACACGCACACACACAGCCCACACACCCCAAGGACAATTACAAATGTTTCCACTTGGTAGAAAATTCTGATTTTAGATGTTTCTCCCAGTCAGCCCAGTGGAAACAGTGCGGGGATATTGGCCTCGGCTCCTCATGAGGCCAAAGCCAATACCGTTGCACAGAGGGTGCTCCCAGAACCCTCAGAATACACATTGTCTGCACAGCAGACAGTGTGCATTTTGAGGGTGCTGGGCAGGGGAACCCCTGCATTGGCTTTCTACCAGCCTTTCCATGGCGGGGACCCCACCATGGAAAAGCTGGCAGAAAAGTGAAGTTGTGATCAGCAAAGGGGTGCTGCTTTAATCACCGCCATGGCTGACTATGACTTTGACCACCACCTACCTGTTGGGATCTATGACTCTGGCGGTGGCAGCGGACCCCTATTGGTCGGACTGCCAGGGTCGTAATATGGTGGTCGTGACCACCTGGCGTGCAGCGCTCACACCAGGCACTGTGGGTTTAGCGTTCCTCAGACCGCTAAACTCCTAATGAGGCCCCTAGTACCCAGATAGAAGCCCTTTATCAGAACAGTACACCATGTGAATAGCTCAGTTTTATACATACATAAATAATGTAATTGAGGGTGTTATTAGTGGAAAATGTTATGTCGCTGGTGACCGTGACTGCCTGGTATTATCACCAATCACCAGATTAATCACCAGAAGCTTACATATGATAATCCTGGTATTAAATAATTTTATTTTTTTGGTACTGTTTTAGCTTTTTAGACCGTGGCAAAAAGAGGAAGAATTGATTGGAACATCAATATCATATGAGGAAGAGTTTTAGGAGTACAAACAGTATACTACAGTATCGGAGTTCCAGATTTAGGTTGACATGTTAGGGCAAGAAATTTTGGAGGGGAAAAAAATCCAATTAGAAATATAATGCAATACTGCAAGCACCAATAACCTTTCAAATATTACACTTGCAGACCTGCTTGGAACGACAAATATTAATGAAGAAACTGTTGGATGGTAAAAACCTATATTACCTTCTATCCACATTAAATACTGAACAACATGAAATATTTGAAGAACTTCAAAACAACATAAACATGGCTTATGTTTATGTTCAGATTTTCAGCCGTTATTAAAATATATACTTCAGGGCAGGCTGATACCCGAAAAAGTTTCCTCATAAAATTTATAACTGCTTACCTTCAAAAAGTAACAAATTCAAACTTATCATGTGTTGTTACTGCTCCAACTGGGTTAGAGTCACATAATATTAAAAAGATTACATTACACTGACTACTACTACCAGTGGAACCTAATAAACTAGAATACTTTAAATTTAATTGTGATACCTCTCAGGAAGTCTGTAGAGTTATGAAACAAATTACAGATTTGGATTATTAGCAAGGTCAGTATGGCTTCCAATTTACGGATGGCTTTTGTTCACTTATGTGTGACAGAAATACTGAAGACATCTGATGGTAATCAATTTGGTAGGTGATCTACTTCAACTTACTCCAGTTAAAGAGGAGCCAATATTTAAAACTGACAGCCAAAAAAATTAGAAAGTCCTTAGGATGTCTAGGTAATTTTAATATGTGGTTACATTTCTCATGTGGTGAACTTACACAAAATATGAGACAAGTAGATGATGAAGAATATGGAAAAATGTTAAATAATTTTAGACTAGGAAATGTAACCAAAAATACCAAAAGTATGCTTGAAACAAGAAGTATATCTGCTTTATTACTACATTAAAAAAAATGCAGCAGACGTCATGCATTATCTTCTTTTAAAAACACTACCCATTGTTGTTTGATGCCAACCCTAGAAGAATACTAAGATTTAAATATTGAAATGTTATCTGTGGAAAATGAAACAATTATATATGTACCTTGTAAAGAGTGTTTTGAAACTCATGGAGCAAATAGTCCTATAACCAAAACCTCATCTACAAAATTACTAAATCAGAGAAATCTATGTCGCAAATTGCAGGATTAGAGAAAGGCTTTTTCTTGTAAAAAATAAATAAAAAAATTACTGTCATTTTGTGACACAATTTGGATGTATAACATGGACTTGTAAATGGAGCAATGGGACATATACAAAATGTTGTAAAGTACAGCAGTAATGATAAAAATGAACTTGATATTGTACAATTTGACAGTATCAAAGAACTAAAATAATTTTCTATAGAGTGGCCAGATTTGTACTAATGAGACTTATATCTTCGAAGAGGACAATTTCCTTAATATTTAGTCTATGCTGTAACAATATGTAAATCTCACTGTTTAAGCTTGGATTATGCATTAATTAACATTGGCTGTACTATTTTAAAAGAGGGTATGGCATGTTGGTTTAGCACATGTTCATACATTGCAAGAACTATTTGTTATAAATTTAGATGACACCAGAATTAATGCTGCCATTTCTTGTGTATGCAAATATAATCATTTAAGAAAAATATATACTCCTCCTTTTGGTGAATATCCTATGGTGTGTAAACTTAAAATAAAGCTAGTGAGTCTTTAGAAAATGTGGAACCATTAAAAAAAAAGACAAAAAAAAGACTACCACATTGAAACGCTGAGTGCAAGGAAATTTGTGTCTCCTCTCAGATTCCAGAACTTTCTGTCACCGAAATGTGAGGAAAAAGAGTTTTTTTGGCCACATTTTGAGGTTTGCAAAGGATTCTGGGTAACAGAACCTGATGAGAGCCCCACAAGTCACCCCATCCTGGATTCCCCTAGGTCTCTAGTTTTCAAAAAATGCACAGGTTTGGTAGGTTTCCCTAGGTGCCGGCTGAGCTAGAGGCCAAAAGCCACAGATTGGTACTTCGCAAAAAACAGCTGTTTTCTCTTGGAAAATGTGATGTGTCCATGTTGTGTTTTGGGGCATTTCCTGTTGCGGGCGCTAGGCCTACCCACACAAGTGAGGTACCATTTTTATCGCGAGACTTGGGGGGGAACGTTGGGTGATAGAAAGTTCTGGAATCTGAGAGGAGCCACACATTTCCTGTCACCAAAATGTGAAGAAAGTGTTTTTGGCCAAATTTTGAGGTTTGCAAAGGATTCTGGGTAACAGAACCTGGTGAGAGCCCCACAAGTCACCCCATCTTGGATTGCCCTAGATGTCTAGTTTTTAAAAAAGCGCAGGTTTGGTAGGTTTCCCTAGGTGCCGGCTGAGCTAGAGGCTAAAATCTACACCTAGGGACTTTGCAAAAACACGTCAGATTTCAATGTAAAAATGTGATGTGTCCATGTTGCGTTTCCTGTCGTGAGCATTAGGCGTACCCACGCAAGTGAGGTACCATTTTGTATCTGGAGACTTAGGGGAACACAGAATAGCAAAACAAGTGTTATTGCCCCTTGTCTTTCTCCACATTTTATCCTTCCAAATGTAAGACTGTGTGTAAAAAAAAGACGTCTATTTGAGAAATGCCCTGTAATTCACATGCTAGTATGGGCACCCCGGAATTCAGAGATGCGCAAATAACCACTGCTTCATAACACCTTATCTTGTGCCCATTTTGGAAATACAAAGGTTTTCTTGATACCTATTTTTCACTCTTTATATTTCAGCAAATGATTTGCTGTATACCCTGTATAGAATGAAAACCCATTGCAAGGTGCAGCTCATTTATTGTATCTGTGTACCTATGGTTCTTGTTGAACCTACAAGCTCTATATATCTCTGCAATCAGAAGAGTCCAGCAGACATACCGGTATATTGCTGTAAAAAAATCTAACATCGCAGGGAAAAGTTTCAAGTAAAACGTGGAGAAAAATGGCTGTTTTTTTTACCTCAATTTCAATATTTTTTTATTTCAGCTGTTATTTTCTGTAGGAAATTCTTGTAGGATCTACACAAATTACCCCTTGCTGAATTCAGAATTTTGTCTACTGTTCAGAAATGTTTAGCTTTCTGGGATCCAGCATTGGTTTCACACCCATTTCTGTCGCTAACTGGAAGGAGGCTGAAAGCACAAGAAATAGTAAAAATGGGGTATGTCCCAGTAAAATGCCAACATTGTGTTGATAAAATGTGGTCTTCTGATTCAAGTCTGCCTGTTCCTGAAAGCTGGGAAGATGATGATTTTAGCACCACAAACCCTTTGTTGATGCCATTTTCAGGGAAAAAACCACGAGCCTTCTTCTGAGGCCCTTATTCCCATTTTTATTTTATTTTTTTTAAACATTCTCGAAGTATTTTGGCAAATTTCTTGGTCTCCTTCAGGGAATCCCACAAAGTCTGGGTATCTCTAGAAACCCTAGGATGTTGGGGAAAAAAGGACGTGGCGTGGATAGCTTATGTGGACAAAAAGTTATGAGGGCCTAAGTGCGAACTGCTCCAGTCAGCCAAAAAAAGGCTTGGCTTCTGAGGGGGAAAAGGCCTGGCAGAAAAGGGGTTAATCTGATGTTATATTTACCTTTAGTATAAGAATTAATTTTAGAAAATACTGAGAAGCCTTTTAGTAAGACTAAGTCATCTCTATTCCCTATTTCAGTTGGAGAATCAAGTCTGCCAGTAAACAAGTGGTATAAGATACATTGTTGATGTTTGTACTGGAACAGTTCACTTATTTATAAATCATCTACAAGATGCCCCTAGCTAAGGAGACTTTCCTACATACAGATCTTTTTGCTCTGAGCTACTGTTGGGAACATGAATGTTTCCTATGCTTGATTGCTTTCTCAACAGTCATAGATTTTGAAGGATTTGTATACAATGCTGTTCCTGATTGCAAATCAGTATGATTTAAAAAACAAGCACTTGCAATGCACTGGGTCTCGCGTTTGCTCGAGTTAGAGCTATTAGTGTTGTAAATTCCTAACTACTTTTCTTGCCACATAAATTGAAAATGAAAAGAAAAATAAATAAGCAAGCGAAGGAGAGACACAAAAAGAAGTTTGCTCGCTGTCAAACACATAGACAGAAATGCAGTTATCCATGTAACAAGGTTGGTAAGGCGGTAACAAACCCTCCACCCCCCCAAGGCAGGACAAACGTAAAGCATTTACCAATGCATTAAAACATCAAAGGGTTTTTGAAAGGCAAGCATACAAACAAGTGAAAGTGATGGCCATGAGGTGGGCATGGTTAAAAGCCCACGTAGATACCAACACATCAGAAGAGCAGCGATTGCGTCCAGCTATGCTAGACCTAATTAGTCTATGAAGCTGTGCACTCTAACTCTTGTTCAAACTGTGGCTCAAAGGTTTTATTGACACTTTGCCTATGATGAATAAGTATTTATGTCTAATGATGCAAAGTAGTGGCCCAGGTAATATAAAAATTAATACCTTAGTTACTGAAATCAATGCTAGCCAAATCTCAGTTTCTGGACGTGCTTTTACTTGTCCTGCAATCATTTTCCATCATAAGCAAAACACTATTGCAGGATATTATACAATATATTTAAGGAACGATCCAGGATAGACTGAATGTGATGACACTTAAGTTAGCCTTCAAACAGATTGCTAAAAAATGTCACCAACTGTTACATATGTCTACATATATGAACTATGGACTAAAAATACTACATACTACCAACAGTAGTTATGTCATTATGTGACTTGGTATGGTTGGTGACTTTTGAAGAAAGTTCCTGCTTTAGGTAAGAAATGTAGTTAGTTACTATTAATTGCTTTTGTACTTTGAGTTCAACTCACTCTTGAACAAGTACAGTATTTAACCTGTTTTTTTTCACAATCAATTTGATTTGTGCTTTTCCTCAGTGTTTCAAGGTGAACGAAATATAATGCTTATAATACATTATAGCATATATTAGTAGCATAATTGTTACTATCATTTAAACAAAACTAAATAAAAACATTTGCATTTATTTTGTATGTGTTTGAACAAATGTATTTATTTGTAGTTTTATTCAACTACAGATATTATATTTACAAAATATAAAATAAACACTATTCTTTTAGTGTACGTAGCTACATACCATAACTTAACATTCACTTACCTTCTCCTTTATTCTTCTTTTACACATACTAATATCTGATAGAGACTTCTAGTTGCAGATTCCTTACCTTAGAATTTTCCCCCAGGTGTCACTTGATCCGGAGATTATTTTTTTAGCAATACCCTTGCGTGTCGGTAGGTGTGTCTGCCGTAGTTTGGACTCTTGCTCTGGGCAAGACTGCTGGTTTAAGGATGACAGTACTTTCGTTTATAGGCGACTACGCCTTTCCTACAACAAGTCGCAACTGTTGTCCCAACCTTACCGGCTCACTAGCAGCACCTCACCAGAAACACAATAGTAAACGGTGATTTGTGGCAGCCGTTACGCATGGACTCGAGAATGACATCTCTCTGTCGTGGTTAAACGTAGATTATCCCTTTCTCACAGATATATCATGTCTCCTACTAACACAGGCAATGACAAAGATGCAGTAAAGTTTCAATAGTTTTTATTTAACATAACTGCAATGTTTGATAAGTTGCATGGGCTGCAATGATTAGGATAATGAATAATGCAAGAAACAGAATTGTGAAGACGAGAGTCATTATTACAAAGACCCCCACCATCTTACAATGCAAAGGAAAGACATACAAGATGTAATATGCCCTAATACCCTAATATGAAAGGCCTAACCTCCTACCTAAAGGAGAGCTGGGTTTGCTAAACCTAATCTGCCAATGCCATGTCCATGAGCCCCCAACCCTCGTTACCTTGGAATGAGGTCCCTATATTAGACTCCGAAGGGACACGAAGACTGGGTCAGCGTCAAGACGACTGCAGCATCAACATCAACGATGGTGAGGATGCCCTCTGGTTGGAATCCCTCTGATTATCTGTCTAAAGTGCGATGTATTTATACAGATCTACAAGGACCCCTGACGTAGGTGTGTTCCCAAACAATAGATAACAGACATGCTTGGGACGGCAATTAATATAAATAATCCTCGAAAGTATAGAGAGGGAAAATCCCTAAGTGTGAACACCTACTGTTTGTTTGTCTTTGTTGCTTGATCTTGACGCCTTAGCGCGGTGACACTGATAATGTAACTCATAACAAGTGGCCTAACTATAAACAAGGCAGTCTTCTTAGAAGAAATAAATAATTAAATGTGCTACGACAGAGCAAGCTAAGTAGGTTAAAAGTCACTAGGTGACGGAGGCACGAGTCTGCAAGCCAAAGGCTAAGCTAACTCCTGTTATCCCATTAAAAACAAAGTAGGATTCACTACACCCTCCCTACTGCCGTAACAGGTATGACGAAGGTATAGGAACCCAAAGCCTAAAATTGCTCTGAACTAAAAGCTAAAAGCATAAAAAATCAGCTAAAAAATCTTTAAACTGTGTTAAAAAGATAATAAAAACAATGTCGCTAAAACACATACAGAGATGTTAATGTCAACCATGACAAGCACAGAGTGCCAAAGCAAGTTAATTTAAGTGCACAATTTAAAAACGGGAATGGCAAGTCAATTCATCAAATTATGTGCTGTACGCATGATCTTGAAGAGTGTCCTCAAAGTCATCAACCAAGGACCTCAAAAATTAGTGCACATCATCTGATGTCAAATCGAGAGCTGGGCGGACAAACGGATCCACAGAGCAGTAGTGAGCAGTATTTCCTGGTGTAACGTTTTCAGTTGCAGTGTCCTCATCTGTGGTAGATCTCAAAACGGAAGGCTCATAGGTAACCTCGCTGAGCAACCTCAGTCTCAAGGGGCATGACTGTGTATGAACCCTCATTGGGGATATCAGCAGTGCGTGGGCCACAGGAGATGTCCGTGCAACAGCAAGACAAACCATAGGCAGATGTTCAAAGAGACACTGTATACAGCGGAAGACCAGTTGTACGCACCAGAGAAGGGGCCAAAATGACAACGATCAGTCATGCTCCAATTCCACCAGCAAGGGTGCACCGAAGATCCGAACCATGGACTCACGGCACAGTGGAGTTGGTGGGAGCGGCTCCATTGCTATGCGTTGCTGGAAAGAAACAACCACTATGAATCAGAAGAAATAGCAGTAGTAGTCCGCCAATCAAAGCCAAAATAATTGGAAAGCCACCAAACACACTTGAAAAGAGTGAGTGGATGGCTGACGGGATGACTCTGAAGACAGTCTGGAAGATGGATACGAAACCAGACCCGACAGCCTTAAAGAAGTGAACAATCCCAGTAGTGCTTGAAGCATTGAATATTCTGGATACCAGTTCTCCAAAGTGTTTGGGGAAGTTAGTATTTAATAGGGATTGTATCTCGGCTGATGATCTCGCAAACTGGAGAGCATAAGTCTATTTTGCGGATGTCAAGGCGACCTGTTTTTGAAACAATAGCGCCTTTAGCCTGCTCAGCTTGTCATTGTCCACATTAAAAGTATCTATGTGGGGCCACATGTCAGATACTTATCTCTTGTGTGGGGGGAAACAAAACATGTCCACAACACGTAACGACCTTTGAGACCGAGATTGCGTAGGCAATTCCTGGTCGCATGCCGCCACAGCTTTGATCGTTCAGTACCACATAACTTCCATTGGAAAGTACATGAAATATCGGGCGAATCAAAGGGACGGGAGTACCCCTCAACAAACAGGCCAAATTTGCGACCCCCGCATTGCAAAGACCATGAAGAGACACCTGCTTGCATATCATGGAATGACGAAGAGCAGTCTCACATTTGCTTCCGCTAAGAAAGACCTCGGTTTTGCCGTTCAGACATTTGTAGTCAAACGGCAACTCCCACTCTTCCTTAATAAAGCTATCTCCTAGCTGCTCATATCGTCCCACTGCAAGATGTTTCAGGCAGCTCGAGAAACAAAAGGTCGAAATCTGTAAAATAATTATGCCATGTAAGAGCCAGATAGTTGAAGGACTCTCTGCTACAGTGAAGGGCAACTTATCTAACTTTTCTACACGAAGCATGGTAAAACTAGCCTCCCTTTTAGCCATTGTCTGTTGTTCCTTGGGAAAATTAAAGGCAGTGAAGAATTCACTCCCATTAATATACTTCCATGGAATGCGGCCATTTTTCAGTGTCTGTAGAGTCCAACCCAGCTGCATGATGGAACGTAGCTGTGTTTGCTCATGATATAACCGGTACAGGTCTGTCTGAGTGATATCATTAGCAGACAACACTATATTTGATAATAAATACATCCTGTTGGACAGTGCATTCATTCCGTTGTCGACAACAGCTAATGCTTTTTCTAAATTTTCTTTATCCAATTGCCATAAACGCACAGCAGCCTCAATCTGGGAAAGTTTCAGAATTTCATTATACATAGCATACAAAAACCTATTTGAGCTCTGTTTCCTAGGACCCAGCAGAACATCCTGCAAGTCTACAATTTCAGAAAGAGTATTCAGGTGTTTCTTAACTGCGGCTAATGTGTTGGTCTGTACCCATTGCTGGCACAGCTTACCCATACTGTATGTCGTAACTATACCTGTATGTTGACCAGATACAAAGCGAAGGTCTGGTCTGTTAATTGAGAAACCCCCTGAAGAGTTAAAAAAAACGCGCCTGGCACTCGGTGTCAGTGGGCCAGATTAACCACCCGCCGGGACTAGAAAGTGAAGAATTATAAGTACCAGCCTTAACCATTGCATCAAGCTTGTCCTCGGTGATATTGAGGAAGTATCGCCAATCTTTAAACCTCGCTGGGGTGGGGATACTGGACGTGTTCAGATCTTACATTTTTGCTAACCCCAGACAGGATGTCTGCTGAATTGTCATTTAAGAAAATAATTTGTACAGGAATCAGGCATGCTCGGAATAAAGCCTCCATACCCTGTATCTGCCAGTCTTGCGTTCCCCATACACTTTTCAAATCAGTAGTGCTCTTCCAATATTCGTAACCTTCAACCACGAGCTGGGAAACAAAGGGATCTGAATAAATCAGTTTTCTATCAGTTAGCAAAGTTTTCCTCATTTGTGCCGGATGTATTTTAAAATAATATGACTCTGCTTTTCTTGTGCCATGCCCAGAAAAGTATGAAAATTTATCACTATAGCACTTTGGGCTCCCCACCGGTGGTGTAGAACAGTGTTCCCACTGTGTGTAGTTTAATACTGGCCTGTATCTAGTGGCACGGTGTAGGTAGTAATGTCCCCAATTGTTATAGCAGAACATCTCCCCATAATTCATTGTATATACATCATCACTTTGAAATGCTGAATAGTCCTTCATTTCAGTTAGCATGGAATCAACTGTTTGGAATCCCAATCATCAGAGACAACATCAGGTGTAATTACATCAGTCATTGAAATTTTGAAAAAGTATGGTATTTGAATAATTTCAGTAGGCCCGTGTATATCGAATGGAACTTTGTCCCACACAATCCCATCAGAAATCGGTATTGCTGTAATATTTACAGGGATCAAATCTCTTCAGACCTTATGTGAAGAATGATGTGGAGTTAAAACTTCATCAACAGGCTCCACAGAGGAGTGATCAGCAATACACTGACCATTTATAAGCAAAAAGAAAACGGTTACAAAACCAATCCATAAAAATAATGCAAAAAATGTCAAACAGAACCATAAGTAGTTCCATGGGTATTTCAAATAGTTCTTTTTAAGCCATTGATACAGCTTACTACTTTTTGAGACATTGTCAATCACAGTAGTGGATGAGTCTGAAGAAAGATCATCAATATCAATGAAATAGCCTGAGGCAGTCTCTGCAAACACGGGAGCCGGTGCACCATCCGTACTTTGGTCCACTTCACGTGGGGTCTCATGGTAGACAGTGTCATTAGTCTGTGATGTGTTTGTGTAAAAAACAGATAGATCTTGAACCGAGGTGGTCACTGAAGTAGTGACTGGAACCAGCAAAAGTTCATTTTCTGCCCTCCCCATGGTCAAGTAGGTGTCTGGAACAGCAGTTGACATTGTTGCATAGTCTGTAGTAGTGATGTTCATTCTACTATGTAGTTGTATGTCCTGTTGGGTCGTGACAGGGGATCGGGAACCACCCAAGGGACCTCCTGGTCTACTGTGAAGGATCGGCCACATGGTGTAATTTGATGTCATCAATGGAGATGAATCTGTTCGTTTTAGACCTAGACAGTGGTGGTAAGATGACAGTCCTGGTGCCTTGAATTTCCAAGACTGGTACAGGTGCTCTGTATGATGGACCGAACTTCTTCACTGCGATCTTCTCACGAACCAGATCCCCAGCTTTAGGAATCCAGCCAGTCAAATTTTTCGCTATATCCCTTATTCCTAAGGTGGCAGCACATGCAGATGATTTATCATCTCGAAATTGCTGAAGCTCCTGTAAAACAGTGAGACGTTCATTTATGTCAAACAGTGTTTCTGCTGCCACCATACTAGGGGCATCAAGATCTGGGACATACATAGATATCCCAAAGAGAACCTCCTATGGAGTGCATCCCCCCCAAGGACCGTCTTGGCAGATTATTCAGTGCTCTCTGGACCCCATATAGGTGATGTAACCAGCTGCAGCCTGAACCTAATACTCAAGCTGTTAAGGACTGCTTTAGATCACGATTCCGCCTCTCTACGACCAAATTTCCCTCGGGATGGTATGGTGAGGAGTAATGGAGTTCAACACCCATCGTCCCCATGGTGTCCCTGAATGCCTTAGAAGCAAATGCAGGGCCCTGGTTCGAATGGAATGCTGCAACCGCATATGTACCGATAAAGATCAGCAAGTCTTTTATAACAGTCCGGGCGTCAGCCGACCGCTGTGGCCCTACCCACAGGAATCTAGAACAAGAATCTACAGCGACTAAAATGTATTTGTATGCACCATCAGGCTGTAAGGGACCACAATAGTCCCAGGTACACACACTGTAGTGGCCTATTGGACACTAAGAGGGATGTATGCGGTGGGCGTTTGATATTAGAGCCCTTAATCTGCTGGCAAATGTCACTGCAAAGGACATACTGCTTTGTTCGTCTGCATAAACCAGGCCACTAGAAGCGTTTCTGTAGGAGTGTTATCGTGGCCTGTATACCAGCATGTGCAGAAGCGACACCCTCATGCGCTGCTTTAATTAGATCTAATCTCTGGTCTTCATTGTGGATCACTCCATCTCCAACCCCAGGAATTGTTGTGTAAGCAACATTCTGCGCACTGATATAGTGAGTATAGTTTGTAGGGCATCCTTTCGGAAGGTGTTTGCCTGCAGCCGAAGCTTTAACGGCAATCAATATTTCATTATCCAATCTCGTCTGAGAACGAGTCACTGCAGCCACAGAAGCCGTAGCTACTGCTGCCTTGGCTGCTTCATCAGCCAATGTATTACCGGTAGGGTGTACTCCTATACGTTGGTGTCCCATTGTATGGACTACATGGACACACAGCAGCTTATCCTTAAGATCAGCCACCCTCCCCCACAGTATTTTGTGTTTAATAGTGTTCCCTTTAGAATCTCTAAACCCGTTCAGTTTCCAATGATTGAGATAGTCATTGTATGTCTGGACGCAGTAATAAGAATCACAGACTATTAAGGTCTGGCATCCTGCCTCAGTATGTTCAAGCGCTAGAATAAGAGCTTTAAGCTCAACTGTGCAGTCCCCTAAGGTCTGTGTGTAGATATTGTGATGGTGGAAAACTTCATCTTCCTTCACCCCGCTCATGGCTGCGCAAGCCGCCGATTATTGATGTTTAGTACCTACAGCCGGTTGTGCTGACCCATCACTGTATATGACAGTATGGTAGTTGTCTAGTGGCAAGATATTTAGAGGAGCGGGGTACTCTAGTCTCTGGGGGTGGGATGGATATAGCCACACTTGCTGGCTGTTCGCCTAACATACAAATACACAGACAGCAGCTCTTAATCAATGGGACAAAAGTAGAAGCCCTGAGGGATACAGGTGCCAGTGTTACCATGGTGACAGAGAAACTGGTTTCCCCAGAACAGTATTTGACTGGACAAACATATCCAGTTACCAATGTTGACAATAAGACTAAAGTCCATCCAATCGCTATGGTGACCTTAGAATGGGGAGTGGTTACTGGCCTGAAACAGGTTGTGGTCTCTTCTGCAGTCCTAGTGGAATTCTTTTTAGGGAATGATCTGTAGTCCTCAGCTTGAGCTGAGGTAGAGCTCAAAACCCATGCAGCCATGCTGGGAATCCCTGAACTGGTGTGTGTAAAAACAAGAACACAGAGCAGAGCACAGGGTGAAAAAGAAGTGTTGAAGCCTGGAATAATGATCCAACCTTCCAAGAGGAAAGGTAAGAGGACTGGGGGACCAGCCTCTGAACTGTACAAGAAGCAAAGGCCTCTCTTCCCAGGAAGATAGGAAGATGTCTTATCCCCTGAGGGAACTGAGTTCATGGAGCTGGAGCCTTACCAGGTTTAGCTCTTGGGCCCAGGGGGACCCTCAAGGGATACGCTGTGCCGGGTACAAAAGACTTGTCCCACTCTCGAAGGCCTGAGGCAGCAAGCTGCTGCACAGGAGAAGGTAGATGCCAGTGGCTCCCACAGGGTTTATTGGTAAGATTGACTCCTTTACACTGAGGCCAAAGATCCGAACCCTGGTGCAACCAGGAAAGTGGTAGTGCCTCAGCAGTTTAAGGAGTTTAACCTAACTTTGGCCCATGACATCCCCCAAGCTGGGCATTTGGGACAAACAAAAACATGGAGTAGGCTTGTCAGCCTCTTTTATTGGCCCAATATTTCCTAGAAGGTGAAGGAGTTTTGTAGCTCCTGTGTCACCTGTCAAGCCAATAGCAAGACCAGTGGCCACCCACACCCCCCATTCCACTTCCTGTGGTGGGGGTTTCCTTTGAAAGGATTGGTGTAGACATTGTTTGTCCACTTAGGCCACCCACAGCCTCAGGGAACCAGTACATACTGGTAGTAGTGGATCATGCTGCCAGATAACCCTGAAGCAGTTGCCCTTAGGTCTTCTAGAGCCCCGCAGTAGCCAAGGCCCTGACTGGTATTTTTACCAGAATGGTGTTTTCCTAAGGAGCTGGTTTCTGACAGAGGTATAACCTTCATGTCCGCTTACCTGAAACGCATGTGGAATGAGTGTGGGGTGACTCATAAATTCACCACACCATACCATCCACAAACCAGTGAACTTGTTGAGAGATTCAAGAGGACATTGAAGGGCATGATCATGGGGCTCCCTGAAAAACTCAAAAGGAGATGGGATATCCTCCTGCCATGCCTACTTTCCGCTTACAGTGAGGTGCCTCAGAAGGGAGTAGGGTTTCCCCCCTTTGAACTTCTGTTTGGCCACCCTGTAAAAGGACCACTACCACATGTAAAAGAAGGCTGGGAGAGACCACTCCGTGAGCCTAAACAGGATATGGTGGACTATATGCTTGGCCTCCGCTCTAGGGTGGCTGAGTACATGGAAAAGGCATCCAACAGATTGTAGTGTGGTCAGTTTTACGTATCCTTTGCGCATTAGCTTCAGGCTTTAGGCCTTTGTGCATTTTGCCCTGGATGTATTTTATTCCTTTGCTCGCAGCTTAGAGCCTCTGTGCACTTTGCTCTAACTGCTTTTATTGTTTTTTTTCAAATAGCCAGTTCTACGGTCTTGTTTTATATTTCATATCACACTGTTTAGCATACTTCAGCACTGGAGTTCTCCATAACACATTCCTGTTCACTCTGTGCTTCAGTCAAGGATACAGTCTGGTACATTGCCGATAGACGTGGTAGGAGTTTAGTCTTTGGCATTTCTGCGTAGGGACATTTTGTGATCACGCTGACATGTTAGTTATAAAAACACTTCCTTGTCCCAATACACGCAAGAGGGAGATTCCGACCAGGGAACCACAACTAGACGCTGACTGCCTCGTTGCAGATGCTGAACCAGATCACAGGCCTTTGCTCAGGTATGAGGGCTGATGTCTCCCAAGGGATTTAGAAAGGCAAGTTAGAAGCTTAACATGCTGTGCTCGAAATAGAATTAGCTGAGGGAGAGTAGAAATTGTTAAACACCATGATAGCGTTGTTCTTATGTTTCACTCTCCTCTTGACTATTTTAATCCTACTGTGTTGTATGGTTCTGGTTATTGCGGCTCACGCCTTATTATCTAAAATGCAGTCGTTTTATTAAAACATTATATAAAACTTATACTGCCTTTGTCATTTGTATATGAGATCATACTGTAAATGAGAGAGTTGGTTTGGATCTGAGTGACCACGACTTCCCTGAGAAGTTCCAAAGATGTCATGCGTTCGGCTGCCCAATCATCTCTTCCCTTTTGGAGAAATGAGGCACTGCTAGTTAGCCGGAGCAAAACCAGGTTTAGGGTGACAGAGGTCCTTCCAAGTGGGTCCGACTCAGTCCCCCACACCGTGAACGATCCTGCTGCCTAGAAATCCAGTAGTCTCATTTAGGATAATGAGAGCCCACGCGACATGGCGCCGCCAACGATTGGTCTGGCTCTGATTTTTGGGTCCGGCTGACTCTCTCGGTCTCATATATATATATATATATTGACTCCTCGGTTCCGTAAGCAGAGACGTCCGTGGGGCTGAGGATTTCCGCTGCCACGGGATAGGAGCATCCTATTGCTTAGTGGTCGGTTGTTCAAGCTTGAACTTTGAAAGGAAAACCCCGTTATTGGTGTGCTTTCTCTGCCCTATTGCTATTTTTATAATGGCAAATCCTCAAGTAGTGAACGTAGCGCTTAATATGCACCAACCGCTCACGGGACATCTGATAGCACATGGACTGACGGTCCAGGGGGGTCCGGTCACTTTTGTGGTGGACGCCCATGCAGCCTATAGAACAGAACTTTTTTATTCTTGGGTCGTATTTCCAGCAGTTGATGAGGGTACAAATACTTTTCATGAATACACTATTGCGAATGTCCCTGGACAGTACAGGGCTTATGCATACTTAGAGATTCCTATATCTTATCAAGAACACCATAATTGGCTTGATTGCGCCCTCCCACACACAGTAGCACAAGTTAGGTTAGGTCCACTGAGTAATGATGGTCCGACCTGGCCTTTATTGGCTACATACACACCGTATCCTGCGGTTGCTAACTTGGCAGTGGCTGACGTACGTCGTTTATATATAGACTTAGCAACTACATACAGAAGACTGGTTCAGTTTGTAATGCAGGCTTTAAATACTAATGCAGCGCGTGCTGCTCCGGCTCACCCACAGGCAGTAGTTCCGGGTATCAATCCGGCCACTGTACACTCAGTTATGGGTAAGGTACCGGCTAAACATGAGGAAACTCCATTTTGGCTGGCACAAAAAATTAATACGCTGGAAGCAGTATTTCCCCATACGGGACCTCAGGATAAACATAGAATATTGACGATGTGTTTGCCGTATGGAATGGTTCCTCCGGTGGACCATTGTAATACCTGGGGCACGGTGTTTGCCGCGCTCTACACTACAGCACACGGTACACCAACTTTAGCTAATCTACCGGAAGTGCTTAAACAAATTCAAGATGAATATGGGGCTGCCCCCGCCTTATATTTAGGCATGCAGCTGATGGGCAATTTTGCCGCGGTTTCTTCTATTATTTTGAGTAATCTCAAGGGAGAGACAATGGCGCTAGCCGTGCGTATGCTTCTTCGAGACGTTCCACAGATTAATCAGGAGCGGGAACTCCCGAGAATAATAGCAGAAACATATTCCAGTATTGGTCGAGATAGACTAGGGGCTAGACCACAAAAACCAAACTAAAAAGTGCTGGGAAAAGAAACAGCAAACACCTAAGAAAGATGTGGGACAGTCTCCGCAACCGGAGACCCCGCAGAATAGGTATAATCTCAGGAATAGGGATAATTTGAAGACGCCTGATAGATATCAATATACTGATACACGCCAATCTCATTCCTTTCAGGACTCCTCGACAAGAGAAGTGAGAGAGGTGGGCGGTCAGAGCGGAGAACTGAGTACGTGAAACCGAGACAGGAATCACAGCGCTCAACGGAGGTTTCTGTTAAACAGGAAGAGAAACCGCTCCAACAAAAGCAACAATTTAAAAAGAAGAAAATGGCAGCAGTCTCAGTTAGACATGCCGCTCAAGAAGAGAGTTCTCTTGACGAACAAGACATGGGCGTTGGCACTGTTAGACAGCGTGGCAGAGGTCACAATAGTTCGCCGGAGTCTTCTAGAGCATCTGGAGGTGAAAGCAACTGATGACTTCATACAAGTCGAAACGGCAGATATGCGTGTCTCTGATCCTGATAGAGTATATAAAGTAACTTTGCAATTAGAAGGGGACATTGACTGCATTGTACACGCCATCTTTTGGGACCATGTGGTAAAATCATATGACGAACAAGATTGGCCACCTGACTTTGTTCGAGACTGTCCGGTTGGGGAGGAGGTTATTACACCTTCATTCTCACCACTTGTTCCGAGAGAACTGGCGGAGTCCTATAGTAAATCATGGGCTCTCGCACAGGCCCCCGCCCTATATAGAAATAACATGGGGTGGGATAGACAATCACCTTATCGTATAATTCCAATAAAGGGCGAACCTCAGCCGCAGTATCCTATCAAATTTGAGGCAAGGGCATCGGTTAGGAAAATTCTTGCACAATTGGAGTACCAGGGTGTAATTGAACCCTGTGTCTTACCGATGAATAATCCCTTATTTCCAGTTGCTAAACCGGACCATTCATATAGGATAGTGGTGGATTACAGACACTTAAATGGACATACACACACATATGCAATACAGAATTCACACAGCGCAGCGCTTATGAATAATATTGTGCGTAAAAAATACAAAACAACATTAGATATCTCGAATGGATTTTTCTGCCAAAATATAGCGCCCGAAAGTCGGGACTATACCAGTTTCAGTGCGTTTGGCTCTCAAAAAAAGTTTTGTCGTTTGCCTCAGGGGTATAAGAATAACCCAGGACTATTTTCGGCTCATGTAACTGAAATTCTGCACGAGTTGGACCCTGAAGCTTTGTCATATGTTGATGACATATATTTGACGGACGATGCGATACTGCAGCATCTAAGGCGTGTAGCACGCATTGTTGTGGGGTTTGCTGGAATTGGCTAGAAGTTTAGTTTTAAAAAATCGAAGATTGCCTTCCTCAGCGTCATTTTCCTGTGATATGAGTTGTCGAATGAGGGCAAGAGCTTAGCGCCACATTTTTGGGAGAAATGTGCTCAATTGCAGCCTCCTAATACGGTTCGGAAACTCCAGTCATTATTGGGGTTTCTGAATTTTGGCAGAACTTAGATTCCTGATTATGCTACGCGTATAAAACCCTTATACGAGTTGATTCGCCCGAATTTTACGAGTAGATTTTGGATGATTGAGCATACACATATTCTTCGAGACCTACAAACTGATCTCTTAGCAGTTAAACATTTACACACTCGGGACAATAAAACGCATCTGGTAATCAGGGTAATACCTGGTGCCGTTGGGTTTACATATGTCACCTTTAATGAGGGTGAGACTGTCCCGATAGCATACAAGTCACACTTGTATTCTGCTGCAGAGCAACGATTTGCACAAATTGAGAAAATACTCACTGCTGTACAGATGGCTGTGATTAAAGAAAGACCTCTTGTCCAGGGCCAACACATCATTGTCGTTTCCCCGATTCCGGCCTTAGAGGCTGTTACTAAAGCGAGTGTTCCTAATTCGAAAGCTTTACACCTGCGATGGATACAATGGGCTACGTCTTTGACAGCCACTGATGTAGATTACATATTTGACCCTAAACTGCAGACTCAGGAATTTCTTCAATATGAAATGGAATACCCAGTTCCCGCTGGCACGTTAGCTATTGACCAATAT
Organism: Pleurodeles waltl; assembly: GCF_031143425.1. Lineage (NCBI taxonomy): Eukaryota > Metazoa > Chordata > Amphibia > Caudata > Salamandridae > Pleurodeles > Pleurodeles waltl. The sequence goes on along the minus strand of NC_090440.1, from coordinate 772,310,590 downwards.
CAGGTGGTCATGTATACAGATGGCTCTGCGCAGCCAGTGGTTGGGACTAAACAACAGTATTCTGCTGCATGTGCGGTGGTGAGCGGCACTAGGGAGGGGGAAGTGTTCTGCCCCCGACATACTTATACACAGACCTTGGGAAATTGTACGGCACAGTTGGCTGAGCTCAAGGCTCTATTGTTAGCCTTGGAGCACGCGGATCCGGCGATACTTACCTTGCTGGTCTGTGACTCCAACTACTGTGTTCAGTCTTTCAAAGAATATTTGCATTACTGGAGGTTGAATGGGTACAGAGATTCCAAAGGCAACACCATTAAACACAAATTGCTGTGGGGGAAGGTTGCGAATCTGAAAGAAACGCTTCCTAAAGTCCATGTTGTGCATACACTTGGACACCAGCGCGTTGGAATACATGTTGCTGGAAATACTTTGGCTGATGAAGCCGCAAAATCGTCAGTGGCGGTTGCCACTGTAGCCGCAGTGACTCGTTCGACTTCCAAACCAGACACAGAGATTTCGGCTGCCATAAAAGCTACGGCTGATGGCACACCATTTCCTAAAGGATTCCCTTTTAAATATAGTTACTGCCTGGGTAGTATGCTAAATGCTGTTGTTAAAATTCCAGGTGTTGGTGTACGTGAAATGCCCAATAAAGGTGAGAGACCTCAATTAATATCTGCAGCACATGAGGGGGCAGCATCTGCACATGCTGGTGTGGCTGCCACGATTACACTTTTACAGGCTCGTTACTGGTGGCCTGGTCTCTATAAAGAGGCAAAGCAGTATGTCCTTTGTTGTGACGTTTGTCAACAAATTAAAGCTTCGACGGCTAGACGCCCGCAGCAGACGCCCCTTCTGATTTCAAATAAACCTTTACAGTGTGTGTACTTGGATCATTGTGGTCCTCTGACGCCAGATAGTGCATACAAATATATATTGGTTGCTGTAGATTTGTGCTCCAGATTTGTGTGGGTCTGGCTGACGCTCGGACTGTTATTAAAGATCTGCGCATCTTTGTCGATACATTTGCAGTTGCGGCTTTTCATTCAGACCAGGGCCCTGCTTTTGCCTCTAAGGCATTCAGGGACACCATGGCTTCATTGGGGGTCCAACTCCAGTTCTCGTCTCCATTTCATCCAGAGGGAAATTCTGTCGTGGAGCGTTTAAATCATAATTTAAAGCAATCCTTAACAGCCAGAGTTATAGGTACGGGTCGTAGTTGGCTAGCCCACCTGTATGGAGTACAGAGAGCACTTAACTTGCCTAGAAGGTCCCTGGGGGGTCGTACTTCATATGAGTGCCTGTTTGGAACACAAATGTATGTTCCTGATCTAGATGGTCCTGGTGTGGAGGCGGCAGATACGCCCTTTGACATAAATGATTGTGTCACTGTTTTACAGGATTTACAACAATTCCGTGAAGATAACTCTTCAGCAAGTGCTGCCTCCACAGGAATTAAGGATGAGCCAGTAACGCCTACTGGTTGGATACCCAGGATTGGGGATCTTGTGCGTGAAAAGGTCACAGTAAAGAAAGAATTTGGTCCTTCTTATCGAGCACCAGTCCCTGTGTTAGGGGTTAGCGGCACGAGAACTGTAATTTTACCGCCGCTGCACGGGGCCAAAGGAAATCGCTTTGTTTCCATTGATAATGTCAAGTTACAACATGTGGCCGATTCTGCACAGCAGACCAAGAGGAACACCCAGTAGTTCCGGAATCCCTCTCACTACTGGGGAAGAAGTCCCGCTGCAGGTGATTTGCACCGATGCTGTTTCTTCTCCGAGCTTGGAGAGGGTGGAAGCTGATCTTGCGATTGTTCCACAGACTACGATTAATTTGGAATCTTTTGATCAAGTTGCTGTACGTTCTAATGATATTTCTGAACATGTGGTTTATAGCGTGCCAAGGCGAGAGCCACCATCTGCTTCTTTGTTCACGGTTGCACCTTTTGCAAGAACTGCCTCTGGCTGCTTCAACGACACTGATGATGCTGTGTCAGACTCCTCGTCCTCTCTATCTTCAGCCCGAGGTCCACGTAAGCTGCTGTGTTGGCTTAAACACACATATTTTGTTTTTCCTTGGAACTATTTGTGGGTTTTTATGACTGTAATGACTCTTTTCTTGTGGTTGGGATTTGTGGTTACTTTTTTTTGGTAATACATGGTCATTTTCTTCCTGAACGATCTGACATTGAGCACGTGGAGACGGTGTTGAAACCACATTTTTCGTCTCATATGGTTCGAAGAGACTTGTCCAATGTGAACATTTCTACAATACCTATTCCGGATGGGATTGTGTGGGATAAAGTGATGTTTGATATATATGGTCCCACTGAATTGATTCAAATACCGTATGTTCTCAAGTTATCAATGAATGATATCGTTATACCAGGCATTGTTTCTGATGATTGGGATGTGAAGACAGTAGATTCTATGCTGACAGAATTGCAATATTATACTGTCTACGACGATGAAGATGCTTACCTATTTAGAGATAATCATGGTGACATGTTTTGCTACAATTATTATGGACACCACTTTATTCATAAAGCGAGTAGCCCTAAGTCGATATTTGATTATGTGCAATGGGAACATTGCCCGACTCCTCCACAGGGGAGTTCTAAAACGTATTATGACAAATTTGCATATTTTTCTGGGCATAATCAACAGAATGCTAGGTCTTACTATTTTAAAGTTACTCCGTATGCTAATAAGCAAATGTTATTGACCGATACTAAATTACTGTATTCGAATTTGTTTGTATCTAAACTTTCGGTTGAGGGGTATGAGTATTGGTTTAAGACTGTTGACTTAAAAAGTGTCTGGGGAACAAAAAATTGGCAAATGCGAGGCAGGGACACTTTATTTAGGGCATGTATTATTCCTGTCCAAATGATTTTCCTCAATGACACTGTACAACAGACTAGCTGTTTGGGCTTAGCAACGATTGGAGATTTGAATTTGCCTGGTATACCTGTCCCTTCCAAATTGAACAATTGGCAGCGATATGTTAATGCCACGTTTAGTGAGTTTACACACTGGGTCCAGAATGGTACGCTTAACACTTCATTGATACATCCAGGCGGGTGGTTATTATGGCCCATAGACACTAATGGGTGTCATCAGCGTTTTGTCACCTCTTCAGGGGGGTTCAGGACTATTAGGGCAGACCCTCGCTACATATCACCGGAACATGCTGATATCATAACTACATACAGCGTGGGAAAGCTTTGTCAGCAATGGTTGAAGTCATCCATGCTGGATGCAGTTAAGTCACATCTCACGTTACTGTCTAATGATACTGACTTACAAGATTTTTTGTCAGGACCAAGAATGCCACGGAAGAAGCGTTTTCTTTATGAAGTATATAATGAGATTTGGAAGCTTTCACAGTAAGAGGCAGCTGCCCGGTTGAGACAAATTGATCAGGAAAATCTGATACAGGCTTTGTCTGTTGTGGATAATGGGATGCATACCCTTTCAGACCGTGTTTACACGATTGACAACATTGTTTCCTCTGCTATAGACATTATTAAATCGGATATGTCTTCTTTATATCATGGGCAGAGTCAGACACGGTCCATCATGCAGCTGGGTTGGACTCTACAGACCTTGAAGGCAGGTCGCGTTCCGTGGCAGCACATTCGTGCCAGGGAGATATTTGTTTCCTTTAATTTGACACGTCAACAAGAGCTGATGGCTAAAAAGGAAGCGACGTATGTTATGTTAAATATTGAAAAATTGGAGAAACTGCCTTTTACGGTTGCTGAGATTCCGTCAGCTGATAGGCAGATTAATAACCCCATGAATCAACCAATCTCCACTCTGCAATTTACTTTTTGTTTAAATCACATTCCGGTGGGTAGATATGAACGGTTGGGAGACAGTTACATAAACGAGGTGTGGGAGCTTCCCTTTCTATACAGATGTATTAATGGTTTGAGGGAGGTTTTTCTTAGCGGTAGCGAATGCAAAACTTCTGTCAGCCATTCCATGGTTTGTAAACAGCTGTCCTTGCTCGGGGCATGTAATGCCTCGATTGCTAACTTAGCTTGTTATCTGAAGGGAGTTCCAGTCCCAGTAATTAAAAACACTTTCCAGGTGCTTTCAAACGGCAGTTACATCCTTCTTAACAGTGAACCCTGTTGTGGCATGCGTGCCGGAATAGTTTACGTAGTCGTTGTCACCAAGGCCGTTGCGTGCTGTGGGAATGTGTTGATTCCCCCCACTCAAATTAGGGAGGTAGCGGACATCTGGCCTCATATTGCTACTTCCAAGGTAAATTTTGACAAGTTGAGTCGACTAAAGGCTCTATTGTTTCAAAAGCATGTGGCCCTTACATCTGCTAGCGAGACATACGCACTTCAGGTGGCAAGGTCATCGGCGGAAATACAGTCCCTTTTGAATACTAACTTTCCCAGTCACTTTGGTGAACTTGTGGGACGTATATTTAATGCGTCCAGCACTGCTGGAATTGCACATTTTTTCAAAGCCGTTGGTGTTGGTTTTGCTCACACCTTCTCTTCTATATTCGGTTTAATACCTTCGGCTATTCACTCTATTTCCGAAAGCATTTTTGGGGGTTTCCCGATTACTTTGGCTTTATTGGCTGGAGTTTTGCTGTTGCTGCTGTTCTTCCGCAATGGCTGTCCCGCTGCGACGAGATCCCATATTGGCGCTCCCGTCAGCGCAGCTGTGTCGTGAACGCATGATGCAGCATTTTGGAGCGACACTCTTGGGACAATTGGAGTGTGACTGGTCTCTGACATTACGGCCAGTTTTGGATTGTGTGCAACCCCTGTTTCGGTGCCTTTGGTGCTCGTTTGAACATGCACTGGCTCTCTGTCTCTCACTGCAGCGCTCCCCAGTGGTCGATACTGATCTGTTGATGTTCCCGATTAGGGCTCATTCCCAGACTTGTGCACTACGGTTGCGTTTGCTTCGTTAGGCAGTTTGAGATTCCCTTCCTGGAGGAAGATGGTATTGTCTCATTCATAGGCCCTGCACGGGGTGCCGCCCTGAATGGTTTTGGGGCTTTGGAACACACCTGCTCCATGGTACTTTTTGGCGTGGATCTTCCGATATTGACATATATCGAAGTGGAGGAACTCCTGCTTTCTATTGCTTCTGTCTGACAATTGGATTTTTTTCAATAAAACAAAAATTTACATTATATTGAATTTGGCTTGATCGTCACATGCTTCCCAAATTTATGACTTTGTTGTCCTCTGACCTTGTCGAAATGTATATTTTTATGTATTGTTTATATCTGGGGCATACTTTTATATTATTGGAACCACTTGCTACCGACAAGGGGAGGGTGTAGTGTGGTCAGTTTTACCTATCCTTTGCGCGTTAGCTTCAGGCTTTAGGCCTTTGTGCATTTTGCCCTGGATGTATTTTATTCCTTTGCTCGCAGCTTAGAGCCTCTGTGCACTTTGCTCTAACTGCTTTTATTCGGCTTCGTACTGTTATTTTTCAAATAGCCAGTTCTACGGTCTTGTTTTATATTTCATATCACACTGTTTAGTCTACTTCAGCACTGGAGTTCTCCATAACACATTCCTGTTCACTCTGTGCTTCAGTCAAGGATACAGTCTGGTACATTGCCGATAGACGTGGTAGGAGTTTAGTCTTTGGCATTTCTGCGTAGGGACATTTTTTGATCACGCGGACATGTTAGTTATAAAAACACTTCCTTGTCCCAATACACGCAAGAGGGAGAATCCGACCAGGGAACCACAACTAGACGCGGACTGCCTCGTTGCAGATGCTGAACCAGATCACACAGGCCTTTGCTCAGGTATGAGGGCTGATGTCTCCCAAGGGATTTAGAAAGGCAAGTTCTTAACATGCTGTGCTCGAAATAGAATTAGCTGAGGGAGAGTAGAAATTGTTAAACACCATGATAGCGTTGTTCTTATGTTTCACTCTCCTCGTGACTATTTCAATCCTACTGTGTTGTATGGTTCTGGTTATGGCGGCTCACGCCTTATTATCTAAAATGCAGTCGTTTTATTAAAACATTATATAAAACTTACACTGCCTTTGTCATTTGTATATGAGATCATACTTTAAATGAGAGAGTTAGTTTGGATCTGAGTGACCACGACTTCCCTGAGAAGTTCCAAAGATGTCATGCGTTCGGCTGCCCAATCATCTCTTCCCTTTTGGAGACATGAGGCACTGCTAGTTAGCCGGAGCACAACCGGGTTTAGGGTGACAGAGGTCCTTCCAAGTGGGTCCGACTCAGTCCCCCATACCGTGAACGATCCTGCTGCCTAGAAATCCAGTAGTCTCATTTAGGATAATGAGAGCCCACACGACAAGATGGAGTGGCCTTTACCCAATCATGGAGAAAAGTAGTGAGGTCACCTATTTGATGAACCTGGGCACTAGCAGGACACCCAGGAGAGTGATCCATGTTAACTGCCTGAAACTCTACAATGATAGGGCACATATAACCATACTGATGAGGATCAAGAAGCAGAGAGTGAACCTCTCCCAGACCGCCTCTCAACTGACCTTAAGGATGGGTCAGTAGATGGAGTTGTCTCTCGAGACACCCTCTCTGTCCAACAGCAAGCTGACTACGGGCAAGTCCTACAGCAGTTTGCTGAGCTTTTCTCCTTGAGCCCTGAGGAACTCACCTGTGTACCCATGGTGTGGAAACAGGAGACAGTTTACCTGTGAAAAATATACAGACAGTCTGACCAAGTCAAAGAGAGCATCAAAGTGGTCACAAGATGCTGGAGTTTGGGGTAATAGACCACTCTTTGATAGTCACTGGGCTAGCCCAGTGGTCTTAGTCCCCAAACCTCAAACCAAAGCTGTCAAGAGAGAAGTGAGGTTCTTTATGGACTATAGAGGTATCAACCCTGTCACTAAGACAGATGCACACCCTATACCCAGAGCAGACAAATTAATTGACAAGGTAGGTGCAGCCAAATTCCTAAGTACCTTTGACTTAACTGCAGGCTCTGGCAAATAAGGATGGCACTTGGAGCAAAAGAAAAGTTGTACCGTTTTTGAAATATTGGCAATTATCTGTTTTAACAGTTGGCACTTAGTGCAATTTTCAGAAAACACTTCCTGAGGGGAAGAAAAGTTAGTACAATTTACAGGTAAGTACGTGACTTACAGTTCCAGTGTCCGGGGGTTAGGAAGTCCACAGGTTGGGTTTCACGATAACCCTAAACACCCACCACCAGCAACACAGGGCCGGCCGGGTGCAGAGGGCAAAGTTGAGGCAAATTTAAAATGGGCTCCTATTGATACTGGTGGCACTCGGAATCAGGCCTGCTGCAGGTAAGTACCCGTGGCTTCAGAGGGCAGACCTGGTGTTTAGAAGAGCACTTGGAGGGCCACAAGTAGGCACCAAACACGCACCCTCAGCGGCACAGGGGCGGCCGGGTGCAAACAAGGCGTTGTGTTTCCAATGCTGGTCTATGAGAGGACCCGGGGGGTCACTCAGTCATGCAGGCTGGGTCCAGGGGGTGGGCTTGGACAAACCACAGGCTGGACAGGGAGGAGGGACACCTGCTGAACGTAGCAGCACTGGAGGTCGGGTTCTCCAAGGCCCGGGGCTGCAGTGGCAGTTGACTTTTAGGCGTTGGATATCTTCGTCCGGAGTTTCGCGGTCAGGGGGTCCTTGGGATTCGCTATGCAGGTGTCGTCGTGGAGGGGTGGAGAGGGCAACCCCAGGATGGGCACTTGTTCACAATCGCCTGGGAACTCTTTCTAGCTGGTTGGGCCACCTGGTCACCGGCCAAAGGCGTTGGGTGCAGGGTGGTCAGGACTGATGGATCAGAGGAGGCTCTGAAGTCCCTTGGTGTAGATTCTTTGTGGAGAGGGACACTGTCCTCTGGAGTTCTAGGTCCTTTGTGATGTAGGGCAGTCCTCTATAGCTTGGCAGAGGTCGCTGGCCCCGCTGGATGCGTCTATTTCTTGTTGCAGGTTCTTTGAAGCAGGAGACAGGCCGGTAGGGCTGAGGCCATGTTAGTTTGCGTCATCCTTCTTTTCTGCTGGAGGTTCAGCTTAGCAGTCCTTCTTTCTTCCTAGGTCACCAGGAATCTGGTGAGCGGGGTTCAGGAAGGCCCTTAAATCCCAGATTTAGGGACGTTTCAGGGGTCAGAGGGCAGTAGTCAATGGCTACTGTCCCTGACGGTGGCTACATCCTTCTGGTGTCCACTCCCCTTGGGGAGGACGACACAGACCTAACCCCTTTGGTCCCTGTCCTCCAAACCAAGATGGAGGATTCTACAGGGAAGGAGTCACCTCAGCCCTGGACACCTTAGGGGTGGTCCTATCTGGGGTAGTCACTCCTCCCTATTTACCCTACTTTTACCACCGGACTTGCCTCCATATGTGGGGCTTTGTCCGGGGGGTGGGCATCCCCATTAGCTGGGGTGCCCTGGGGCACTGTAATCCGAGGCTTGAGCCTTTGAGGCTCACCGTCAGGTGTTTCAGTTCCTGCAAAGGGGGGGGGAGTGTGAAGCACCGCCACACAGGACAGGATTTGTTTCTGACCACAGAGAGCACAAAGGCTCTCACCCCATGTGGTCAGAAACTTGTCTGAAAGTAGAAGGCTGGCACAGACTGGTCAGTCCTACCCTAGCAGTTTGGCTAACATACAGGGAGCATCTCTAAGATGCCCTCTGGGTGCATTTCTCAATAAATCCCACATTGGCATCACTGTGGATTTATTGTGCTGATAAGTTTGATACCAAACTCCCCAGCATTCAGTGAAGCCATTATGGTGCTGTGGAGTTCGGCCTGACAAACTCCCAGACAATATACTTAATATGTCCAGACTGTACTTACAATCTCTAAGAAGTGATTTAGACACTGTAGGGACATACTGCTCATGCAGCTATTCCCTCACCTGTGGTATAGTGCACCCTGCCTTAGAGCTGTCAGGCTTGCTGGAGGGGTGTCATACCGATGCCACAAGCCATGGTTTGTGGGTATGGCACCCTGAGAGGTGTGCCATGTCGACTTTCTTTTCCTCCCTACCAGTCCACACAAACTGCAAAGGCAGTATGCATGTGCTTGGTGAGGGGTTCACTAAGGTGGCATAATACATGCTGCAGCCTTTGGGGATCTCCCCTGGCCACAGGGCCCTTGGTACCATTGGTACCTTTTACAGGGGACTTCACTGTGTGCCAATTCAAAAAACAAAGGTACAGATTTTGGGAAAGAACACTGGTGTTGGGGCCTGGATAGCAGAATCCCAGCACACTATCAATCAAAGTTGGCATCAATATCAGACAAAAAGGAGGGGAGGGGGTGGAAACCATGCCAACACTGGCACACTTTTCCTAGTGTGCCACCCCCCAAACGAAAGCGGATGAGTCTAACCTTACCCAAGACAGTCTTCATTATCTAAGTGTAAGAACCTGGAAAGTTCACCTGCATTGGCGTGGGCAATCCCAGGTCTGTGTTCCTCTGAAAAGACCATTCCTTGTAGTGATATGGACCACCTCAAAAGTTTAGGGTTCTCACCTTTCATTTGCATTAGCCATCTGAGAGGTCTGTGGTCAGTTTGAACAGTAAAGTTAGTATCAAACAAGTATGGTCTCAGCTTTTTCAGGGACCAAACCACAGCAAAGGCATACCTCTCAATGGCACTCCAACGATTCTCCCTGTGGAGTAACCTCCTGCTAATGAAAGCACCCGGCTGGTCAAGGCCATAATCATTGGTTTGGGACAGGACTGCTCCTATCCCATGTTAAGAGGCATCTGTCTTCACAATGAACTGCCTAGTATAATCTGGGGCTTTGAGTACTGATGCGGAGCACATTGCCTCCCTCAGTATGTCAAAGGCCTTTTGACAGTCAAGAGTCCAGTTTACCCTTTTGGGCATTTTGTTTGAGGTCAATTGTGTGAGGGGAGTCACAATGGATGCATACCCCTTTACAAACCTCCTATAATAACCAGTCAAGCCAAGGAATGCCCTGACTTCGAGTCTGGGTTTTTGGAGCTTTCCTGTCCAGAATTGTCTGGATCTTGGGTTCTAAGGATTGCACTTGGCCTCCACCTACAAGGCGGCAAGGTGCCCTGCCCTATTTGCCACTTTGATGCTTTAATAGTGAGGCCTGCAAAACCTTCCCTGGGTGGATCAGGTGATCCACCCTGCAAGGTGTAGCTGAAGGCAGCAATATCATCTAGATATGCTGCATTAAAGGACTCCAAGCCAGTAATAACTTGATTTACCAACCTTTGCAAAGTGGCATGGCCATTCTTTAAGCCAAAGGACATAACAGTCCGATACGTTTACAGAGAAGATAAGTAGGCCAGGTCTTAACAGGAATTAAAGTTCTTGATTTGATTGGGTCTCTTTCAGCCCATCAACCAAAGGAGAAAACATTCACTTTAAAATACAGCCAAAATACTGCAATTCGTGTGTTCATTGTGATGGAGAGGGTTACTGACAGAACCCATTTGGGGGTACTGGGACTTACAGGACTATTGAGCCCTAACTGTGGTGATTTAGGGTCTGTAACATCTGTTTTTTTTTTTTGCTGGTGCCAGAGTTGCTATAATTCTGCAAACTGAATACCCCTTCAACATTTGACTATCAGTACTAAGACGATAAGAAGGGCAAGACCTTTCAGGGATATATATAGTTACGCAGCATGTACAGTCATTACTGTATAGCCCAGGGTTTTTTATGGAAAAGAGAAGGACTTCAGTACACTCCAAACTCGACACTGAGTTAATTATGGCATAAGGATCTACACTCGCATGACAGGGACTTCTACAAATAATGTGATTTAAAGTAATAATCCCAGCCGCCTGATATACCGCCATCAATTGTTGTCCCGGGATTTTCATTAATTTGTGTTTTTGGATCATTTGAGAAGTGATTTATCTTGGGTAGACATTGCTTATCCTGGCTGAATTTTTCTGACCAACATTTGTTAAAATGGCGGATGTGTTTCAGTGATGACATAATATTTCAGAAACTATGAGTTGAAATTCTTCAAGTGAAAGGTTTTTTTTTTTTTTAGCTTCTGTATACGTTTGTGCTTCATTGATTTGGTTGCAGCATCTCCATCAAATAATGTGTTTTTTTGAAGAAGATCATGCAATAGAATGTCCTTGATAAATTCACCCCTTTCTTTTGTACATCCATCTCTCTGTGTTTGTTAAAATTGTTTTTTGATAACCTGCTTTGTAGTGGCTTGTTGGACGAAGCTCTTACTATGGAAATTAAAGTGTGGAAGTTTAGATTTAATGATTATGTCAAACAGATTTTTTTCTTTCAATACAAATCTCTCCTGATTCACTTCTGCGTATAGTTTTTATTCATGCTCCAGGACATCTAGTAGACGTGTCTTTTTATTGTTATTCACATATTGTTTGGTCACGAAGTGTAGTTGCTCAGGCTTAGTCATTTCAAAGGGGTTTCCTTGCTGCTGCATGAATTGAGGAAGGCTGTCAACAGGTTTGTTAAAACATTCCCCTCTGGTTTCGACACGTTTGTGGTGAGGAACAGTTTCACAATGGTCCATTAATTTTTTATTTATCGCTTCTCTGAAAACATTGCTAATAGAAAGGACATCATGGTAAACTAGCTGCCATTGAGCAACATATTCACTTTTACATGTTTGACCAACAATTTCTTTGGACCTTTTCTGTGATCTCTAGATCGCCTGTTCCAGTTTCATATCTGGAGCCACAGAGTTGAAACTTACCTCTGCCACCACAGAAAGTCTTTGGATAAATTCTCTGTAGAGGTATGTTTTTTCCACCTCTAGCTTCTTCACTCTTCCCAAATACCAAGACCCTTATCTCGGGAAGTTTATGGAATCAAATTCACGAAACACAGTAATCAGTGACTCCACAGACTTCACATGCAGCTCCCAATCACCTTCCCGATCATCATGTACCAAGTTTTTCACTAGACCAACATTTCTCCAGTACTTGCAAAGTTCTGCCTTTTCTTTATATTCTTTGACAAACTCTACAAATTTGGTGCTCAGGTTTTCTCATTTTGAACTGTGTGTATTGAACATTACCTTGCTTCGCATGATATCTTTTGAACAAAGTGCACCCTGCGGCTTGTTCACTTCAGACATAAGATATGGAAAACCTAATTTGTCATTCTTGTTTCAGAAAGCATTCCAACGCAATGTTTCTATAACCTCAGGTATGATGAACATACCTTGTAACACATGAACATAATGAGTTCCTCTCAATACTTACTAGACAATTTTGCCTCCAAAGATTTCAGCATCAATAAGTGCATTGTCTTTGCCACATCCACTGAGATAACTTCCTGCACACCATGACGCAACTTTTGTCATGTGGAAAACTCCGATCATTTGATAAAGATCATCAAATTCTACTGGATAACTCCTAAAAATGCCAGCTACAATACGGAAAACACTTTCATTGCAGAAAATTGGCAGGATAGGTTAGTCTTCAAGCTAAGTACACACATTTGGGAATGTTTTTTTAGTGCTGTGCATACTGTTGCTTAGTTTGTGACTGGAGATGGTATTACTGGTAAAACCCAAACATCCTTCAGTGGGACGGTATTCTAGGAAATCACAGCATGAACTCCAGCCTACGGATGAACTGCCTTTTCTTTATCCTTCAGCCCGCACCAAATAAGCGATATGATAAATTCAGTCAAATCAGCTTTGTGGACCACAGCCTCAGGTAGAAGAAGATCCATGTCCTCAGCCACTTTGAAACTTTCTGGTTGACTGAGACTTACTGATGTCTTGTAGTCAATTTTGTACACGTTCGCAAGGCAGTTGGGTTATATTTTGCAGCTTCTTTTGTTTATGCCAACAGCTGGCACAGCTGGTTTCTCAGCAGCTACATTATTGGTACAGTCTTGAAAAAGCACCATGGCAGTATCATCTGTGCTGAATGTTCCAGACAGAGAAGCACTGTCTTCAAAATTAAAATTCTCAACAGCAGCAATTGTAAATCCTTTCCTGGTAAAGCGACTTGTAAGTGGTGTGCTGTCGGATTCACAATATTTTACAGCATAAGCTGCTAACAAGTTCCTGCTCTGTACTATGTCATTTTAACTTGTTGATACACCAATCCTATTCATTGAAGTGATTGGCACTCTACTTTTGCACTTGTCATAGATTGTGTGGGCAGTCATCATGTGAAGCAGAGTTTTCACTTTACAGTGATGTAACTCATAAAACATGATTGGAAAAGACCGTACAATTTCACAGCATAAGCCTGCCGATTCATGGGATTGTTTTCTACTTATTAGGTTATATCTTCGAAGCCATCATCAATGTTGTTGGCTTCTGTTCGGAAATCAAGAACTTTAAATTGTAACAGTTTTGCTTGGCTGATATTAAACAATGATATAAAAAATATTAACACAACAGCAGACATTCTTGTTGTCTGCCATGATTTGCAGACCTCTGGGGCATCACAAAATTTGTCATTAAGTCGAAAATCTACATCTTTCAGGACATTTCTTAAAATGATTCCTGCTGATTTTACTGCATCCTGTGATATTATTTTGGCAGCAAGAACTTCATGAGTCACATCAGCTAAGAACACCATAAGTGTCTCATTCTTTTTGTTAGAATGACAAAAATGAGTTCTGTTATTGTTCATTCTCAAGAAAAAAATCTTAATTTCAATATTATGGATCAATATAGTGTCATCAATGTTGAAAATTATTTCTCTGATCCGTAGCCAGCACTCAGGTAGCTTTAAAACCTAATTTGCTTTTTCAAAGAGTGCAAACTTAACTGAAAGCTGGCAGTTACACATTGCTGCTGAGAGCTAATTGTACATTCATATTTTCAAATTTATGCACACATGCATTTCGGGTGGGCATACAACTCCACTGCAAATACATTCACCTCACTGTTTAGATCAGCTACTTGGTTGAAAACTTCATCTTGGAAGAAACTTTGCTCATGTTTATGGATTTGAATCAACGGAAAACCCAAAACAAAAACAGTGTTAAAATAAATTATTGATATGATGGCTAAAACACATCATTATAGAGCTGCTGTTTTGGAAAATGGTGGAAGGGTTGCTCTGAGGGGTTATTTTCTGTCTCTTTATGACTACTTGACACCCAAAACCTATGCTTTGACTCCAAAATAAAGTATATAGGTGTCATGGTTCCTGATATATTACATCATCACTGCAACACATCTGCCATTTTTAAAAATGTCCAGAAAAATTCGGCCCGATTACCAATGTCTACACAAGCTAAATTACTTCTCTCATGATCCAGAAACGCAAATCAAAAATGGAAGTCTCTGGACAACAATTTTTTATGGAGGTATATAATGGGGCCAGGACTATAAGTGCAGGTGCGTGCTCAGTATTGACTATGTGATCAACTCCGTTGGTCTAATGCATAGATCAGTCCTTAAAGTATCCCAGCACTGAGCCTTTAAAATGAAGGCATGGTCCCAACCCACTTAAGTTAACGGTGTGAGGCACTCATGTGATTCAGCATTTATTGTTTTCTTTTCCTTGGATATGGATTATAGGATGTGATGCCATGTGTGTGAGGTTCTTGAGTTAAACACTCGGCCTTGTTCTTTCAGCGCATCAGCCTGCTGGATGGAAGATCTTGGGGACTGCCTTTGGTCTGCCTGGGAACTATGCTGGCATGTGGGTGTGTCCATTGGAGACTAGACTGTGCCAGTTAACAGAGTCAGCACCAGTCATTTCATCGCTTAGCAGTGATATCTGGGGGAATTTGAGAGGTTGCTTGGTGTTGTTGGTGTCTCATATCACATTCACTTACAACTATGTGGGCCTCATTCCAAGTCTGGCTGTCGTAAGACCACCAGGCTCACGATGGCAGTCGGACTGCCACACTCCTGGCAGTCTGACCGCAATTTTACGATCCTGCCGGTTGGACCACCAGGAGACCACCAGCAGGAACGTGCTTCTCGATGAGGTGGCGGCAGTCGGAGTCCTTGTTAGGTACGGCGGTGCTGAGTTCAGCACCACCATTCTGATCACAAGTCCCCTTTCTGCCAGCCTTTTCATGGCGAGGTCCCTGCCATGAAAAGGCTGGCAGAAAGGCAGGGCTAAGGGCTGCAGGGGGGCCCCTGCACTGCCCAGTACCATGTCGTGAGCAGTGCAGAGGCACCCCTGCTCATCACCCTCAGAATGCGAACTGTCTGCTATGGCAGCGCGCATTCCAAAGGTGCTGGTGAACCCCCTCTCTGTGACGGCATGGGCCTTGGCTCCATGATGAGCTGAGGCCAATGTCGCTGCACTGTTTCCACTGGGCTGACAGACAGAAACCCCCTAATATGAAGATTTCCCCCAGTCAGCTCAGTGGAAACTTTGTAATCGGAGGGAAGGTGTTTGGAGGAGACCGCCAGCTCCGCGGCGGTCTCCTCCCCAAGGGGTTGGCAGGCCGGCAGTTTGCCTGCCAACCTCGTAATGAGTCCCTATGTGTCTCATTTCCAGTTAGCTCATAGTTGTAGTTACTTCATATTGCAGTTGTTCATAGCTGCAGGCTGATCTTCCCAGGCGCGATTCCACCGCTTGCAGGAGAGATGGGTGATTTGAGGTTAGGTTGGAAGGGACAGGAGACCCACTTCAAACTCTGGTCGACATAGTGATACTTCCCAATGTAAGTCTGCAATTTCTGAGGCCACCCCAGTGCTCCTGGACCCAGTGTCTGGGCTTCTCCTTCTTGATCTTTATCTCCATGAAGAGGCCAAACACTCCTTTCACGGTCTCAGAAGGCCGGCAGCTCCAAATTCAAAGGGTGGACCCTTCGTTCCTTTCAGCAGTATTGCAGGCTCTACGTCATCTTTGGGTGATTGACAGAACACAAGCTTTGGATCTTGGAATTTCTTTGAGTGCAGATAACACCTTCTTTTGGTCAGTGGGGAAACTGGAACCAAGTTGGAAAAATTGAGACCTGCTTTTAGATTTATTTTACGGACATGGGGGTGAATCTCACTGTCAGGGGCTTGGAACTGGCTTGCGCAGTTCCTTGTCTTTTATTATTCTAACTCTGTGGAGCATTCATGGTATTTCTTTGCTGAGGCTCATTTTATCAGGTAGTTATGAAGAATCTTTGTGATTGGAACACTACAAATGCAGCACAATCAAATGGGAACCTCTGTACCTGGCTATCAGCAGCCTCTTTCTGCGCAGCACTTAGAGGAAAACAAAAGGGGAAGCCCAGTCAGAAGGATTCCTTTTACACCTGAAACACCCACACCCCATCCCCCCCTCTCTCTACCAACCCAGATAACAGTGCTCTGAAAGATAGTCTGCAGGCAGTACACCAAAGATTCACTGCTGCATTCCTCACTCCATCCTCACACACATCGTCTGAGGCTGTTCCCTCCAGACCAGGAATTACGGCAGCATTTTTATCTGAGGAAGGTAATTACATCCATCTTGTCCAACACTATACTAGTTCCATCCAGAAGGGATCCCACTAGTCTGATTAACCATACTCTCATATTTAAAATGGATCCCAGCTAACAGCTCGACAAACAAGGCACTGTAGAAGCACCCATTCACCCTAGCTTTCACCACACGTTCTGTGCACCACATTCAAAAGCAGAGCTTTCCTCAAATGAAGCTAGTAGGCACCAAACTCTTCATGAGCAGGAAAAATGACTATCAGTTTTAAAACATATGCTGCCACCACTGCTTAATGCGTATGTCCCAGGACACATACAGACAGTAGTCTTGTGTCAGCTTGAAGGGAGCTTGGTGGGCCACTCTAACCTATCAAGATCTTCCAATGTAACAGAATCGCTTAGACCATAGCGTGCAAGCATGTTTGTTGTGTGCACTCGGGCAAACAAAAAATATCAGTATGCCAATTATAATGCAGCTTGTTTATTTAGCGGAGGGGTTGTGCATCCGTGTTACTATGTAGGGAACATTCCCATCCCAACAGTTACAGATGGTGTAAAAGCAACTGAGAATCGGCAGTCAGCTCTCTCCTTCATCCAGCACATTCAAGATGTCATTCATCTCTTGCATAGGGGCAGACATGGTTTCATTGTCAGATTGATAATGCCTAAGAATACATGTAGGTAGATTCGTAACTAGAAAAGCAAACCCACCCTTCGTAAACAACTTACCAGAAAATAGAGAAGTGAGTAGTGAAGTGGTAATTTAATAGATTCAGTTCTAGTTAAAGTTTCTTAATTAAAACAGTACTTGCTCGATTTCGGATTGTCACAGGAAAGGGACTCATTAAAATAGACACCCACAAAAGTACACAGACTGACATTATAGGATTTCAGCAAAGCAGAAATAAAGTGGTATCCTGAAAAAAATGTGTCATTTACAGATCCAAGCAACTGTGCAAAGTAATTTTCTATTTGTCTTACAGACATTTTGTATTGACTATCTATGCCTTTAGGTATTGCTTCAGTAGAAGAATATAATTTAGCGGCTGCAATGTGATAGCATATATTGAGGGGCAGAAAGGATGCGCTGGCCTTAAAGTATGTATTCTGGCCCACATGGATGTCAAGTTGAAAAAGAAGCAGTTTTTAGCAAATAAAGGGCTGTGGTGGCAAATAAAGAAGCAAGATGAGCCACACTGTAGTGCTCTTGTTTTAAGGACTATGCAGACAAGTTATCACTCTGTAACAGTCATTCATTCTCATTGTGACAAGAAAGAGGATGGTTTACTTTTTGCCTTTTCCAATGTTTGAAGCTGCTAATTGTCTTAACCGATTTTGTTTAAAAAAAAAAAACAAAAAAAAAAAAACGTTCCTTTGTCTACAGACAACATGGGATCAAAGCTTTTAGTTTGTATGATGTACACAACTGTCCATTAAGAGCTGATAATTTGATAACATTTTTAATGGCACACATTTTATACTTCTGAATGTTCTTCGCAGTGATTTCAAGAAGTCAGCAAATGTTTTGACTTTTGCCCTACATGTCAGGAATAACATTTTGTCAACACTTAAACTGATCTACTTTATTTTTTTTTTTCAAAAAACTTCTTAACGCCTTCCCCTCACTATCAGGATTGGTATGTGGGCAGGAAGTGGTGTGGTTTTTATCCAGTAGGGAACGCGGTGTGGTTTTTACCAAGTAGGTTTGCTGATTTTTTGAGATGCAGAATAGCATAGCTAGTGTGGTCACTGGAGCTCGTGTCCTTATGATATCAAAAGCCATAACATAAACTGGCTACAAAGAAAAACAGAGTGCTCACTGTTTACGTTTAGCACTAAAAAAGGAAGGGCATTTTTGTGATTTACAACCTTGCCAGCCTGATGGATAAAGTAGGAAACAGAGATGCGGAAACCTTTAGTGTTGCTGCATGATGTTCTAATTCTACAATAAACAGACCAAAGACTTTATTTTAGATGGATATAGCTCATTCTGAAAGCCATTCCTTAGACAAAATGTTCTATCTTTTGAGGGCTAGGGTTTTGTTTCTAAAATGCCGACAACCAACTATATACATGTTCTGTTGACCTATTTTAATATTGCTGGATATTTTATGTACTCTGCTGTACACAAATTTTATAACTATTTAACCTTCCATAGAGTTCCTGCTAAATGGTTAGTGGTGGCTATTGTACGTTTCATGCACTGGGAATTCCACTCTGGATTACTCAGTATTGCGTAATAATTCAAAACTTACTGAATATTTTTATGTAAAGTGTAACTTCAGATGTGGGAGAGGCTCTGGGGTGTTCCTTTGAACCATACATAATGCAAGGACAGATACAAGGGCTAAACGTTAGTAAACTTTGTAATACGTCATGAAATAAGACACTCGTGTTTTTGCACTGGATTAACTAACTCCTCCTACGCCTGATAAAGTAACTCAACAATATTTTATTTAAATCTCGGCATAGCTTTATGTTTAGACAGTATAGTTAATTTGAAGTCATTAACAAAGTCGAAATTGATCAAGACAATGATCAATGACATATTTTACATGAAAAGATACTTTTCTATTTGGATTTGTTAAAGGAGGATTACTGGTCAAAGGCAGAAGAATGCTCTTAGGTAGATGATAGCCAGGGTAGGTGTTCCCTGAAGCTAATCAAAAATCTGTCTTACACGTTTGAAATATAAAAGTTTTGTGCTTATGAATACATTTGAAATACTTATACAGCAGTATTTTTGGTGTGCACTAGAAATACAAATAATGATGTGCTCTCTAAAGAAATACATACCCCACTAAATTTTCAGTTAAATGGGGAATTTGTGTTGGTACAGGCAGGCATAAATTAACTTGTGTGTAAAATAATTGGCAGTCATGAGATTGTCTCTTTAGATGTGTAGAAATGTTATATCTCAATAGAGATGGGATGGTGTGAGAAAATGTGTTTTTATGAGAGAGACAGAAGGATTTGCCACAGTGCTGCACAGTACTAAAAATGTCTGGGGTACAGTCTTGCATATATCCCAAAGCCCCAAACAATTATCAAAACTATATCAGCGAGTGTGTGTGTGTGTGTGTATATATATATATATATATATATATATATATATGTGTATGTATATATATATATGCGCCCTCGCCATGCACCATCATTTGATCAATAATGTTACTGCAGATGTTACAGTGACACTACTAGTGATGTTATTAAAGATGTGATGAGTGCTTAAATTTGTGAGATAATTAGCAGTGCATGGCGACGGGGTGAAATATAGTTACCTTAGGTCGCAAGCTAGTTACTTGAAATAATTCGAACTGTAACAGGTGAATTTCTATGGTTGTGTATGCTTAAAATGTGAGCCTAACTATAACGTCCCTGTAACCTTTGTTTTTGCCAGCAGATTTATTTATTTATTTTTTAACGTAAAGTAATTTTCATTGCTATACTTTAATCCAACCACCACTGCACACGGCCAAAGGCCAGGCTTTTTTGGCCAACTCCTATAAGCACCCAACCAACCCCTTTTGGGCATGTACAGAGGGGGTTGGCCGTAGGGCCTGGCCTGCAGCCAACACCCCTAACCACCCAGTCTCACCCTGCACACAGCCTTTGGCCATGCACAGTGTTAGTTGGTCGCAGGTCCGCATGCCCCTCTCCCCAGGTTGATCTCTGGCCTGGGGACTACATCCCCCAGGGTGCAGCCTAAACATTTATTTTTTGGGGGAAAGGGGCCGCAGGGACCCCATCCTCCTGGGCCAGGCCTAAATATGTTTTTTTGTTTTTTTTTAAGAGGGGGGCCGTTTGCCGATCTCTGCCCGTGACTCCATACCCCCAGTCCGGTCATGTGACCTAGGTGCCAGGGAACCCAGTGATAATGTTAAGGACTGCAGGATGAGCCCGAAGGCGCCCGCAGTCCCAGCCGGCTCCACACCTCCTGTGAGAGCTGGCATTGGTGTCACAGAGAGGGAGCTGTTAAAGCAGCTCCTTTCTGAAAGACCAATGTTTCCTCTGTTTCCCTGCCTGCCTCTCTGCGGACAGGGAGGCAGAGGAAACGTCCGCTCTGAGCAAGCAAGAAGTGTTTGACAGTCCTCGCTTACTATAGTGGAGTGTTTGCTGAAACTTGGTATGAGCTGGACATAGCAGCACCAGGCCCTGAGGGATGGTGGTCCCCTGGGACATTAATGGCTCCTTGAGGAGAGCAGCGCAACCCCCTTCAACAATGAAATAGCCCAGGGAGGTGGTGGTCTTCGGAGCCGGAGGTCCACAACAGATCCCCTTCATTCTTTTATTAAAGCCCCGGGGAAGTGGCCCCCCTGCATGATATTTTACTAATGCCTTGGGCAGGTGATGGTCTCCAGGGCTGCAGGGGGCTGGGCGGCCCCCCGCATTCTAATTTATTAATTCCCTGGGGAGGTGGTGGCCCCTAGGGCTGCAGGGGGGCAGAACACTCCCCCCGCATTACAGTTTATTAATGCCCTAGGGAGGTGGCAGTACCCGGGGCTGCAAGGGGCTACATTCCCCCCCGCTTTAATTTTGAAAAATGCCCTGGAGGTGGTGGTCCCTGGGGTGTGGGAGGCCGTGCACTCTCCCACACGTACTTGATCAATCTCCCTGGGCAGGTAGTGGTCACCGGAGCTGCGGGGGGCCGTGCTGCCCCCTGCATCTGAGGCATGAATCACCCCTGGGAGGTCATCCCTGGAGCTAATTTAAGTCCATGTAGGGGGAGCCTATGCACCCGGGACCTGGCCCACCCAGGGGCTTCATTAAAAGGGCTGGAAGCCACCTGTTTATTATTTTATCATTGGAAAAATTCACTGATCTGGATCTGCAGATTTTTCCAATGTTTAAAAAAAAAAATAAGCTTTTAAGCCCAGGCGGAGTCCCTCTAGGACCCCAGAGCTAAGGGGTCAGGGTGACTCTACCCTGTCCCCTTTTCTTTGTTTTATTTGCTTTAATGGCTGCCAACACTTCCTTTTTGATGTGTTGGTAACCAATCTGATATCAGCACGGGGACAGTCGAATATTTGGAGGATCTGCATCCCTAGATATCTATATATTTTTTACCTTTAATTTCTCCCACACTATTGAACGAATTTACATCATAGTACAAAAAGCACAATTTGCACAACAAGATCTACCTTCCTGCCCCATTTGGTGTAATTCCGTTCAGCAGTTTGGGCTGTAGGTGTGTCTAAAGGCTCTATGGAAATATAAATGGGGAAAACTCTTTTTGGGATCCCTCCGTTTTCTCAGCTCCTACTTGACGGATCACCCCAAAACTTTCAAAACAGCAGCTGAACTGGTCAAAGTGTACATTTTGAAAATGTCATGACGATTCGTCAAACGGAGCCTATGTTTTTAGCAAAACAAAAAAATGCTCTTTCTATGGAAACTAGGTCCGAAATATAACTACCTACTGACAACCGCCAGTATATATATATATATATATATATATATATATATTCACACAGAATAAATCGTTCCTTTCACAGGAAAGGAAACGCCGCAGTCACTTAATCCTTTGGCAAAAATGTATTTATTCAGGCCAAAATAAAACGAGCAAAAATGCACAATTCCGCCCGACGTGTTTCGGGAGAACTCGCTCCCTTGTTCACGGGAAATCATAATAGTCCCTACTTCAGTTTCCGTTTAACATTGCAAATACTAACTAAACATAAAAAATGGACTACAAAACATTACACATATACTGCAGCCATCTTTAAACATGTTATTCCTTATGTTCAAACTTCAAGATATTGCCTAATCTTGAACGTACAATTCTGTAATTCATATTGTCCTTGACATTATTACTTGTTTAGTACCAGATAATTTTACCATATCAGTCTGCAGTTTAACCATACTAACAGTACATCAATCTTGGTATGTCTCTCTATACAATACCCATACAAATACAAAAAAACAACTTTCCTTATACTGTCGCCTTCTCGTCATCATAATTTCATCTTATTAGATATAATAGCTCTGTTGCTTTTTATCAATCTATACTTCTGTAAAACGAAAAAAAGTGAGAAGAACAAAAAAGTATGTGTGTGTATAATGGTAGAATCATCATCAGATAATTCACAGAACTTTTGAAAAAAATATAATGCATAGATAGGAGTAAAATTATTCTTGACAAAATTGCTGGTCATCTGTATCTTGGACATGCCTTAGCAGGTAAACACCAAAAACGTAATTCTCTGGTAAACCTAATATATTTATGCTAGTATGACAGGACTTTGTGTCAAAATGAAAATTCCCCTTGACCATCCCCTCCCCACCAGTTTTTCCAAACCATTCTCAAGGAGATATACATTTAGTTAGTGTCCACAGACACAAGGAGTACTTAAGGCTAATAGATGTCTTTCTTCAATATACAGTGGAAATACTGAATTGAAAGAAGAATGATGGCAGTGATGAAGCACTGGATAAAACATCAACATGAGACTTCAGAATAATACTGGCCACTATGAACCCACTTAATGCATAGATTTAAATGATCAATCACAGTGACCTGACGCTATTTATCTGATTTACAAAAAGCTATTTGTTAAAGTCTGTTGCATAGAATTTTAGTTTCTAGATTAAATTAGCTTCTGTGGAAGAATTGACCTTTCTATTATTTTTTTATTAGCTCTACAAACGCTTACATGCTTATATATCGACTGAAGAATCCAGCAAGAAATGCAAGTAAGTATATAAATTTTTATTTTTTCATTTTTTTTATTTTTTTATTTTTTATAAAAACAATCTTTATTAAGATTGGTTATACTTTACTCAGTTAACACAGCTAATACAACAACTACAAAAATGCCATTGTTTTCACATTACGGCTTCCCTAAGGTGGTATTGAGTTGGAGAAAGGAGTGTTTGTCATGTATCTACATTAGAGAATGATGTTATCCTTTTGCTATTTTTGGAGGGGGATTTATAAAAGACAACAATTAAGTAACTGGAAATTTGAAGGAATTGTTAACTTGAAGTAATATGCTTTTCGAAGGGTGTGGCTTCAAAAATGAAGTGATGACTTCCTCTTTAGTCCTTCCCAAACTTGTAGCTTAGCTGTCAATCCTTGTTTTACTATCAGCAGTACCTTCATGCTAATGCAGAATAAACTGGCCCGGGTACCACTTTGGTTACAGACAGAACTGACTTGAAGTGAGCTCCCTCTGTGGTTATCATATGTGGAAAACTGCTCTGTAAGGATTATCTAGCTTTCTGTAATGGATACTTGTTCATCTGGTTTCCTGATTTTATAGATTTCCAGGCATCAGACTGTCCAGAGGCTGTTTCCGTTTATCAGTAACTCCCCAGTGGCTCTCTGTAACCTCACAATGGCTCCAGCCATGGCATTTCTTCTGCACCTGAAGTGAAGACAGGGAGCCATCTAATGTGCAACCACAGGTTGTGAAATCAGTTCTCTTCCAGGGGATCCTCATCAATAGTCATAAACATTGAATATTCCCGCCCCGTGCGGGGACCCCGGAGCATATATAAAATACACACATATAATACACGTGTAACAAACAGTCATGCAGGCTATCATGTTAAAAACAGGCTAAAATGCTTTATTTCTATGAAGTTTTTTTTTTTTTTTATATAATAAAAACTACAATAGAGCATAAATATCTACCCAAGCTCCTAAAACTAGGCTTAGGGAAGTAAGCAGCAGCAAACTCTAGAGAAAAAATAGAAAAAACTGCATTGAAAAACAATGAAGCATTCTTAGCCAATAGGCTGCATGCAGGTTAACACAGGAGAACCATAAAAACTTTGGCACCGTGCCTTTAAGACCCTGAGCACCTCCAGTATCCCACCATGCCTCAGGGGTGAAGGAAAGGTGACAGTTGGTTCACAGTTAGGTCAGTTCTTTTTTCCGGCTTCTTCTGAGAGGATCCTGGAGCATTGAGCTCTCAGTTTTTCTGAGTTTTTCTCAAAAAAATTCTTTAAAAAAAGCGTTTTTTCACTTTTCACTCGACAAATAACATCTTTGTCTGAGCTAGGCAGGTTTTTCCTGACAGAAAAATGCCTTCACTTTTTGTCAAATGCCCTGCTTGTGGGAAGAAGAAGGCCCAGTCAAATCCCCACTCTCTGTGCATAGTGGGCCTGCCTCAGAGTCACTGCCCTGACACTTGTAAGTACTGCAAGAACATGTCTAAGAGGACTCTGAAAGACAGAGAGAAGATCCGGCTACATGGGCTTCAGGAGAGGCAAAGAACATCGTCCTCCTCACTTCCCAGACAACCAGAAGGCCATTCTCAGGAGAGAATGGCTTGGTCGACGTCAGCAGGTAGGAAAGTACCTGTTTGTTCACTGTCGACGTCGTCGCTACCACCGTCTCAGCGGCATAGATCGCCGTCGACGGCGACACACCCGACGTCGAAGGAAACGGCGTCAAGGGAACATCAGCGCAGGGGCAGGTCTCCGTCGACAGCAGCCCGCCGATCGACGTCGAGCCATCGCCGGCGTGCCCGGTCGCCGCCAAAGGCTGTGCGCCCCCGACGTCAGGACACACGACGTCGAAATCACCACGACGGCACGAGAGACATCCGCCGTCGACCTCCCACCGCTCCACGTCGAGGCACACGACGGCGAGCAGGTCGAGGTCCAAGGATCGCCGTTCGACGTCAAGGCACTCTGCGTCGAGGCACTCAACGTCGAGGCAAGAGCAACCGGCTGGGCGCCCTTCGACGTCGAAACAGCCATCAACGTCGACTCAGGTTTTACCTGTCTCACAGGGAGCAGAACATCGCCCCACGCCAGACAAGGCGCCATCTCCAGTGGTCTCCATACCGAGCGACTCTTCTCGGTCAAGAGCGGCATCA
Organism: Pleurodeles waltl; assembly: GCF_031143425.1. NCBI lineage: Eukaryota > Metazoa > Chordata > Amphibia > Caudata > Salamandridae > Pleurodeles > Pleurodeles waltl. Next base: position 772,285,411 of record NC_090440.1, on the reverse strand, counting down.
TCTGGGCATGTCTCGCCCATCAATCTATCTCCGAGATGGCTGGAGAGCCTTAACAGACCAGCGGCCTCCCCAGATTCGCAATATTCGCGAATGTATTCACCTACTGCCTCCCTGCCAAGAACGCCATCACCGACAGCCAGGGCAGAACGGGCTTGTTCTGCTCCTCGCCAACCGACAGCGATGCCTAGGCGCTCTGCTACAGCGTCTCGCAGCAGGTCTCGCTCTCAACGAAGATCCAGGTCTCGGTCAAGAAGAAGATCACCCTCTTGGTCTTCATCAGGTTCATCTGTCGGGCGTTACTCACCCACCCTAACAGATTCACCACCTGCTAGAGTCTCACCGGTGGATGACATTACCACGTTCAACGAGGTGCTGCTAAGAGGAGCGCAGAAACTCAAAATAGAGGTTCCAGAACCATCTACCTCCTCATCGGTCATCTTTGAGACTCTACAACAGAGATCAGCGTCGAAAAAGTTGCTGCCTCTAGTGCCTGGTTTGTTGCAGCCAACCATGGGCACCTTTTCTGGCCCCAGCCTCGCTTAAGTCTGCCCCGGCTAGGATTCTCAAAAAATACAAGGCTCCCGAACAGGACCCTTTGTTCCTCAGGAAGGATCCGCCACCGGACTCAGTTATAATAGCTGCCGCCCGAAAGACCCACTCGTGGCATCTTCATCCACGGTACCCCCGGATAAAGAGAGCAGGCATCTAGACTCTCTGGGGAGAAAGATATGCGGGACGGCGGCTTCGGCAATGAAAGTCTCCAGTGCGTCTGGGCTCCTGGGCAGGTATGATTGTTCTCTGTGGGACTCTCTCAGTAGATTCACAGAAAAATTGCCCAGAGAGGACAGACAAGATTTCCAGGAGATACTACAAGAAGGATGCCTGGTATCCAACCAGGTTATCAGCGCAGCAGCAGACGGGGCGGATTTGGCTGCTCATGGGTACGCACATGGAATCTGTGCAAGGAGATCTTCCTGGCTGAGGCTCACTGGTTTGAAACAGGAAGCACAACAACGCATCCTGAATCTCCCATTTGCCGGGAAAACTCTATTCGGTGCCCATGCAGACGAAGAGATGGCCCGCATGAAGACCGAGGTGGATACCATGAGGGCGGTGGGCCTGGAAAGAAAGAAAGATTTCAGGCGGAGGTACAGGCCGTATGACAGGCACCCTTTCCAGCAGAGGGTTCAAACCCCTCATTGGTTGCAAAGGTCACAGCAACGACAGGGACGCCCTCTTTTTCAGCGGAGAAACACAAGGGAGCGAGGGTCAAGTAGACCTCAACAGTCCACTCCAAAAGCACCCACCAAGCAATGAAATCTCGCTTCCCTCGGCACTGTACACCACTCCGGTGGGGGGAAGTATTACAGCTTATCTTCACGAGTGGCACTCTATCACAAGAGACAAATGGGTGCTCAATATTGTCGAACATGGCTATTCTCTTCTTTTCAAACATCCTCCACCACTCTTGCCACCAACCAAAGACAATCCATCTCATCTCAGCTTGCTACGCAAGGAGGCTCTCGCCCTCCTGAAAAAGAATGCCATAGAAAAGGTTCCACCTGTACACAGAGGACAGGGGGTCTACTCCCGTTACTTTCTGGTGGCGAAGAAGGGTCGAGAGGGCGTTTTCAGGCCAATTCTGGACCTACGGCTGCTGAACAAATACATAAGGAAGCAGAAGTTCAGAATGCTAGCGCTTCACCAGATTTTCCCTCAACTGCATCAGGGAGACTGGATGTGCTCCATCGACCTGCAGGATGCGTACTTTCACATCCCAATAGCTCCCAAACATCGAAAATTCCTGCGCTTCCGAGTAGCGTTACAGCATTACCAGTTCAGAGTTTTACCCTTTGGCCTGAAATCTGCCCCAAGAGTTTTCTCGAAATGTATGGCAGTGGTGGCGGCGCATCTTCGAAGACAAAGGATATACATATATCCATACCTAGACGACTGGCTACTGAAGGCCTCTTCTCCGGAGCAGGCGAGAAGCCATCGGGACATTGTACTAGGAGTTTGCGAAGCTCTAGGTCTTCAGGTCAATTACCAGAAGTCAACCTTGATTCCAACACATAATCTTCACTACCTAGGAGCTATCATAAACACAGAACTCCAAAAAGTGTATCCTTCGGAGGAACGACTATCCTCAATAGACAGGAAGTGTCAGGACCTGTTGAGAGCCAACGCACCTACGGCACGTCAGGTGACATCGCTGCTGGGCTCCATGGCATCATGCATTTTTATTGTCCCAAATGCCAGACTCCACATGAGACCCCTCCAAGAGGCATTGGAGACCAACTGGAGCCAGAGAACAGGTCGCTGGGAGGACACGGTGCAGCTACCGGCGGTAGCACTTCAGTCATTGAGATGGTGGATGCACAGACCTCACCTGTCAGTGGGTGCTCCGTTTCACCAGGTGCTTCCATCCGACACCCTAGTAACGGATGCGTCTCTTCAGGGATGGGGGGGCTCATCTGGGTCACTTTCAAGCGCAGGGTCTGTGGTCAGACAAGGAAAAGCAGTACCACATCAATCTGCTAGAACTCCGAGCGGTCCATCTGGCTCTCAAGTCTTTCATGCCACTAATTCAGGGGAAAACGCTCTTGATACAGACGGACAATACAACCTTGATGCATTATTTGAACAAACAGGGAGGAACGAGGTCCCTACCCCTATCGCGAGAGTCCCAAGCGATATGGCATTGGCTCCTGGCCAGAGGAATGTCAATTACAGCGGTTCACCTGCCAGGTCAGCAAAACCTGGAAGCAGATTTTCTGAGCAGACACCTAGAGGACGCTCACGATTGGGTCCTACAAGGCGAAGTCGCAGAATACATCTTTGCGCAATGGGGTCGGCCTCAACTGGATCTCTTCGCAGACGAAGTAAACAAGAAATGCCCAGACTTCGCATCCAGGTTCTACCGTCCGGGATCTCGAGGGAATGCCCTGTTGATCGATATTTCTCTACGCTTTTCCGCCGATTCCCCTCATTCCGGCAGTGATCAGCAAACTTTACAGATCCAGGACCAGAATGATTCTTATAGCACCACAATGGCCCCGACAATTCTGGTACACGGATCTCCTCAACCTGTCGGAAAAACCTCACAGGAGGCTGCCGTGCAGACCGGATCTTCTGAGCAGAATGGAGGGCAGGATTCTACATCCCAACCTACCCTCTCTGAGCTTAACAGCATGGCTCCTGAATTCCTGCAGTATGGGCACCTAGGGCTCTCGCAGGAGTGCATGAACATCTTGAAAGAGTCCAAGCGGCCTTCCACGCGGCGTTCTTAAGCTTTTAAGTGGAAGAGATTTTACATATGGTGCTGTCAGCAAGGTCATAATCCCATACGAGCGCAGGAGGATGTCATACTGTCCTATTTGCTTCATCTAGCGAAGTCCGGTCTGCAGGTATCTTCTATTAAGGTACATTTGTCTGCTATTACAGCCTATCGCAAGTCGCCTTCTCAGGAATCCTTCTTTACAAAACCTGTAGTCAAGGATTTCTTAGAAGGATTGAAGAAAGTTTTTCTGCCCATTAGGAGACCTTCTCCTCCATGGGAACTGAACATAGTCTTGGCAAAACTTATGGGCCCTCCTTTTGAGCCTATACATAAGGCCTCTTTACAACACCTTACGTGGAAGACGGCTTTTCTAGTGGCCATTACTTCAGCGAGGAGGGTCAGTGAAATTCAGGCCTTGTCTTCAAAAGAACCGTACACGGTTTTTCATGACAATAGAGTGGTTCTACGAACTCATCCATCTTTCCTTCCGAAGGTGGTGTCAGAATTCCATATCAATCAGACCATATCTTTACCGACGTTCTTTCCCAATCCGGAGACTCCGTCAGAGAAAGCATTGCACTCATTAGACTTGAAAAGAGTGCTGAAATTTTATCTGGACAAGACAAAATCGATTAGACACTCTAACCGCTTGTTTGTAAACTATGGTCATTTGAGGACAGGAGAGGCAGCATCTAAGCGAACAATATCAAGATGGATAGTTTCTTGTATTGTTAATACTTACCAGCTAGCTAATAAACAATTACTAGCGCGGCCTAGAGCGCATTCCACAAGGGGAAAAGCAGCTACTGCTGCCCTCCTTAACAATGTTCCGATATCTGAGATTTGTAAGGCTGCTACATGGAAGTCTGTCCATACGTTTACTAGACATTACTGTTTAGACTCAGATGCAAGAGCGGATGCCCAAGTGGGGCAGGCCTCTCTAAGAAATCTATTTGCGTAAGACATATCTATTCCTGCACTTCTATCGGACAGTCCGCTGGATTTAGGGATGGGCTTGCTAATCTATTCAATGTTTATGACTATTGATGAGGATCCCCTGGAAGAGAAGGATAAGTTACTTACCTGTAAATCCTAGTTCTCTTCCAGGGGTATCCTCATCAAAGTCATAAACAACCCACCCTCCTCCCCGGACGCACGTCTCCTAGAAGTGCAGGGCAGAGTGTATTTTGAATCAGTTATACATATTGTCACCGTAAAAAGAACTGACCTAACTGTGAACCAACTGTCACCTTTCCTTCACCCCTGAGGCATGGTGGGATACTGGAGGTGCTCAGGGTCTTAAAGGCACAGTGCCAACGTTTTTATGGTTCTCCTGTGTTAACCTGCATGCAGCCTATTGGCTAAGAATGCTTCATTGTTTTTCAATGCAGTTTTTTCTATTTTTTCTCTAGAGTTTGCTGCTGCTTACTTCCCTAAGCCTAGTTTTAGGAGCTTGGGTAGATATTTATGCTCTATTGTAGTTTTTATTATATAAAAAAAAAAAAAACTTCATAGAAATAAAGCATTTTAGCCTGTTTTTAACATGATAGCCTGCATGACTGTTTGTTACACATGTATTATATGTGTGTATTTTATATATGCTCCGGGGTCCCCGCACAGGGGCGGGAATATTCAATGTTTATGACTTTGATGAGGATACCCCTGGAAGAGAACTAGGATTTACAGGTAAGTAACTTATACTTCAGGTCACATCAGACATAGATCTGGAGCTCTGTCCTTTTCTAGACAGATCTATATTTTGTTTCACCATCGGTGTACCTGGATTCACTGACCCTTTGTTAATAGTCATGTTGCCACCAAAGTGTTTGGGTTTCAGGTTGTGCCAAACCAGCAGGGAGCAAATAACCATTTTTGAACACCTCCATTGCAAATGTGCATGGTGCCTCAGTTTAAAATATACCTTAAAAAATGTGCCGTGCACCCCAAAGTGATTTTAGAGAAGGGAGATGATCATCTTTCTGGCTACGTCAAGCAGAAGTGAAATCTTTGGTTCTTCTTCACAATGTAAGCCACAAAATGGGAATGCTCTGAGAAGAAATCTTCTTGCCACAAAATGTATAGGAAAAGGTACAAGATGGAGTACAGGAAGGACCACTCTCTTCTTTCTCCTGGAGTAGATATCTAATGTGTCTGAGCCCCTGAATTGGTGGGGTTGTTACCACATAACATAGGAGTCCACTTACTCTTTCACACATGGCTTTCACACTCCTTCTGTTAGTGCCTTGCAGATTGAGGCTTTTAAAATAGCAGTGCTGGAAGGCTTCATGGATGCTTGTTCACTCTCTGGTGTGCTCCCTCTGCACCAAAGTGGATTTAGAGACCTTTAGCTCAACTGGTGGCTTTGACCTCAGTGCAAATACGAACACTGTCAATTTACACACTGTAAAAGACACTGTGCAAAGGTCAGTAGTACATCAATATAGTGCTGGTTGTGGTCCCTTTTACAATGCCTACCACCATGGCTTTCACAGAAGTGGCTGCCGTAACTAGCTGAAACATCCTCTCTAAGGGAGAAGAATATGGCCGTGGAAAGTATTAGGATGGTGGGACCTTTGGACTATCCAATTGCAAAGCATTTTCCTAGAGTGCAGAAGTTTGCCCTTAACAAGACTTTGTCTCGGATTCCCATACTTTGAGATGCCAGTACCTGAATTTCATTGAGGATAAAATGACAGCTGCGAGGGAAATAACTTGTTTACCTCCTGAGTGGTTGGAAATGGCCCTATATTTTGACCTTTAAAATGCTGTGGGCTTGACACCTCATCAGAGGTGCTTTTTGGGTGTACTGTCTTTTGTGTCCATCTACAAAAGATTTAGCTCATTTCTTCTGTAATTGGTAGGGCTGTGGAACTATTGGCTGAGGTCAAGTCCCACCTACTTCAATAGGTCAGACTGCAGCTACTTTTACAGAACAACTGCTTCCTTCAATGTGAAGCTGTTTTGGATCTCGTCGTGATGGCTTGCAAGAAACATTTTGCCTGACATTAATAGACAAGTGGCAAAGCATCATAGGCTGGCTCCCACAGATGCCACATTTTTGTCCACTTCTGTACTCCAGAAGTTCTTGTTCAGGTTTCCTCAGAAAAACCTAAGGCAAACTTATAACCTAGCCGTTCCTCCTTAGAGGGAGACTACAGGCATGGGCACAATGTTTGTTCATTCATTCCAGACATAGAGCCTATTATTTCATATCCTATTCATATCATGCCCAATTACATTTTCTTTCATAATGTTGTATGTGCCAAATTGTCAATTTTTGACTTCCACACTCTTTTTTTTTTTTTTGTATATGTTCTTCTGTTCAGTCTCGCAGCCTTCTGCATGTTAAAATCATTCATTCCTTTGAGGCAGTCAAGTTCTTTTTCAAATAGCTTCAAGCATTCGCTCTATGTCCTTAAAAGGAGAAGGGTGTTTATGTATTAGCATACCTATCCTGAGTTTAGCACTCCCAGTTTCTTTCTCAGGCTGGTAGAATTTATATATTGATGGTAAATTCAACGCTTCTCCCCTTGCCAAATGCAATCCCTGATTGGACACAAGATTGCCACCTATCACCCATTTTCCTGAAACTTCTCATTGGTCAGCCTGAAGGCTTCTCGCTGGTAAGTCCCCTCCCCTTCAAAAGGTCCCATACTGGCTTCCTATTCTTAGTGAGGGTTGCCATTAAAGCACTGGTACCTCCTTTGCCATCTTTCAGCCCTGGTATCGGAGTCAACGGCAGTCAACTCACTGCCCAATCATATGCCAATGTCACACTTAAAGCCTGAACCAACATAAGTGGGCCATAGGGGCGCAACCACGCTTGCAGCACTGCCATGAATGTGGGAATATAGAATCTTACCAGGAGCTAGCAAATATAACTCCCTAGTGTCAGACACCATGCAGGTGAGGTTTGTACATCCTCACATTCATGTAGCTTGCCTAAACCAAACCATTGCTACATGTTTGTGTCCCCTTAAAACTCAAACTTTGGGGATAAAGGCTGACTGTGCCATATTTTGTATCACAATTAGTATGTAATGGAAAGGACTCAGTAAGAAAATCTGTAAAAACAGCCTGAATAAGTCAGTTGTGGTAGCCCACTCTTAAAATGGAGATGTGGTTTTATGAAGACATGTTCGGATGGGCTGTGTATGATTTTCTGGGAATGACCTTGACAATCTTATGGAAAATATCATTTGATTGGGAATGTGTTTTAGGGAAAGGTCCGTTCTTAGCTTGAGCACTTCAAACATAGCAGTGCCACAACTGTTCATTGGATCCTGTTTTTTCTGCCAGATATTTTTATTACCAGGACTTTAAGGTCTAGAGAGTCATTCTAACCTCTACCAGCAGTTTATTTGCCAGTACAGTAGCATGGGTGGTCCCAGAGGTAGTTTGCAGGAGCATTATTTATTTTACTCATCTGTAGCCACACCTAACATTTATTGAAAGTGTTTTCCAAAGAACATCATCCCTGTGGGTGGATAAGTGCCAATGTTTCTGGATGGGTGAAAGGGTATAACCTCAAAGAGACTGTTTTTTAGGATTATGACCTTCCAATTTTGGAAACTCCCTCCCTGGTTCCTCCATCTCCATAAGATCCTTCTTGTCCCACTTAACCATCTTGATGAAGGAGGATCAATCACCCCCCATAAAGAATACTATAGATTTCCAGTCGAGAGCGACCTGGGATCTTATGTTACTCCCCGGTCCCCAAGAAGATGGAGGCGTTTGGCTGGCTGTGAACTTCAGATGTCTTCACAAATACCCAAGGAGGGACAAGTTTTAGAAATTCTGTTGTTGACAGAGGTGATACAAGCCTTTGAGCGGTATGACTGGCTGGCGTTCTTGTTCCTGCAAGAAACCTACTTCCTCATTCCAGTCCTCAGAAGTAACAGGAATTAGCTCCATTCTGTGAAAGGAACAGAACATGTCCAGTTTGCCTTTCCTCTATTTGGGCAGACAATAGTGTTTTTACTTTTTTTTGTAAAAACATTTTTTATACCAAAGTCTTGATCTTGGTGAAAGGTCACCTACACAGGTATTCCGGGAGCACAGAGGTATTGTAGGTGTGCCAGCAGATGTGGGACTCCGTACAAACAATATGAACCACTCAAGCCTGTTGTTCTCCTCGATGTGGCCCATCTTTTAGTATATGGAGGGTTTCCACCAATTATTGATCCCATAATATGGGTTGCATATCATTTTAGGATTAGGTAGGTGTCATGGTCCTGATGAATCGCACTAGATCAGTTTTGACTAACTAGCGAGAAACATGTTGACCGATGTCTAAAAGTAGCACAGGGGATCTTGTGTCTACTCCCGCTGAAACTCTATATTGGGTGTTTTAGTGTTTTTATTACATAAAATAGTTTTTGGGGAGTTTAAACATTGCTTTATCTTCTCCCCCCCCCCCTTTTTTTTTTGTTTTTAATCGTGACAGAGATGAGGCATCCTAATAAACTATGTTTCACCTCTAGTCATTTTTAACAGTTTTTTCATACCAATCCTAGTTCAGCTATTTTCACTGAGTGGCTTTCTCTCACTAAAGATCTCCGGCAAAGAGCCCCTTTGGGGGGTGCTGGCCTGACAAGGAGCATAGCCCTATGATGAAGCATGTCACCGTAAGGTGAGTGAGGGCTCTTGCTCTAAATATTCCACATTTTTGGTTACCTGTCATTTACAGAGATACATTTCATATGGAACTGTGTGTATCCTTTTTTTGATTGAGATATTGTTGGGAGTTATACACACAGGACCAGGAAAAATAAATCTTTTTCCGAACCTCCCACCTTTTGTTAGCCCCTCTTTTTGTTGTTTGATGACAACTACACAGGTCACTTATACATATATTGCCAGCCTTGAATGGCCGGCTGATCAAGATCAGCTCATGTTAGTTTGTGCCCGACCACCATTTCCAGACCAGAAACATGCTGTCTCAGCTGCAGAACTACAGTAATGTTCCAAAGTTCCTCTCTGACCACTTTCTTACCTTCTTTTCATTAGGGTAGTGTTCGACACAGCTGTCAGAAGGCTTTGCCACCTAAGCACAGAATTCAAGCCATTCGGACTGTGAGCCTGATGCTTTGTCTGATAGCTGTTTTTCCAGTTGGGAAAGTTCTCATACTCTAATGGCTCTACCCAACCTGTATTCAATTAGGTCCTTACTGAGGCAGTTATCTTAACAGTAATGCATTTGACACCAGTGGTTTCGCCATCTAGCCAGCCTTTTAGGTATGGTAGCAGTCCCCCTTCTATTACAGCCTATCTTCAGTGATGGATGCTGTAGGAAAATGGCTCCCTGTTGCAGTTACCCCCCACTTTTTACCTGATATTGATGCTGACTTGACTGAGAAGTGTGCTGGGACCCTGCTAACCAGGCCCCAGCACCAGTGTTCTTTCACTTAGAATGTACCATTGTTTCCACAATTGGCACACCCCTGGCACACAGATAAGTCCCTTGTAAAAGGTACCAGTGGTACCAAGGGCCCTGTGACCAGGGAAGGTCCCTAAGGACTGCAGCATATGATGTGCCACCCTAAGGGACCCTCACATAACACATGCACACTGCCATTGCAGATTGTGTGTGTTGGTGAGGAGAAAAAGGCAAAGTCGACATGGCATCCCCCTCAGGGGGCCAGGCACACAGAAACCTGCCTGTGGTATAGGTAAGTCACCCCTCTAGCAGGCCTTACACCCCTAAGGCAGGGTGCAACTATACCACAGGTGAGGGCATAGCTGCATGAGCAATATGCCCCTACAGTGTCTAAGTCTATTCTTTGACATTATAAGTACAGTGTGGCCTTATTATGTATATGGTCTGGGAGCTTGTCAAAAACTAACTCCACAGCTCCATAATGGCTACACTGAATACTGGGAAGTTTTGTATCAAACTTCTCATAATAATAAACCCACACTGATGCCGGTGTTGGATTTATTAAAGCATGCACACAGAGATGCCACTGTATTTTACCCAATCCTTCAGTGCAGGACTGACTGGTCTGTGCCAGCCTGCTTTGTGAGAGACACGTTTCGGACCCCCTGGGGCGAGGGCCTTTGTGCCCTCTGAGGCCAGAAACAAAACCTGCTCTGGGTAGAGGTGCTTCACACCTCCCCCCTGCAGGAACTGTAACACCTAGCAGTGAGCCTCAAAGGCTCAGGCTTCGTGTTAAAATGCCTTAGGGCACTCCAGCTAGTGGAGATGCCCGCCCCCTGGAAACAGCCCCCACTTTTGGCGGCAAGTCCATGGGAGATAATGAGAAAAACAAGGAGTCACTACCCACTAGTCAGGACAGCCCCTAAGGTGTCCTGAGCTGAGGTGACCCCTGCCTTTAGAATTCCCCCATCTTGATTTTGGAGGATTCCCCCAATAGGATTAGGGATGTGCCCCCTCCCCTCAGGCACTCTGACGATCATGGTGACAAAGTAAGGAGTCCTTCATGAAAGTTTAATTCACTGTATGATCAACTGTGGTGGAAATAAACCAGAGGCATTAAGAATCACAAATGCCCATAAAGTGTGATAAAAGTGAAATGACCAGACCACTGGTGAGGGAAGCTCAAGTTGGATTAGTGAGATGCTAAATAGTGTGGTGAAAGGGGGCATGTTGTCCCTGGTGGGGAGGGCGGGGTGTATCAAGCACTCTACTGAAAGGAAACACAGGGGGTATAAAGTTAAAGAAACCATACTGGACAAATACGGTGATAGGAAAAGCAGTGTGCAGATTTCATACAGTTTTGCAACAAAATCTGTTGTTGATAATCACAGTAGTTATTTTTGCAGTATACGAGGGAGTAAAGTAAGTACTGCATGTAAAAGTGAGGAGTGGTGACTAGGGAACGTAGCATGACCTGCTACAGCTGCACTGTGTAGGTGTTTCTTGCCTGTTTCCTGACTGTCTGGTTGGGTGTGAGCACTGAGGTTAGATATGACATTTCAGGTGGCATTGACATTTGAAGAGATGAACAGTTCTGAGATTTCTTTTTTGCCATTTCAGATCCTAAAGAAGCAAAGCATAAAAAGTTAAATGGCTCTTGTAAAGAGCTTGGGGGAGAGGAAGGGAGAGTGGGTGGTGAATTGGAAAGGATATTGATATTCTGTGAGATAAGGCACGTGTACATGTGTTCATAAGGTTCACATTACACTCCTGGTATCTCAACTGTTTTGTGCCTGATATCGGATCCAGGTATCTCATATCCTACGATGTTTCTGCGATCACCCACTGACATTTTAGACAAGCATTTTCAATAACCAGTAGAAACCGAAGCCAGTCTTCCTTTTATCTGATAGAGATTTCTAGTTGCAGATTCCTTATCTTAGGATTTCCTCCAGGCCTCAGACTGGGACCGAGAATTTTCCTGAGCAGTACTCCTGCATGCAGTGAGGTGGCGCCAATCTGCTCCTCGTCCATCACCTGTGGGGTCCGCGCTGGATATGACCTGGTTTTCCTATATAGGTGCCACCCTGGTACGCTGACGTCATTTCTTTTCTTTCCGCACCACCCAGTGCTGATCCAAGAGAGCTACCCCTCAGTTGTTTTTGACTGGCTTTTTTTATTTTTATTATAACTTTTTTCTAAGACTTTTTTGTTGTTGTTTTCTAGTGGTGCATCGAGGGTGTCATTGAGGAAGACCAGGTCCAAGCCCTGCAGTTCCTGTTATTGGGCCATGTCTATGACTGATGCGCACCACATGTGTCTTTGGTGCCTGGAGCTCGACCATGACCCAAAGTTGTGCTCCAAGTGTTGGGCCATGCTTCTGAAGCTGATGGTGGTCGAGATCTTAGTTGAGAGGAAAGTTCTGGAATCAGTCGCGGAGTCCTCTATCGTTGTTGTCCCACTCCAAGTCCTCGGGCGATCGGATGAGTCGAGGCACAAGAAAAATATCTAAGACTTCAAAGCGTTCTTCCACTTCTCCTCTTTCGTCAGATGACGAGGGAGGATCGACATTCTGGGCTAGGTTACTGTGAAGAATGTGGGGGGTTGCTGGACCCCTTAGAATACCAACTCCAAGACCCTATGAACTAACGTACAGACTTGGGTGAAGCCAGCGAAATGAATAATCCTCCAGATACTGGCATGCTTTCTCCCCTTACCATGGCTACTTAGGAGGGAGCAGCTGATGTCCTGGACCTTAAGTTGCCTTCGGTGGCTGTCAGGAGTAACTTCCTGACAGATGCTTCAACCTGGACCGTCCTCCTCAGAACCCATGCTCCAATTTAATAAGGCCCTCATGGATGTCCTACTGGGTATCTGGTCCAAACCCAGCATAGGAGCTCCTGTGAACAGGACAATTCCCTGCCGCCATCACCCCGCTCCATGGGACCCAGGTTTTATGATGGAACACCCCTCCCCTTAGAGCTTGGTCATCCAAGCCTCCACTTCCCTTCCACACCCTTTCTGCACTTTCAGATAGGGAATCCAAAAGACTGGATACACTTGGGAAGAAGTTTTATCTTCTAGCAGCTTAACATTGCTGTCCATGAACACCAACTGCCTTATGAGCATTCCCACATGCTGTGGAGTATGGTTGCGCAAGTGCTGCCACAGGTCCCGGAGGAGGCCCAGGCTGTACTCTCTGACTATTGCCGATAGGAGAGATGTAGCAAAGCTCACTATCCATTGTAGACTGGACACTGCCCAGTCACTAGGTGGAACAGTTTTCGTTCACAGTGTCCCTAGAACACCATACCTGGCTGAGGACATCTAGCTTTTCAAGGGATGTCCAAGTTACTTTGATGGACATGTCCTTTGGTGGCACCAGTCTCTTTCGAGACAAGTCCAACTCTATGCTAGAGTGCTTCCAGGATTCTCGCGCTACGGCCAGGTTGTTGGGCCTCTCTGTAGAACCTCATCCCCCCAGTCTGCCTTTTGCCCCTTTTGTGGTATGGAAGGGGCCTCCATCCGTGTCCATACCTAGCCAGCCGCTGGGTGGCCGAGGGCTTGTGATCCTCCAACCTTGTAAACAGGGAGACAGTGGTCTGTCTAGTCCTCCACCCCCCTCTGTAGCAGCCTCTAATCCTTCCTAGTCTGGCTCTCGCCCACCAGGGGCCAATTGGAGGCAGGACCTGCCATCTCCTGCTCTGCTGGCAATCCATCACGTCAGACAGGTGGGTTTTGCAGGTAGTCCCCTTCAAGACTACTCCTCGATCCATACCAACATCCTATGGTCAGCTGACGGAGGATGCCCTTGTCCCTTCTCCGCAAGGCAGTTACGGCTCTCTTGGAAAAGGGAGCCATAGAAAGGCTTCCTGAGCCAGAAGTAGATTGTGGTTGCTATTCCTGCTACTTTCTGGTACCCAGAAATACAGGGGTCTCCACCCTGTCCTAGACATTCAGTCCCTCAATCTCTTCCTTTTGTTGAGATTCTGGCTTCCTGCATCCTGCTGGTGACACATGCCATGTGGCATAGGGGGGATCTGCATTGGGACCTGAAGTTCCAGTGAATGCAGCATCAGGGGAATCTCTCATCCAGATCTTGGAGGAAACTGCACAAGATGTGCAGTGGTTGTAAATCAACCATGATTAGGTCAGAGGCAGATACCTTTCCCTTTCCCAACCAGATCTGACAGTATTGACAGATGCGTCACTGCTGGGATGAGGCAGCCATCTGGGAGAGGTGGAGATCAGAGGCATCTGGTCTCTGGCAGAGACGGAAATCCACATCAACCTGTTGGAGCTCAGTGTGATCCGGCCAGCATTAAAAGCATTTTTTTTGTTCTGTCAAGGCAAAAATGGTGCAGGTGTTCACAGACAACACCACTGCCATGTGGTACTGCAACAAGAAGGGCGGGATGGGGTTGTGGTCCCTTTGTCAGGAGTCTCTTCCACTCTGGACGTGGCTGGAGAGCAGGGCATATCCATGGTGGTTCAACATCTGGCAGACTATCCCACAAGGTCTCTCTCAGCAGTGGGAAGAGCCTTTGTTAGATCTGTTTGCCACCACCACCAAGAGCACGCATTGTCCGCAGTTTTTCTCGTTGTAGTTTCCAAGGCAGCAGTCGCTCGGAGATGCTTTTCGTCTTGAGTGAAACTTAGGCTTCCTGTAGGCCTTTCTTACCATACTACTTATGCCTAGAGTTCTCAAGAAGATCAAGAAAGACAAGGCTCCAGTAATCCTTGTGGCTCCAGATTGGGCATGGAGAGTCTGGCATCCCAAGCTGCTGAGCATGTCCATTGATCCTCCAATCAGGCTGCCACTTCGGGAGAATCTTCTGTCGCAGCTGCAAGGGAAGGTTCAAAGCCAAACCTGTCCACTCTTCTCCTTCTTGCATGGAGATTGAGAACAACAGTTGACAGCTTTTGACCTTCCTCCCAAAGTCTGTAACGTAATCTTGGCAGCCAGGTGTCCTCCACCAAAACGGTATATGCCTGTCATTGGAAGAAAATAGTGGCATGGTCTACAGACAAGTCTGTTGACACCTTCTCTCTGAAGTCCTGTCGTTTATCCTTTTCCTGGGCCAGCAGTGCTCTGCTGTGGGTTCTCTTAAAGGTTATTTCTGCTTTTCTGAAGTTGCCTGAGCAACCTTCTTTGTTTAAGTCATAGGTTCTTCAAAGATCTTACACATCTTTTTCCTTCATCCCCATTCATTAAGCGCCAATGGGATCTGAATTTTGTTTTGACACTTCTAATGTGCGCTCTTTTTGAGTCTCTCCACAATTGTCCTCTCACTTTGAAAACAGCCTTCCTTGTGGCTATTACATCTGTCCGTTGGGTGAGTGAGCTGCAGGCATTGGCATCTAAACTGCCCTACCTTTCCATCTATCCTGACAAAGTGATGCCTCTCACTAGGGCCCCCTTTCTGCCAAAAGCGGCTACACCCTTTCATGTAGGCCAATTGTATATACTATATCAAAATCAGATATAGCGTGCAAGTCCAGGGTTCCTCAGAGGCTTAGCAGAGGCTAAAGTAGATAATACTAATGCTTTCTTTTGTGGTAGTTTGGTTGAGCAGTTAGGCTTATCAGAGGGTAGTGCAAAGCATTTGTTGTACACACAGACGATAGAGGAAGCACACACTCAATGACTTAACTTCAGACCAATGTTTTTTATATAGCAGAAATATATTTTCTTAATTTATTTTTAGAGCCACAATATTCAAGTTGCAGGTAGGTACTTCAATAGATTCGTATTTCACACGTGTATCAACAGTACTTTGTTTGAAATCAATAAGTTCTACAGTTTTTTAAATATTGGCAATAATCGGTTTTAAAAATGGACACTGCAATTTTCAGAAACTGTTTCTGGGGGCAAGAAAAGTTACATGGATTGATGGGTAAGTACAACACTTACAGTTCCAGTCTCCGGGAGTTAGGAAGACCACAGGTTGGGGTTCAAGTTAACCCCAAACACCCACTATCAGCAACACGGGCTGTCCAGGTGCTGAGTTCAAAATGTAGGCAAAATTAACGTGGGCTTCTATGGAGACTGGGGGCACTCAGTTTCAGATCTGCAGGCAGGTAAGTACCTGCGACTTCGGAGGGCAGACTTGGGGGGTTTAGAGGAGCACTGGGGGGCCAAAAGTAGGCACCAAATATACACCCTCAACGGCACTGAGGCGGCCGGGTGCAGGGTGCAAACAAGATGTCAGGTCTCCAATGATGCTTCATGAGGAGACCCCTGTGGTCACTCCGAGGCTTCAGGTGAGGTGCTGGGGGTTGTCTTGGGCAAACCACTGGTTGGACAGGGAGGAGGACCGCCTGGCGAACATTGCTGCACTGGGTGTGGATTTCTCTGAGGCCTGAGGGCTTCGGATGAAGGGGTCTTTAGGCTTCAGATAACTTCGTCTAGAGCTTTCGCCATTAGGGTGTCGTCTGGATTCCCTCTAAAGGCGGCGTAATGGAAGGGTGGAGAGGTCAAACCAGGGTCGGCACTTGCTCAGAATTGCCTGTGGATCCTCTCTAGCTGATTGGACCACCTGGACACGGCCTGTGGGCGTTGGGTGCACAGTAGTTAGGACTCACACATTTGGAGTGAGGTTGGAGTCCTTAGTTATTGGTTTCTTCTTGGACAGGGCCGCTGTCCACATGAGTTCTTGGTCCTTTGGAATGCAGGGCAGTCCTCTGGAGCTTGGTAGAGGTTACTGGTTCTTTGAAGTTGGAGACAGTCCGGTAGGGCTGGGGCCAAATCAGTTGTTGTCTTCCTTCTTCTCTGTTGGGGGTTTCAGCTAAGCAGTACGTCTTCTTGTCAGGTTGCCAGAAATCTGATGACTTGGGTTCAGGAAGGCCCTTAAATCCTGTTAAATATTTAGTGGCGTTTTAGGGGTCAGAGGGCAGTAGCCAATGGCTACTGTCCCTGAGGTATTTCTCTCCCCACCAGCACACACAAGCTGCAAGGCAGTGTACATGTGCTTGGTGAGGGGTTCCCAAGGGTAGCATAATATATGCTGCAGCCCTTGGGGACCTTCCCTGGACACAGGGCCCTTGGTGCCAGGGGTACCATTTACAAGGTTCTAAAGTATGGGCCAGTGTTGTGCCAATTGTGGAAACAAAGGTACATAATTAGGGAAAGAACACTGGTTAGTAGGATCCCATCACACTTTCAATCAAAGTTGCCATCAACACTAGGCAAAATGTTGGGGTTAATCATGCCAACAGTGGTACTTTCCTACACCAATCTTTCACCTTGCCTACTTTTTACGCACCCCCACATCCTTCTAAGGAAGATGAGACTCCACCACCTGGACCCAAAAAGAGAGTTGGTGTTCTACTTTGATCGTAGAAAAGAGTTGTGGGTGGATGATCAACTCTTTGTCAAAGAAAGGTTGGGCAGTGCAGAAGCGGACAATCTCCAGATGGGTTATTCTCTGTATTAAGATCTGCTAAGCACTGGCCAAAAAAAAAAAACTGTGGGTTTATGTGCTCATTTTACCCGACCTAAAGCTGCAACCACTGCATGAGCATGCAGAGTTCAGTCCTTGTCATCTAACAGGTGGCAACGCGGGTATCTCTGCGCACGTTTACCAAACACTACTGTCTGGACAATCAGGTCCATACAGACAGGTACTTTGCCCATTCATTCCTGTAGGACTTTCTAGTATGAACTTGGTTCACAGACCCACTTCCGGGGATGTTAGGGATTGAGTATCTATTCAAAGGTAAAGGATCTTCAGCTAGAAGTCTTTATCAGATGAAGAAGCTACTTATCTTCAATAACGTCTTATCTTATAGAGACATATTCTAGTTGCAGATTCCTTACTGACCCACTCATCCTCCCACTCTGCAAACGGGTTTCTAGGAGCAGAGACTCCCCTTTCAGGGCCTTAGTTTTGATGCACCAGTAGTCAGTGTTTCATGGTTCGTTTCTGATTTGGAAAGTCGTGAAAAGAAACGGACTCCTGTGTGCTGGGGTGGCTCATGTATAGGAACTGCAACATCATATCTGGCTTGGACGCTGCCAACGACGGACGCAGTGGCGGTCAACGCCACCTAATGGCATGAAGAGGTACTGCTCAAGAAAATTTTGCGGACCCAATCCAACACCTGGGGTAAAATCTAACATAAGGAATCTGCAACTAGATGTTGTCTCTGCTAGATAAGGCATTACCGAAGGTAAGTAACTTGTTCATTAATGACCCTGCCACCAGAGGCTATGTAAGAGATTTACATATCCATTCTTTTGAGGATGAACATGTACATCCAGTCGGGGCTATTAAGAATTTTCTGGAAATCAATTAGGAGTAAGACCAAGGGATTCCCGTCCAACATGAAAGTGCTAAGCGCTAAATAGATGTGTGATGTTCTGACATGTTGAACTCTCTGGCATTAATCTGTTCAAATGGCGGTGGACAAAGATCTGTATGACTATTAGTGGGGGGGACCTTTTAGGGTTTTGCCACAAAATGTTGTGTCTGTATTAATGAGTGACATGGGCCTGAAGGTTAACTTCAGTTTCCCAATTCACCCAGTCCGTCATTTCAAGTGGGGGGGGGAGGGGGGGTTGAGTGAGAGATCCTGAAAAGCATTTATAAGAGACCATGTGGAATCCATTGGTACCTGGAGTTTTTTCCAGTGGGGATCTGACTGATGGTCTCAGATCTCCTTTGTCGATAAGGCTCTTTCCAGGGTGTCTTGCTGCACTTGTGAGAATCACAACACTGGAAATGTGGTCATAAAACCAGATAACCCACTGTGCATTTATCTTTGTGGGCCATAGAGCTTCTTATAGCATTTAGTGAATTCTTTACCTATCTCTATTGTCTCCATCAGAAGCTATCTCGACTCCCCTGGAATACTCCAGCCAATCCCACTGTCCCCTCCATTTGGATCAACTACTGCATGAGCTTTACCATTTTATTACCATGCTCATACACCCTACTTTGTGAGATTAGCCACGCTTTGTATGGCTCCTCTAAGTGATATTCTTGGTACCTGGTCAGAGAGTGTTTAAATTGAATAAGTTTGCCAGATTATAGTTACTTTTGCGTGAAGGTTAAACGAACTGCTGGTGCTATTAGTTAAGGTAATGATTATACTGTTTTTTTCCAGGCAAGGTGGGCCTATTCACTTGTTCAGCTGTCTTACGTAAAGAGTTTTTTCCCTTTCATAGGGGCCTTACTTTCACTTTTTCTTTGTAAAGTTCCATCTGTCATATCCATCCAAGAACTAGAAAATGTCTACATGGGCTGTATCCTAGAAGAAGCTGCACAAATCTATGTGGAAAGGGTCCAAGGCTGTTAGTGTTGATGACTAGTTATTTGCAGTTTGTGCACATGAAGTGAAATATATTTAAAAAAGTATAATTTCACGCTGGATTGTGTTTTTTTTTTTAATAAGGTCTATTGTATCATGTCAAAGGAGGAAAATCCAAAGGTGACGAGCATTCATTATGTTAGACCAAAGACAGCCTCTTTAGCTTTGGTTGTGATGGTTCCTGTATCTATCACACTATAACTTGGCTTTCTTTATGCTAAGAGTGACACTTTGTCAACTCAGTTATTAAGGACGTTTTCATATAACTAATGTCTGCCCTCATACCATCCTATTGGGAGGGACACTGTTACAGGTTTCATTCAAACTGAAAGAAGTAGCTGTCACTAGAGAAAGTTACTTACCTTTGACAAAGCACTTTCAGATGAAAACTTTATCTTCCTGTAGATTTATGTCCGCTCTTTATCCGTTTTGTATGGAGTTTTAAGTTTGGGTGCTATCTTTAATAGAGATGGAATGTGATGGATAATTAAAATCCATAATATTTCTTTATCCTCAGTTTTTCTCTTTGGAAGTGTTGGTATATTACTGTATTTTATGTTTTCATGTTTGGTCCCCAGCTTTGTCTTGCCTCTTAAGAGCTGTAGAAAGACAAGAACCTGAAATCTGGATGCAAAATTATTCAATGTATGGGCTCTATGTTGTCATATCCATTGGAGGATCAGAGCCAATATGACATAACCGGACGCCACTGGAAAGGAGACTTTCAATCAACTGTAACACATTTTTCAGGTTTAACACATTATACATCTCTGAGATGTGTACCCAGATGTAAAATAAATTAGTCACGTAAATAGGACTTGTAGGAAGTTGGCTCTGTATATTTTATCTCAAAGTAAGAGATAGTGTGCACAGAGTCCAAGGGTTCCCCTTAGAGGTTGATAGTGGCAAAATTAGATAATACTAATGCTCTGTTTTGTGGTGGTGTGGTTGAGCAGTAGGCTTATCAGAGGGTAGTGTCAAGCATTTGTTGTACACACACAGCAAATAAATGAGGAACACACACACAAAGACTTAACTCCAGGCCAATAGGTTTTTATATAGAAAGATATCTTCTCTTAATTTATTTTAGAACCATAAGATTGAAGATTTGAGGTAAGTACATAAAATGCAAGGTACTTCACACAGGTAAGTATAGAACTTTGATTCAAAGCAGTAGTACACACAGTTTTAGTTAAAATGGTAATAAGCTATTTTAAAAGTGGACACTGCAAAAACCAACAGTTCCTGGGGGAGGTAAGTTTGGTTAGGTTTTGCAGGTAAGTAAAGCACTTACACAGTCAGTCTCCTGGGCATAGGCAGCCCAACGTTGGGGGTTCAAGGCCACCCCAAAGTCACTGCACCAGGAACACAGGGCCAGTCAGGTGCAGAGGTCAAAGGAGGGCCCAAAACACACAGGTGCCTATGGAGAACAGAGGTGCTCCGGTTCCGGTCTGCTGGCAGTTAAGTACCTGCGTCCTCGGGGAGCAGACCAGGGGGGTTTTGTAGAGCACTGGGGGGACACAAACAGGCACACAAAACACACCCTCAGAGGCACAGGGACGGCCGGGTGCAGTGTGCAAAGTAGGCATCGGGTTTGCTGTAGGAAGCAATGGAGGGACCTGGAGGTCACTTAGGCGATGCAGGCAGGGCACAGGAGGGCTTTTCGGGCCAGCCACTGACTGGGCTAGGAAGAGGGTTGCCTGCTGGTCACTCCTGCACTGGAAGGTGGTTCCTCTCGATCCTGGGGGCTGCGGGTGTAGTGCTTGGTCCAGGCTTCGGGTTCCTTGTTACCAGGCAGTCGCGGTCAGAGAGAGCCTCTGGATCCGCTCTGCAGGCGTTGCAGTGGGGGTGCAGGAGGGTCGACTCAGGTTACTCATGTCATCGCAGGTGCCTGGGAGTCCTCTCTGCGGTGTTAGTTCTCTGGAGTTCGAGCCGGGGGCATCAGGTGCAGAGTGAGAAGTCTCATGCTTCCAGCTGTTTTTGAACAGCGCTGCTGTTCTCTGGAGTTTCTTGGTCCTTCAGGTTCAGGGCAGTCCTCTGAGTCCTCAGAGGTCGCTGGTCCCTGTCGGACACGTCGCTGTGCAGGTTCCTCTGAGTCTGGAGACAGGCCGGTAGGGCTGGGGCCAAGTCAGATGTCATCTCCGTCGTCTCTGCGGGGCTTTCAGGTCAGCAGTCCTTCTTTCTTAAGGTTGCAGGAATGTGATTTCCTGGGTTCAAGGTCACCCCTAAATACTGAATTTAGGGGTGTGTTTAGGTCAAGGGGGCAGTAGCCAGTGGCTACTGTCCTGGAGGGTGGCTACACCCTCTTTGTGCCTCCTCTCTGAGGGGAGGGGGGCACGTACCTATTCCTATTGGGGTAGTCCTCCAATCACAAGATGGAGGATTTCTAAAGGCAGGAGTCACCTCAGCTCAGGGCACCTTAGGGGCTGTCCTGACTGGTGGGTGGCTCCTCCTTGTTTTTTTCATTATCCTCTCCTGTCTTGCTGCCAAAAGTGGGGGCAGTGGCAGGAGGGGGCGGGCATCTCCACTAGCTGGGATGCCCTGGGGTGCTGTAACAAAAGGTATGAGCCTTTGAAGCTCACCGTCAGGTGTTACAGTTTCTGCAGGGGGAGGTGAGAAGCATCTCCACTGAGTGCAGGCTTTGTTTCAGTCCTCAGAGAGCACAAAGGCTCTCACCCCAGGGGGGGGGGCAGAAACCCATCTCAGTGGCAGGCTGGCACAGAACAGTCAGTCCTGCACTGAAGGATTGGGTAAATTACAGTGGGCATCTTCTAAGATGCCCTCTGTGTGCATTTTGTAGTAAATCCAACACTGGCATTAGTGTGGGTTTATTATTCTGAAACACTTGATACCAAACTTCCCATGATTCAGTGTAGCCATTATGGAGCTGTGGAGTTTTTTGACAAACTCCCAGACCATATTCTTAATATGTCCAAGCTGTACTTACAATGTCTAAGAATGGACTTAGACACTGTAGGGGCATATTGCTCATGCAGCTATGCCCTCACCTGTGGTATAGTGCACCCTGCCTTAGGGCTGTAAGGCCTGCTAGAGGGGTGACTTACCTATGCCACAGGCAGTATTTTGTGTGCATGGCATCCTGAGGGGGATGCCATGTCGACTTTGCCTTTTTCTCCCCACCAACACAAACAATCTGCAATGGCAATGTGCATGTGTTAGGTGAGAAGTCCCTTACCGTGGCACAACACCTGCTGCAGCCCTTAGACACCTTCTCTGGTTACAGGGCCCTTGGTACCACTGGTACCTTTTACAAGTTACTTATCTGTGTGTCAGAGGTGTGCCAAATGTGAAACCAATGGTACATTTTTAGTGAAAGAACACTGGTGCTGGAGGCTGGTTAGCAGGGTCCCAGCACACTTCTCAGTCAAGTCAGCATCAATATCAGGCAAAAAGTGGGAGGTAACTGCAACAGGGAGCCATTTTCCTACACAATGTGTAAAGTATTTATGCAGCACGCAAACAGTAATAAATTGAAAACACAGCACAAGAAAAATCCCAAACCAATTCAGAAGAATAGAGAACATTGCAATAAATTATGTGACACCAAAGCCAATAATTCCCAACTGGAGAACCAGAGTTGTGAATGTTTAAAGTTTAAGGTTCAAAATAGCAAGTCCTCAGTTTCGGAAAAAGGTCCACCTGGGCACCTTTAGCACCACATCCAAGGGTCCAGGAGTGGTTAGAGGCAAGTTAGGGATTCAAGACTCAACTCAGGGCTGGTCCAGGTGTGGGTTCATGATGGTGGGAACCTGTTGTGTCCCTGCGATTCTGAACAGGAGGCTACCAAAACTAGCCCTTAGAGTCACTTCCGAAAGTCGTGGGTGCATGTGAAGATGCAGGGCTCCACAGCAGGGCTGGCCTTCAAAGGTTCAAGGCAGACACCAGGCAGCAGGGCAGTCCTTCCAGGTACAGTGGCAGTCTGCTGGAGTGCACAGTAGCAGGCAGTCCTCAGAGAGTTCTTCCACAGATCCAGTAGTGAACTGAAAAGCGGGACTGAAAGCCCTGCTCCTGCAAGTTGGGAGAAGTTTCCAGAAGGGTTCTTTGAACTTCCAGTTTCCTGCCTCCCCTGCACTGACTCCTAGCTGGCTGCACTGACAATACAAGTTTGTAAAGCCTATTGTGTGGTGGAAGGTCTGTGATATGTTTTAAAGTGGCTACTTAAGTGGGTGATACAATAAGTGCTGCTGGCCCAATTGTAGTATTTAATTTACAATCCCTGGGTATATGGTATACCTCTCTACAAGGGGCTTGCATGTATATTAAATATGCTAAGCAAACCATGTTTAGGGGAGTGAGCACAAGCACTTTAGCACTGGTTAGCAAGTGCATAGAATCCAACCAAGCAAAAAGTAGGAGTAGGAAGGCAAAATGTTTGAGGGTGACCCTCTAGAGAGGGCCATTTCCAACATGGTCACTCCACACTTATTTGCTTAAAGGTTGAATTGCTATAAAATCTGGTTCTTTTGTTGAAAGAAACAGTAAGAGGGTTACAAGAGACAATTTATGCTTCATTCATAAGTTTGATGTGAATGTGTCAGCTGTTTTCCTCATACTGTGAATAGCTCTTGGATTTCTGGAAGAGATAAGATGGTGCCTTAACATCATTGCAACAGCTGACTGGACTGTTGGTGCTCTTCCTATGATGGCCTTGCTAGTACTTGTCTATTCATTGGTAGACTTTGGCTGGTGGATCCCAACAGTAGTTAGGCAGCCCTAGCCGAAGACTTGTGCAGATCTAACTTGCTTCTTTATGTAATCTCTGTAGTCTCCTTTATACTTGTGGCATGAATCAAAATTGAGGCTTCTGAAGATGATGCATTGAAGTGGAAAGGGTGGGGCGGATTTGCAGAATTGGTGAAAATCGACTTTATGCATATCATGCTCAGTGGTTACCACCAACAGATGGTAGACAGTGGAACCATAAGCGCCCAGAGAGTCCTTGCATTTTTTTAGGGGGATCCATCCTCTTCTATTTTTAGCCTGTAGTTGAAACTTCTCCTATTTTAAGTAGCTTTTTTAAATTTAAAAACAGTGAAAATGAAAAGCAGTATGGTTACATAAACAGTTTTTGTTATCCAACTTTACATAATAGCATAACACCATAAGTAACTACACCTTCTGATTGGAACTCATACCCGCACATTCCTCACCTTGTGGTGATTCTCCAGGTGCAGACTGGACCCGGAAACATTAAAAGCAGTATTCCTGTGCACCAGTAGGGCTGTTCTGCTGCTTTGTGCGTCATCATTCTGCTCCATAAGTGACGAGTGGAGCTGCAGATAAGTGCCTCCTATGTGCACTGACGTCTATTCCTTTATTATGAGCATTCAGACTAGTATCTGGCGCTTCTCCTTGGCATTTTCCTGACCATTGTTTTCCACAAAATTAGCCAGTGTGCCAAAAAAAATTCACACCCTGGACCACAGGGTTTAAACCGTGTAGGGACTGTTGCAAAAAGATGTCTGTGATGGATTGTCAGAAATTCTGCTTGTGGTGCCTGGAGTCGGAGCATGACTCCAGGGCCCGAAATGACTGTGCCCAAATGAATCTGAAGTTCATACAGGACTGTGAGAAAACATTTTATGTCAGCAAACACTAGAAGCCTCCACACCACCACTGGTCAGTTGAAAGGAAGATCCTGTACTTGCTTCCATATTTGTTTCCATGACAGATCTTCGGGTAAGTCCAAGAGAAAGTACAAGAAGTTACAGCAGTAATCAGCCCCTTTCCAGCACTCTCAGTAGGGCGTGAGGGTGTCAATGTGCCTTCTTTTCTCACTCCAGATCTCCACCGGAGCAGATTAGAAGTTTGGCACACCCTAAGTTCTCACTGAAATGCCACAGCAAGTATTTCTGCACTTTACCTGGCACCCACTGGCAGGCCTTCGGGTCCCAAGGATCCATAGGGGTTTCCAGTCAGAATTCTGCAGCAGGTCTTCTCTCTGCATTGTCTGTGCCCCTTAGACCCACTTGGGGTTCAGCACCGGCTCTTATGCTGACTTTGGTTCCAGCTCCATCCCCTGTGCCTGTTTCCCAGTTCCTTTTGCACTGATGCAGAAGTTCCTCGGATCTGTGAATGCCAGCTGCCTTATGGGGTGCTATTCGAATGCCCTTTGGGTTACCGGGGCACATGTTTTGCCTGATGTTTTCGGTAACCTTCACATGTCCCTTGCTCAGGTTATTCAGGACAGTTGTGATGCAGCAAAATTTATCATTTGCTGTGGATTGGACACAACCAACTGCTTTGGGCGAGCAATAAGTTCTAGTGTACCACTTCAGCCCCATTCCTGGATGAGGTCTCTGAGGTTCTCTGGGGATATCCAGGAATCCTAAATGAGCATGTGGTCAGCAGCTCTCGCCTTTTTGTTGAAAAAGTGGACTAAGCCTTGGAATGGTTCAAGGAGAGCAGCGCTCTGTACCAACAGAAAAATACAAACGATTGAACAATTGCAATTTTTGCGGAAATTCAGATTGAAAGCATATTTCTTAGTAAATTGTGAAGCTGACATTTTTTATCCATCCTAATTCCGACCTCCCTCTACATTTAAACCTCCAAGTGGCAAAATGCTGGTTGAATTTTGACTTTTGAAGCTATTGTTTTGAAGGATATTTCTAATTTGAAAAGAAAATGTGATTACATCTCTTATAACATTTCACTAGAGGAGAGAAAAGCATTGAAGTTCCTTAAAGATAACCGCAGTGTGGTGATCAAATCTGCCTATAAGGGTGAAGGCATTGTTCTTCAGATCTGACAACGTATAAGGCTGAGATTCGAAGCCAGCTATCTAATGTCAACCATTACAGGTTGTTCAAGTCAAATCCATTGCATGGTATTCAAAAACAGATTAGAGCTATTACAACAAGAGTGAAGGACCCTGGAATTTTAAGTCAACATGAATTTGACTATCTCAATTTGAAAACCCTTAGGACTCTGGTGCTTTATACGTTACACCGGGAAGGCTTACTGTGTTTGGATGCGGCTCGGTTCTTGAGCATTTATATCAATACATTGATGTGTTTATTAGGGATTTCGCCATGAGCACTCAGAGCTATGTGTGTGATAGTGGCGATACAATTAGCCAGATCAAGGGCATGGATTTTGACCTAATGGAAGTGTTTGAACATTGACACCTTATACACGAATATCCCCCAGAATGAAGGCATCAATGTCATTAGAGATGTTTTGAATGCTCAAACTGGTTCGGTGACTGTTCCAAGTGAACCTATTGTTGATTTATTGGATATTGCTTTGAAACAGAACTGTTGTGAGTTTGACGGGCATTTTTATGCACATATTAAGGGAACCTCAAAAGGAGCTTGTTAGGCCCCACATTTTGCTGTTTTATTGGTGGATAGTTTTGAGCAAAAATACATCCACAACCCACAAATTAATCCCTTTTTTGAGAATGTCCGCCATTGGCTGTGATTGGTTGATGATGTTTTTTTTTATGCGGCATGATACCAGCAAACTTCTTAAGGACCTTTCCTTTTGATCTGGTTGAATAATTGTTAGTGTATTTTCAGTTTACATCTCATTTTAGCAATAATTCTATTGCTTTTTTGGATCTGACAATCATGATGCATGCAGGCAAATTGGCAACAAAATTGTGTGCTAAGCCTATGGCCCAGAATACCTTCCCTCATTATACCAGCCACCACCAGTGAGGTTTTAAGGACAGACTTCCTTTTGTGTGCTTTCTCAGTATTCTGAGAAATTGAAAATTCAAACATGATTTTTTTTTAGGCAAATCGTGTGGCCAAAGAATTGGAGTCTCAGGGCTGTCCTACGAGATTGATCAAGCACAATGTGCATGGTATAACCACTGTAAGTTCTTATTGTCCCCTAAACCACAAAAAAAAACATAGAATTATTGGTATATTTTACCATTTTTTGTACATGGAAAAATGCAATTACCAAGATCATCAAGAATTTTTGCCCATTGATTCAAGCATGTGGTGTTACAGATACTTTGCTACTATTTTCCTCTAAAAAAAAAAAAAAAAGGGCTTAACCTAAAGGATAAATTAGTACGAGATGATGTCCCACATAAGACTTTGCCTGATTTGACATCTGATGGGGGTTTGAATAAAAGCATTGGTCATTTTAAATGTGGCAATTGTGTAATGTGTGATTCTACGTTTAACACCAATTTCTGAAACTATTGTGCATGATTTAAAAGATCATACTAACTGTAATTCTCAAAATGTTGTTTGTCATTTGATGCCCTTGCAATCTAAATTATGTGGGACAAACTACACAGAAAATCAAAACCAGATTGCCACAGCATAAGAGTCGTATCAGAACCAAAGGTTTGTCAGCACCTTTTGTATCACATTATTTTGAGTTGAATCATTCACCCAGTCACTTGAGATGGCAAATTGTTGAGCTGATTAAAAAAAAACTCCAATTTGTGAGGATACACAGATGGCTCTTAATCAAGCTGAGTGTCTTTGGATACTCAATTTTGCCGGTGTCATAAAGGGTCTTAATACATTTGAAGAATGCAGTTCTTTAATTTTTTAGCTGACTCTATGTTGGCCTCTATGCCCTTCTATACTTGAAAATTGAAGGACATAATCTTCATTAATTATGCCATGATGCTCTACCCAGAGTACCTAGTTTTACTGTATTACATCCTTTTTGAGGTGTTACATTTTATGACTTTATGAATTAAATATTGTGGCAACTTATTAAATCATGTATAAGATTATGATATGCACCCCCCTTCTTTAAATTGTACTTGAGATATGGAGGAGACAGCCTTCATTAATTATGACATAATGCTCTTTAGGGATGACAGCATTTTTGTTTGTGGGTGACTAGGCTAATCCTACAACAAGTTCCAACTGTAGGCCCATCCCTTTTGGCTCACAAGCAGTACCTCACCATGCGCAGCCTTTACGCATGGACTCAAGAGTGCGACATCTCAAGGGAGTCATAGTTAAACGGAGATTACCCTTTTCTCACATGAGCAACAAGTCTCAGGTACACACAGGCAATGAAGGAGATGCAGTAAAGTTTTCAATAGGTTTTATTAACAAGACTGCAATCTACTGTAAAATGCATGGGCTGCAATGGTTAGGATAATGAGCAATGGAAGAAACAGAATTGTAAAAACGAGAGTCATGAATATGAAGACTCCCACCATCTTGCAATAACATGAAACGTGAAATAGGTCCAAATACCCTAACATGGATAACTTAATCTCTAACCTAAAGAGAGCTAGGAATTATGAATATAATCTGCCAGTACCATGCCAATAAGAAGAGGCCCCAACCTTTGTTACCTTGCAGTGAGGTCTCTAGATCAGACTCAGTGGGGACACGAATACTGGGTCTGCATCAAGCGTGCAGCATAGATAGCGTTGATGGCATCTGGTAGGAATTCCTCTGATAACCTTGTCTGCATGCGATGTATTTATACAGATCTTGCAGGACCCCTGACGCAGGTATGTTCCCAAACAATAGATAAGGCATGCTTGAGGTGGCAATTCTACAAACAATTCTTTCCAAAGTACATTATGTTCCTGTCATACGTAAGTGGGAAAGGGACATGATGTGAACACCTACGTATATCACTTGTTTTTGACACTGATAGTGACGCCTTCACAGAGTGGCACTGATAACGTGAAATCAAAACATCTTCCTAACTATAAACATAGCAGCAATTTTGGAAGAAATAATTAAATAAATGTGCTAAAACAGAGCAGGCTAAGTAGGTTAAGAGTCACTAGGTGATTGGGCACAGGCCTGCAAGCCAGAAGTCTAAGCTTTTTCCTGATTCCCAATAAAACTAAATAGGGGCCACTATAGTATCTAATGTTGTTGTAGAACATCTTGTCTGAACTTTTTTTCGTGGCGAGGTGGTATACATTTTTTGACTTTATGAATAAAGTACTGTTATCATTTATGATATCAAGTTTAAGATTATGATATGCATCTCCTTCTCCCTTACACCTTTTGCTCTGGGCCAAAGATTACATTGATGGCATGCTGGCTATTCTTATTTGGCTTTGGTCCTCTACATATGATATTTCAAGCCTTTTGAGTGGTGAGTGAGCGGTTGTTGCATATTCTTCTGAGTTATCTCTAGTTTTGTCTTTTCTTGAATTCAGTATACTGAATATCTTTGTATAATGCTCGTTCATACTGAACATGTTTGTGAAATACTTCTACATTGCGATAATTGAGAGGACCCACATTTTAGAGATTAACGTTCAGCCTTTTGAATACATGTGGTTGGATGCACGATCTTCTTTACGGAATCGGAGACAGCAGTCACATTTTGTGAGTCTTCTGAACATGTGCAATCCGATGCCTGATACTCTTTTGAATTTGGAGAGCTTAGGTGTGGGAGGATCCAGTATGTGGATAGCCTACTGTTATGAGCACACAGAGTTTGACTGCAGTTAATGATGATCAGTGCATTACAAAATGCTGTCTTGTAAGTTAGCCTTGATGCTGACCTTGGTGGCGTGACGGAGGGTTGACGGACCCCTGAGGGGTGATTTATTCAAAAAGAGAGTTCCTCTCCACCCTTTTGAAATTATTTGGTTGACAAGGTTTTTTGCTTCAAGCGAGTGAGTATCGATTTATGCAGTTCTAATTGTGTTTTAACCGGGGTTAAATTTAATGTTTGGATGTAATCTTGAGTTTTTTCTTACTTCTGTTCTAAAATACTCTGTTTATAGATTTAGTTTGGTTCATTTTAATTTGAGTCTTAAGATTTAATCGTGGTAGATTTTTTTTTGATACTGGGAGGGAAAGCAAGGGTGGTGTCAATGTGTCATCTTCTTTGTCACTTTAATCTATGTAGGCACACTTGTAAAAAGATTTCCTAGTATCTGTCTACTTGATTTTCATCCAGTGAATACAGTCTGCTTTTTTGGGAGCCAGTGCTCTATGCACTGTCCTCTGCTGTGCAGCGTGTTGATGCATTTGATACTGTATTGAATTCAGGCAACTAGGTTGGTGATGGCTTTTTATATTAATGTGAAGGTGACTTTGGTTGCTATGACATGGGACCTGGTGTTTTGCACACTCTATAGATCCAGCACGGTGAATAAGTATAGTTTCGGTTTCATTTTTTGACTTTTATTTAATTAGGATTAGCTCCTTGCTGTAAAGGGGTTGTTGCCTGTAGGCCAGTAATGAATTTAATTATTCCAGCTTATGTTTTCAGGGCCTGTTTTGCTTTACTATGAAACGAGATGAAACACACACACACACACACTGAAAATAATCTCTGTTATGCAACTCATACATAAATACATTTATTAAATCACTTCGTGAGGCTCACAAAGAAAGGTCAAAAGTGTACAGCTAAAAGTGCACGTTTAAAAACTGTCACAGCAATGAAATAGGAAAATGTACAAAGAGCATTCTGCTTCAACCTATAAACAGCAAATGTATATATTCATGCACAATGCAAAGCAAATAATAAAAATAAAAAATGCATCTCCATGGGGCACAGTGGAAATCGCCTCATCTCTTCTGCCAGAAACAGGTTGTCAACCCTGGGTTGACCGTGAAGAGAGACCTACCCTTGCGGGAAGATGACAGACATCAGCATCCTGATCCTGCCAGAGGTCCGATTCACTTCCTGGTCAATCCAGTTTCAGTCTCTTATATACCTTAAACAAGCCAGAGAGGAGAATTCTAGAAAACCATTCCCGCTCCCTAAGTTGTTGTTAAAAATTGCTGGCTACTTCAGGTCAGTTTTGAAAGAAACACATTGGAACTGGCCAAAATCCCAAGGTGCTTCTCCAAAACCAAACCATTCCCTGCCGAACCATAAACATCATCCTGGTACATCCTTATCTCTCTGACTCCCCGATGTTATGCCGTAGCCCTTGATGAGAAAGAACACGCAGACACGTAGAGTAAAAACATAAGCGAAAAACACATTTCATAACATGAGCACGGAAAAATACTTGCAGCTTCTGCACTTCTAACATGGCAGTGTCTTTGCTAAGTTAAGCGTAAAATGAAGTCAGTAGGCAAAATGAAGCTTGTGGTCACCAATGTGACGGTGTGCTGCTAGGCTAAGTGCAATGTGGACTCAGTGGTCAAAACACAAATATCATTACACTGCCTTATCATAGTCTTATTCTTTTAGAATTTGTGTGTGCTTCAAGGTCATATTTCCTGATGATGATCCAGCAAACAACAAGGGTTGAAACGTCATCAATGCCCTATTGGCTTATTGGATATTAATTTTCTCCTGGAACTATTATGATCAATATGATTGCCCTACGTTCTGGGTCTGCAGGGCAGCCCCTGTTGTTTCACTTCCTTTGGGTTACTGGAGCACATGTTCTGCCAATTACTTTCAGTGACCTTTGTGAGTCCCCTACTCAGGCTATTCAGGACAGTTGTGATGTAGCAAAGTTTGTCCTTCGTTGTGGATTGGCCTTGACCAACTGCTTTGGGCGAGCACTGAGTACTAGTGTACCTCTTCAGCCCCACATCTGGATGAGGTCTATGAGGTTCTCTGGGAATGCCCAGGATTCCTTAATGGACATGCAGTTTGGCAGCGATCCCCTTGTTGAAAAAGTGGATTAAGCCTTAGAATGTTTGAGGAGAGCAGAACTGCAGCACGTTTCTTGGGCCTTTATGCTCCCTCAAGACAGTTTCACTCGCAGTTTTGCCCTCTCTATGGCTATGATAGAGATTTTCTATTTTCCCAGTGCCGGACTCCTCCAGGAGCCCAAAAAGCCTATCAGCACTTTCGGGGCTGGGGTGACGGTTCTTAAAGAAAATGTTCAGGACAGAAGGGACAAAGTGCAGCTCAGTTCCCATCCCCTCCAACCTCAAAACCGCTCAAGTGTGTCCTTGCCGGCACACAGCTACCATGTCTTAGGAAGGATCGGATCGTTACTCCATGGCAAGTGGGTCCTTAAAATCGTCGTCCTTCCGTGCTACGCCCTCCCATTTCTTTTCGCCTGCCGCACCTTCCACCACCGTTAGGGCAGATGTTGAGTGAGCACTTGTCCCTGTTGAAGCAGAAAGTGTAGCCCCTTTTGGCAAAAGGGTCCATAGAGAGGGTTCTGGTCTCAGAAATAAGAACTGGATGTTAATTGCACTACTTCCTTGTCCTGAAGAAGAATGGAGGCCTTTGTCCTATTTTAGATTTTCTCCCTCTTAACACCATCTTGTGACATGGCATTTTCAAGAGGATCACACTAGCTCAGGTCCTGTCTGCCTTATATCCCAGAGACTGCGTGGTGGCATTGAACATGCAGGATGCTTATTTCTACACCCCTGTCCTGCTGGCCCAAATGCACTACCTGTAGTTTCAAGTGATTCAGAAGCACTTTAAGTTCACATTGCTCCGTTTCACCTTCACCAGTGGTCCTGTGTGTGTTGACGTAAGTGATGGCGGTGGTCCCAGCACACCTTTAGAGGTCAGAGATACCAGTCTTCCATTACCCTGATGACTGGTTGTTGAAGGCAAATGCCTCCTATACAGTCGTCAACCACCTCCAGATGATGGCAGACCTCCTAACTTCATTGGGTTCACTATTAGTGTGTCGAAGTGACAACTGACTCCTTCCAGATGCTGCTGTTTATCAAAGCTATTCTGGAAACTGTATGGTTTTGTACCTTTCCCTCAGAGCTGACAGTACACAACATTCAGGCGATGATCCCAGTGTTTCAGCTTTGGCTACAGATCTCAGTGCAGATGACGTTAAGGTTCTTGGGATTATTAGCCTCTTGCGTTCTTTTCGCCAAACATACCAGGTGGCACATGGATGCTGTGCAGGGGGACCCCAAATCCCAGTGGGCAAAACATTAAGGGAATCTGTTGGATTTTATCCAGATTTCAGTGGAGATTGCGAAAGATCTGCCGTGTTGGCAACTGAACCATGATTGGGACAGTGGCAAGCCCCTCTCCTTACCCCACCCAGTGGTGACGTGGTCACAGATGCATCACTGTTGGATTGGGGGATGCCATCTGGAAGAAGTGGAGATGGGAGTCCTCTGGGCTTCTGTAGAGACTCTGCTCCAGATCAGTTTGTTGGACTTAAGGGAGATTCGCTTAGCTTTGAGGGCCTTCTTGACCACCATCCAAGGAAGGCTGGTGCAGATGCTCACAGGCAACTCCATAACCATGGGATACTGCAGCAACCAGGGAAAGGATCCTATGTTCTGTGTTAGGAGGCTCTGCGTCTCTGAAAGTGGGTGGACTGCAAGTGTATTTCTTTGGTAGTACACCACATGGCTGGACCTTTAAACGTCAGGGCAGTCAAAGTCAGCCGCAGGCGCTTAGCGGATCACAAACGGCATTTGCACCAGAAAGTGGCACAGGGTGTCTTCCAGCAATAGATAGAACCCCAGGCATGTTTTTTTTCACCATTGCTGAGATCGCACAATGTCAACATTTTTGTGCATTGGAGATTCCAAAGCAGCTCTTTCTGTCATTCAGATGACTACTGTCTAGAGTGGAGCTCAGGACTCCTGTATGCCTTCCCACCACTGCCTCTACCGCCCTGAGATCTGACAAAGATCAGGAATGACCAGGCCCAAGTCATCAAAGTGGCACTGGATTGGGCAGGTGTATGTGGCACCTGGAGCTCCTGGAAGTGAGTCTGTGCTCTCCTTTCAAGCTGCTGCTTCGGGAGGATCTTATGTTGCAGCAGATTTACAGATATTTCACTGTGGGGCAAACACTGACCCAATCTCTGTGCTGCTATTTGCTCCTACCTCTTCCCACCTTCCCTGTCCACGAGCATTTTGTCATGCCCAACTGCAGCGTTGTTTAATTAGACACCACAGTGCAGGCGGCAAAATGTCCGCAAAATAAACGTGGTCCAAAGCATGCATACTATTGCGGCAGCAGGGCATTGTGCTGCATGGTGGCCTGCACAGTCTGCATCTCCATGCCTTAAGATTGAGAGGCAGGAGCGGACTTCCTTCGATCTGCCACCTGATGTCATTCCTCCACAAATTCAAGCTACACCAGGTGTAGATTGGTGCTGCACTGACAAATTGTCCTTGCTACAAGCAAAGTGATTTGAAGTTTTGTTCTTTGTTCCTTTCCTTGCCTAGCAAAGTTAATCTTTAGGCACTGTCCATTGCTACTTATCAGTTCTTTTGTCTCTTTGGGGGCCTTAATTATTTAAATTACTTGTTATGTTGAGATTTTTGGTAGGTCTGCAGAATTTGTTTCCGCAAAAAACTTTGTGATGCCTCATTGGGTTTTAAAATTAGTTCTCACTTTTTGGACCCTGTTTGAGCTACTGCTCGGTTGTCCTTTGACGCTTCTGAGTTCGAAGACAGTCCTTATCATCATCATAACATTGGCTAGAGGTGTCCGTGAGCTTCAGCCTCTTTCTGTCAACTCACCTTCTTCCCAGACATGTTAGTTTTGAGGACTCGAGCTTGCTAGCTTCTGTAAGTGGTCACTCCTTTTCACGCAGGCAGGCATATCACCCTTCGGCATTCTTTGCTGTACCTCTGAGAGACTCCATTTTTTTAGAACTCAAGAGTGCACTAAGCTTTTATACCGATCATTCCAAGAAACATTGAGTAGACAAGTTATTTGTAGAGAACAAAAGGGGGAAAGGCAGTGCAAAAAAACTGACCATTGCTCGATGTTTTGTTCACTGCATAAAGATCTGCTACATGATTGAGAAGGAGCAGCCCCACAAATCTTGGGAGCTCATTCCACCAGAGCTAAAGCTGGGTAAACATGCGATACAAAACAGTTTAAGCACTCTGTGTCTTTGCCATGCAGCTTTTACCTTGCATGCATTTGCCATGTGTAGAGAAATGCCTCCCTTGGCATGGTTACCACCTAACTTTTTGCCTTTTGTTGATGCTAGTTATGATTGAAAGTGTGCTGGGCCCCTGCTAACCAGGCCCCAGCACCAGTGTTCTTTCCCTAAACTGTACCTTTGTTCCCACAATTGGCACAGCCTCTGATAAGCCTACTGCTCGACCTCACTACCACAAAATAGGGCATTAGTATTATCTAATTTTGCCACTATCAACCCCTAAGGTGAACCCTTGGACTCTGTGCACACTATCTCTCACTTTGAGATAGTATATACAGAGCCAACTTCCTACACCATGCATGCATTATTTGCTGTTTTTACAATACATACCTTTGCCATGCATGGCAAGTCTAGTTAAGGTAAGTATATACGTGTGTGTGTGTGTGTGTGTGTGTGTGTGTGTGTATATGTATATATATATATATACACACACATATTTAAGGGTTTAGAGGGGGTGAGGGCATAGGATATTAAGTGCATTTTTAGGATTTAGGGGTGAGTAGGAGTGTAGGGTGCTATGGGTATTTTTAGGGTTGAGGGCAAGGTAACGGTATTGGTTGGTAGGAATATTTTACGTTTTAGGGGTCGATAAGAGTATTTTGTGAGGTGGGTAAGGGTATTGGGCTGTAAGGATGTTTTTAGGGTTTAGGGGTGGTATTAGATGGAAAGCCAGCATCTGGGGAAGTGTCCAATCCACTGGCGTCGCCCAATTCCTGTGCCCAGTCCAAAGATGGGTCATCTGGTATTCATAAGGGTCCAGTGACCCTTCCAATCCTTTCCAAAATTCGTACCCATAGGAAAAAGGCTCCAAATCCGACCTGGGGAGTATAGGCCCCATCGAAGACAAAGGCAATGTCAGTCAACACCGCTCCGACTCAGAGTCGTACGGGATAAGGATCGGGTTGACATCGATAGTGGGCACTACAGATGTCGGGAGCGTCAACAATCGACCCGGTGCTGTGGAAGGTCTCAATGGTGCAACTGGCGCCGGTGCGGAGCGGATCCAGAGGGGACCTCGGTGGCAGAAGCCAAAGTCGCTGGCGCGGAACCCGAAGGCCCCTCAAACAAACCCCTTGGGCCCGAAGGCACAGTATCAGGGTCGGTTCACACTAAGATGAGGCACGTGGCCTCATAGAATTCCTTCAGTTTGGCAGGGGTAAGTCTGGCTCCTGGAAACTGAAGGAAGCACGGAGCAGACCCAGACAGAGGCTCTGAGGACTGAGGCCTTGGGCGTCGATCTCCTCCTGCGTCGCGTCAGCTGAGCGATGGGGCGAAGTCGAAGAGCGATGAGACCTCTTCGACGACTTCTTACCTGCACCCGAAGATTTTGAGGGCAACGAGTGGTGATGGCTCTGCAAACAGTCTTGAGACCTTCCTCTCGATCAAGACCTGGACATACGTGGAGTCAAGCGCCGGGCCACCTTGAGTTTGAGGGACCGCTCCCTCAAGGCCTCCAGGTGCACGGTCCGGCACTCGGAGCACAACTTCAGGTCGTGGTCGAGACACCAGAAACAAATCCGATGCAGATCAGTCACCGACATCATGCGGTGACAGTCCTTGCACGGGTTGAACCTGGTCTTCAGGGAAATCCTCGACGCACCAAAAGCTCACCAGAAAACTCGACAAAACGGTCTAATTTGGTCAAAAAAAGACCAGGGTAGCTCCCTCCGGATCAGTGCGTGGCGTGCAAAGAAAAGAACTGACGTCACTGAGCTGAGGCGGTGTCTATGTACTACTCCCGGAGTCATCGCGGCATCTACGACGTCAGTGACACCCACGGAGTCGACCGACACCACCTACCGATGCACAAGGGTATTGCTCAAAGAAAAATCTCCGGCTCCAGTCTGATGCCTGTGGGAAATTTTAAGGTAAGTAATTTGTAACTAGAAGTCTCTATCAGATACTCTGTCACAAACGTGTCAGATATCCCATCCACTGTATTACAATTCCCATAGGATAAAATGGAATCGTAATGCAGTGGGGCAGGATATTCGTCACATTTGTGACGGAGTAACCCCACGGAGTAACCCCATCCACCAAAATCAAAATAAGGCCCAATATCTTGCAAAAGTGCAAGTGCTGATGTAGGTGAGAACGAAAAGTGAGCAAAATTAATGGGCAGCTCTGTAACAGTGCCTGAGTCCTCCCTTCTATCTTACCGCTGTACTGGCAAGTGTCACATCTTCTACATAACTGTTCTGTTCTCCGCACATCCCAGGCCAATAGAACAGAATCCCCAGGTGTTCTAATAAGGGCACTTCGTGGGCCAGTGACAACAGAACGTTTCTGTGCACTGATGGAACCACTAGACTCTTGCTAGTTCCTGTCTCAGGATTTATTGGCTCCAAAAGAGTAGGCCATCTTCCCAGCCCACAAATTAATTCCAGACCACTCCTTTGCAGACCTGTTCCTAGGAGTCCTTCTGAAGACCCAAAAGAGTAAGCGTAGGGCACCCAGCACCTAGTAAACAGACATGATGAATATATTCTTTGATAAATTAAGCAAGCTGGTTTCATATCTGTTGCTAAAGAACTGCCTTTAACCTTTGTGGCATAAACAGTTTCTTTCCATAGCCATTATCTGTCATCTCATGTGCCACCAACAGTTTCTGTTTTCAGATTCAATTGGTATTGCTATGAAAAATGCTTTAACTTAATCTTTGACATTGCCACTAATACCTTTGACATCATATTCACCTGTTGGTTCAGCATCCTCATGCTTTGAGAAACTGTGGCGGAAAAAAATAAATACTGCTGTGGTGACGGCCGCCAAAATACAGTCACTGCGGCTACCATCTGTCCGCCATACTATGATCACCCCTGGATGGTGGTACCACCAGCACCACCACGCCACGTCACGCCACGCCAGTTGAACGCCGCCAGCCGTATCGTGACCTGGTATACAGCCTGGCGGTGTTCTGCTGGCCGGCGCTGCTTCCCGTTCCCTGCCGGAAGACCACCTGGAAGAAGGTAAGTTGGGCTTCCGACAGGGGAGGGGGTTGGGAGGGTGTTGTGTGTCTGTGGTTGTGTGCATGATTGTGTGAGTGTGTGTGTGAATGCGTCTGTGTGTGTAGTGTTGTTTGCATAGGTGTATGCATGTGTGTGAATGCGTGTAAGAATGGTAATGTGAGTGCATGTCAGTGTGAATGTGTGTACAAATGTGTGCGAGCATGACTGGATGTATGTGTGGATTAATCCGTGTATGCCAGTGTGAGTGGGTGTAAGCATAGTGCGTGTTTGCGGGTGTGTACGTGTATGGTGGGTGAGAGGATCGGAAGAGTGGGGAGAGGATCAAAAGGGGGGGGTGAGAGGCTCAAAAGTGGGGGGTGAGAGGATAGGAAGGGGGTGGGGCTTTGGATGGGGGAGCATCAGGTGAGTGTTGAGGGGGTGGGGGAGCAGCCTACCGGTGACAGGGAAGGAATTACCTGTCACCGGTAGGGCCTACCGCCATGGTTTTCGTGGTGTTGCTAACGCCACAAAAACCATGGTGGTAGGCAGGCTCAAAATGCTGCTGGCGGTACTATCCCATTGGGGTCAGATTGGAGAAGTGGCGGGTTGGCTGCAGCCAACCCGCCATTCTCATAATGTGGCGTTATGTACCACCAGCCTTCTGGCGGTACTGCCGACACATTACCACTCACCCCCGGGGTCATAATGACCCCCTATGTCTTCCTTATCATACTCTAAGTCTGGAGAATATTCAGAAAGCTTCACTAAACTTTTTGGTCTCATTCACTACAGGTGAGTCATCATTATTCTCATTTGTGTATTGCAAATTAGAAAATCACCAGGTGTTACAATAATAACGTGAACTTGAAAGAAGCTCAAATTGTTTGTCTACGTAATCAATTAGCCTTGTGCTTTTAATCCCTTTTGGATTCATTTTTGGATCCTTTGCACCAAGCCTCAAATATATTAGTGGTTATTCTAGCATGACTTGATATTTGGATTATTTAGTTATTATTCCTAAGCCATCAAGAAGGTTTTATAGAATCTGATATTTTGATTTCTCAGTTATTGTTTTTACAGAGTAAGCAATTTTTCAAGTTGTTGAAAGGCTAGAGGGGCATTTACATTGATGGTTTATTAAAAAACTATTAAGCAATGTTCACAGACTATATAAACTGAATCAAAGTATTCTTGCGTAGACTACAACTTCAGTCTATGGACTGCGGACTAAGGGTCACACACACAAGAGTTGGCTGTAAACTCCTTTCCGTGCTGCAGGTTACAGAGAAGGAAGATCAGTCTTCCAGATATGGATATCCAGAAGTCTAAGGACAGTAGAGCTGCTGTGGTGCAAGGACATGAACAGCACTGCCTCTCTACTGAGCACTGCTTCTGTTGTTCTAAAAGAAGGTATGAAGAGGTGTGAGCAAGGCCATCAAAGAATTAGCTTAGTTAGGCGAGAGAAAGGAAGGAAATGCCCCTCTCGACAAACCGGACTCTCGATGCAGTAGTACATCAAGAACATGTGTATTGACACCCAAATGGCTGCCTGACAGATTTCCAAGACAGGCACTCTATGTGCTAATGCAGTAGTGGCAGGTTTGGGGTTGTACAACATTACAACTCATGCTTTTACCATGCATGCCTTTACCACACATTTTTTATTTATTTTTTTACAACATATGCATTTACTAAGCAGATAAGTATAACTAAATATATATATATATATATATATATATATATATATATATATAGAGAGAGAGAGAGAGAGAGAGAGAGAGAGAGAGAGAGAGAGAGAGAGAGAGAGAGAGAGAGAGAGAGAGAGAGAGAGAGAGAGAGAGAGAGAGAGAGAGAGAGAGAGAATGAGAATGAGAAAACACAAGAGCTTTTTAGCTTTTTTTCGGAGGGAGATCCCCCAAACCCCCCCCATTTTTTTGTTGAGGAAGGAAACCCTCCAAACACCCTTTAATGACTACCCTTATCACACTATGCCCCTACACACCCAAAACCCCAAAATACACTTAAAACCCTATACCCCTACCCACCTTTAAGTTCCCAAAATACCCATACCTCCCTATACCCTTAACCACCCCTACACCCTAAAATACCCTACCACCCTATGCCACTAAACCCTAAAAATAGCCTTATAACCCAGTACCCTTAACCACTCCTAAACCATAAAATACCCTTTCCATCTAATACCACCCCTAAACCCTAAAAACATCCTTACAGCCCAATACCCTTACCCACCTCACAAAATACTCTTATCCACCCCTAAAACGTAAAATATTCCTACCAACCAATACCGTTACCGTTGCTGGCATGCTGTCTCCTCCTACCGTGGCTACTGCGGAGGGAACGACTTATGGTATGGTGGTCAGTAGGTCGGCCGAGGTCCTTGGCTTCCTACTGTAGAGTATTTATATGTAGAAAGGTACACTGTTCCAAAGAAACTATAAGTATACGCAGGGAAAGGGGGTGTCAGGGATATCTATGATATCAGGAGATCCCTCAAGCACCCAGAGGGTGGCAGGTATCATCACTGGGCTATCTCCTCGTCAGACCGGTGCTGCAATGTCTGGTGGACCACCCCGGCAATGGGGATGGTACTATACCGGAGGCAATTTGCCAGGGAA
Source organism: Pleurodeles waltl (assembly GCF_031143425.1). Taxonomy (NCBI): domain Eukaryota; kingdom Metazoa; phylum Chordata; class Amphibia; order Caudata; family Salamandridae; genus Pleurodeles; species Pleurodeles waltl. Next base: position 772,245,057 of record NC_090440.1, on the reverse strand, counting down.
AAGGTCTGAAAAGAGAAAAGGTTCCTACTGTAGAGGTCCGGTCTGACCTCCTGACGGAGGTGCTTCAGCCAGGGGTTTTCACATCTGAGCCCCTTTTATCGTTCATTGAAGCCCTCACTGATGTCCTTTTGGGTACTTGGTCCAAACCCAGCACAGTGGCTCCTGTGAATAGGACTGTCACACGCTGCTATCGGCCTGCTCCGAACAACCCTAAATTCCTGCCCCACACCCCATGCCTGAGAGTCTTGTCATCCAGGCTTCCTCTTCTTCAGGCTCATTCCCTTCCGCACCCCCGGATAGGGAATCAAAAAGGCTGGAACAATTTGGGAAGAAGTTGTTTTCTTCCTCCAGTCTCACGCTGCGGTCTGTGAACACCGCATGCCTTTTGGGCCGCTATACCCACTCTCTGTGGGATACAATTGTGCAAGTCCTGCCACAGATACGAAGGAGGCCCTTGCTATCGTCTCCCAAGCTGTCAACGATGGGAGAGATGCTGCGAAGTTCACAATCCGATGTGGGCTGGACACGACTGACTCTCTGGACAGATCAGTTGCTAAGACAGTGGCCTTGAGACGCCACGCATGGTTGTGTACTTCTGTTTTTTCTGGGGATGTCCACCAGTCCCTCAGGGACATGCCCTTAGATGGCTCCCGTCTCTTTGAAGACAAAGCGGACTCGGCCTTGGAGAGATTCAAGGATTCACAGGCTACGGCTTGGTCCCTTGGTCTTTCCTCTGCCCCTCGCCCCCAGCAGTCCACGTTTCGCCCCTTTCGTGGCCACGGAAGGGGCTCCCTGTCGCGTCCCCCACCCAGCCACCGTCCCCACCCATGCTGTTCAGCCACTGCGTGGCCGAGGACTCGGAATCCCACATGGGCGTGGGACAGGGAACCAAGGTCTGCCCAGTCCACCTCTGTCCCCGCTGCAGCCTCCAACCCTCCTAGTCTGTCCCCTCACTCCTTTCCAGTTGGCGGCAGGATTCTCCATCACCTGCCCCACTGGGAATCCATCACTACGGACAGGTCGATTTTGCAGATAATTCGAAGGGGCTACTCCCTCCTCTTCGAATCTGTCCCACTAGTCATGCCTCCATCAGTCCGCTATCTTTCGGAGGAACATTTGGCATTTCTCGACCAGGAAGTCGCAGCTCTCTTGGCCAAGGGAGCCATAGAGAAGGTCCCTGTGCCAGAAGTAGGTTGTGGTTGTTATTCCCGCTATTTTCTGGTGCCAAACAAGACAAGGCCTTTCGTCCTTTCCTAGACCTTCAGGACCTCAATTACTTCCTCTGGAAGGAGAAATTCTAAATGATCACCCTGGCTCAGGTCCTGTCTGCCTTGGTCCCAGGAGACTGGATAGTAACGTTGGACTTGCAGGATGCTTATTTCCACATTCCCATCTTGTCTGCCCACAGACATTACCTGCGATTCGTGGTGGGTCATGGCCCTATCAGTTTACCGTGCTCCCCTTCGGCCTTAACAGCACCCCTCAGGTGTTCACAAAAGTGATGGCGGTGGTTGCAGCTCATCTGTGCAGGCTAGGGGTTTCAGTCTTCCCCTACCTCGACGACAGGCTGTTGAAAGCATACTCGCCCCAGAGAGTTGTCTCCCACCTTCAGACTACGGCGAGCCTCCTGCGCACGCTGGGGTTCAGTATCAGCGTGCCAAAATCACACCTGACTCCTTCTCATCTGAGCTGTTATGGACACAGTGCAGTTTCGGGCTTAACCTCCCAAAAGCGAGTCCAAGGTATTCGGGCTATGATTCTGATCTTTCAGCCTCTGTTTTGAGTTTTAGTGAGACTGACTCTGAGGCTGCTGGGCCTCATGGCCTCCTGCATGCTGTTAGTAACACATGCTAGATGGCATATGCGGACTCTGCAGTGGGACTTAAAGTTTGTGGGCGCAGCATCAGGGAAATCTGTCATCATGGTCCAGATCGCGGAGGGGACTGTGAAAGACCTGCAGTGGTGGCTTTCAAATCTGCACTGGGTCCACAGCAGATCCCTCTCCTTTCCCCAGCCAGAGCTATCCATTGTGATAGATGCGTCACTTCTGGGTTGGGGCGGCCACATGGGGGAGGAGGAGATCAGAGGCCTTTGGTCTCCGGCGGAGTCTGGGCTCCATATCAGTCTTCTGGAGCTCTGGGTGATCAGGCTTGCATTGAAAGCATTTCTTCCCCCTCTTAAAGGGAAAGCCCTCCAAGTGTTCACGAACAACACTACTGCCATGTGGTACTGCAACAAACAGGGTGGTGTAGGATCCTGGACCCTTTGTCAGGAGGCACTACGCTTCTGGAAATGGCTGGAACATCAGGGCATTACCTTGGTGGTTCAACATATGGCGGGCTCTCTGAACACCAGAGCAGATGAACTCAGCCGTCGATGCATAGCCGATCACAAATGGCGTCTCCATCCAGAGGTGGCGCAATGTCTCTTTCAGCAGTGGGTAGAGCCTTGGTTAGATCTGTTTGCCTCCGCAGAGAACGTGCAATGTCAGCTTTTTTGAGTGTTGGAGTTTCCAAGGCGGCACTCGCACAGACACGCTTTTCGTCTCGAGTGGAACTCTGGCCACCTTTCCGCCTATACCACTTCTGCCCAGAGTTCTCAAGAAGATCAGGAACGACCGGGCCCAAGTTATCTTGGTGGCTCCAGACTGGGCACGGAGAGTTTGGTATCCAGAGGTATTGAGCATGGCCACCAATCCCCCACTCAGACTGCCTCTTCGGGAGGATCTTTTGTCACAGCAGCAGGGGGTGGTTCACCACCCGAACCTGTCCAATCCCCGCCTTCATGCGTGGAGATTGAGCAGCGACAGTTGACGGCTTTTGACCTTCACCCAGTGTGTGACATTATCTTGGCAGCCAGGCATCCCTCCACCAAAATGGTATACGCCTGTCGTTAGCATAAATTTGTGGCATGGTGTACCAACAAATCTGTTGATCCCCTCTCTGCTCCTCTTTCTGAGGTTCTTTTTTCATTCTTTGGCCCAGCAGGGCTCTGCTTTGGGCACCCTTAGCGGGTATTTATCGGCTATTTCGTCCTTTCTTAGGTTACCTGATCAGCCCTCACTCTTTAAGTCTCCTATTGTCATTCGATTCCTTGAAGGTCTCACCCATTTATTTCCTCCCACTCCATTTATCATGCCTCAGTGGGACCTCAGTCTTGTCCTTACTTACTTAATGTGTACTCCCTTTGAGCCGATGCACAGTTGCCATCTATGTCTTCTCACTTTCAAGACTGTCATTCTTGTTGCATCACTTCTGTTTGCAGAGTAAGTGAGATTCAAGCTCTTTCTTCAAAGCCCCCATACTTGTCTGTGCACCCTGACAAAGTGGTGTTGCGCACTAAGGCTTCCTTCCTTCCCAAGGTTATTACGCCTTTTCATATAGGTCAGTCCATCACTTTGCCTACTTTTTACGCACCTCCACATCCTTCTCATTAGGAGGAGAGACTCCACTGTCTGGACCCAAAAAGAGCGCTGGCGTTCTATCTCAGTTGTACTGAAGATTTCCAGGTGGATGATCAACTCTTAGTTGGATATGTGAGTGCAAAGACAGGGAAAGCGTGCAAAAACGTACCATCTCTCGTTGGGTACTTCTTTGCATCAAGATGTGCTATGCTTTGGCCAAAGAACAACCTCCTGAGGGCTTGCCTGCTCATTCCACCAGAGCAATTGCTGCTTCCACTGCGTTAGCACGCAGAGTTCCTGTCCTGGATATCTGCCAGGCATCTACGTGGGCATCCCTGCACACGTTTGCTAAATATTACTGCCTGGACAGTGAGGTCCGTCGGGATGGCTACTTTGGTTGTTCGGTCCTGCAGGACTTTCTAGTATGATCTTGGTTTGCAGCCCACTTCCGAGGATGGCATTGCTTGATTGTCTATTCTAAAGTAAGGAATTTGCAACTAGATGTCTTTATCAGATGTTCAGGTTTACTTACCTTAAGTAACAAAATATCTGGTAGGGACAGATTACTTACCGGCCCACCCATCCTCCCCGCTTGCAAACTGATTTCTATGGACAGGGATTCCCCATTCAGGTCATTAGCTCTGGCGCACCAATCTTGGTGTTCTTAGCGGCTCTGCGCTTTGGTGTGGAAAGTCATTAAAGAAGCTGACGTCACTGCACTGAGGCGCCATCTATGTACTACTCCCAATGTCATCACGGCAACTACGATGTCCGCGGAGTCGACCAACGCCACCTACCGAGGCTAAAAGGTATTGCTCGAAAACAAAATCTCCAGATCCAGTCTGATGCTTGGGTAAAAACTCTACGGTAAGGAATCTGCAACTAGAATATGTCTGTACCAGATATTTCGTTACCGAAGGTAAGTATCTTGTACATCAATACCAAAAATATCAACATTATAATCCACCTTAGAATGGGCAGAATTCCAGTAGCAATCCAGATGTTTCGCTATGGTGGAAAAAGGGTGTTTGTCCCAGAACCAGGTTCAAGCCAGAAGACATTGGTAGTGCTGATTAACTGTAGGGATGATTGTTTCTTGTTCCAAAACCTGAATCACAGTATTTTTGATACAGCACAGTTTTACTGTGGCATCCTTTCAGTTGATGTTTGTTCTGTCCGTAGTTTATAGTAAACTACAGTTATAGATGTTGCAGTATTTTTTTTTAAACACATTTTATTGTATATTATCTGTAACAATAGACAGGCATTCACATTCGTTCAACCACACCACTCAGAAAATTATAACAGTAAATCTGATTCCTTACCTTAGAATTTTCCCCATGCGTCAGTCTCGATCTGGAGATTTTTCTTCGAGCAATACCATTGCACGACATTAGATGGCGTCAGCCGATTTCGCATCTGTTTTTGGCATTGTGGTCGCCGGATATGACATCGCAGGTCGTATACAGGCACCACACAGGTGCGCTGACACCAGTTCTTTACTTTTTGCGGAAGACTACTCAGCGATCCAGAGAGAGCTACCTTTACAGTTGCTTTTCAACTGGCCTTTCTACTTCTTGTTGAACCTTTTTGACTTCTGGTGTGTCGCAATGTCGTCTCGTAAGACCGGCTTCAATTCCTGTGACTCCTGCCACTGCATGAAGTCAGTTAAGGGTCCGCTCCGAACGCCACGCCATAAACCTGAAGGCTTTGGGGGAACGGTCCCGAAAGCTGCTCGTGGCCCGGCATCCAGCTCTGAATCGCTCCTGGTCTTGATCGAGGGGAAGGCCCCGAGACCACTTCAAATTGTTGGGTCTTTCAGTTAAGCTTGAGAAGAAGTTGAAGAAGCACAAGTGTTCTTCGAATTCACCCCATTGGTACGGGGACAAATTCGATGACAGTATGGAGGGGATCACTGGGCCCTTCGGAATTCCAGCTCGAAGACCATATGAACTGCGTGAAGCCAGCAGTCTGGATACCTCTCCTGACACTGGTATGCTTAGGAGGGAGGGGGTCCTAATCCATGGTAGTGCGGAAAGTGGCCGAGGTCTTTGGCCTCGAGCTGCCTTCAGTGGCTGTCAGGACAAATCCCTTGAGTGAGGTGCTTCAGCCTGGGACTTCTACATTAGAACCCCTTATGTCCTTCAATGAAGCCCTCACAGATGTCCTGCTGGGGATCTGGTCCAAACCCAGCACAGGGGTTCCTGTTAATAGGACAATAGCAAGCCGCCATAGGGCTGTGCCTAACGACCTGGCTTTCCTGACCCAAAACCCCACCCCCGAGAACTTGGTCATCCAACCCTCAACGTCCCATGGCACATTACCTTCTGCTCCTCCAGATAGGGAATCAAAGAGGCTGCACCACCTTGGGAAGAAGTTATTTTCTTCCTTAAGCCTGGCATTGCGGTCCATGAATACTGCATTCCTTTTGGGCCGCTACACCAATACTTTATGGGACACAGTCACGCAGGTGCTGCCACAGGTCCAAAAGGAGGCCCAGGCCGTTCCCTCCCAGGTGATTGCTGATGGGAGAGACGCTGCCAAGTTCACAATCAGATGTTGGCCTGATTCGACCAACTCTCTGGGCAGATGGGTTGCTTCGACGGTAGGCCTGAGGCGCCATGCCTGGTTATGAACATCTAGCTTTTCAGGAGATGTTCAACCTACTCTGATGGACATGCCCTTTGATTGCACCCGTCTTTTCGGCGATGAAGTAGAGTTGGCGCTCAACCATTTTAAGGAGTCCCGGGCTACAGCCCAGTCCCTTGACCTCGCTGCTGCCATTCCCCCTCACCCCGTCTGCTTTTCACATCTCTCGTGGTCACAGAAGGGGTGCCCAACCACGTCTGTTCCCCTCCAGGCATCATGCTGCGCATGCTGCTTAGCTTCTGCAGTGCCGAGGATGTGGTATCCAGCATCCGCATGGATCAGGGAGCCAGCGGTCTAGCCAGTCCACCACCCCTCTGTGAGAGAGGCCTCTTTTTGCATGGTTAGCCCCCCACATTCTTGAAACTACTTATCTGCAACAAAGATCCTTTTGGTTCTAGAAATAAGCTAACAATGTATATATTTTTTTTATCCATAAACATTGGCCTTGAGTTAGCCACTGAGTGTGCATCTCTTTTCTTGACTGTGTGTGTGTACAACATATTTTTAGCACTACCCTCTAATTAGTATCTATTTTAGCCTCTGTAAAGCCTCTGGGGATCAACTGAACTCAGTGGACACTATACCTTATTTTAGTATAGTATGTTGTAAGGAAGTGCCTTCCTTGGCATGGTTACCCCCTAACTTTTTGCCCTTTGTTGTTGCCAGTTATGATTGAAAGTGTGCTGGGACCCTGCTAACCAGGGGTACCATTTACAAGGGACTTATCTGTGTGCCAGGGCTGTGCCAATTGTGGGAACAAAGGTACAGTTTAGGGACAGTTTAGGGAAAGAACACTGGTGCTGGGGCCTGGTTAGCAGGGTCCCAGCACACTTTCAATGAAAACTTAGCATCAGCAAAGGCAAAACGTTAGGGGGGTAACAATGCCAAGGAGGCATTTCCTTACAAGTTCCTAGGGCTATTGCACGATTCGGCCACTGGAAGTTGCAGTGCCACCAAACCTGGCACACTTGCAGGTTTTGTCCTCACTGTCCTTCAGGTAAAATTTGTTCCGGCTGCAGCGTCTGGTTCCTCGGTCAGCAGGCGGTCAGTGAACTTGATTTCACTGGTCTTTTGGTCTTGGTTGCAGGAGATTGATGCCTTCACTCTGAAGAGAGATGTTCGGTGATTTTTATAAGAGTGAAGGTCCTCTGGGGGTTAGTAGAGTCCATCTGCTGTCTGAGCAACCCCTCAGCGGTGATTGTCGAGTCCTGGGTGCAGCATGAAAGGTTTGGTGACTTTTTAGGTTGAGCACGCAAGCGCTTCGACCTTTTGTAAGTATTGTGGGGGTTTTAACTACGTTCATGTCACTTTCCCTCGTTCGTGGGATTTCCTTTAAAAAATCACTTGATGTCATTGGTAAATGCTTTACATTTGTGCTGCCTTGATGCTGTTTTTGCCACGCCTTGCAGGCTGCCCCTGTTAAATGTATTATTTCACAGTTGCCGATATACTTAGGCATGGGTGAACTATTTCTTTTGTCTCTCTCCTTTGTGCTGCATGGCAGCCATGGCACTCACAGCGCGAACAGGCATAACAGCGCAAACTCGATAGGTGGTATGGGAGCGCTGGTCACATTGTTCACAGTTATCTAATTAGTCATTTCATGTGGCTCTCCCCTTAAAACACTTGAAATTGGTGAATGCTTTACGTAAAACAGAAATCCTCAAAACGAAAGCGCCTGTCCTGGCGCTGCAGGAGAGCCAATAATCCAATATTCACTGCACTGGGAAAAACCCAACCCATAATACTTTGCAGGGCATTAATTTTACAAAACATTTTTGCTCCTACTCCCATCGTCCTAGGACCACAACCAAAACGTTCAAGACAGTGTGCTCTTTCTGTCTGCATCATCTTTGGGTCCCCACCCTAGGCTAGTGGGCTCCCCAAAATATTAGCTCCTCCCACCATTCAGTGTTTGTTTAACCTCTCTCATGGCTGGAACTTTGGTTTTACAGCTGGGAATACTTGTGTTTTAAGGGCTTTGTTATATCATTGTAATAGGCCTGCTACCCCTGAGTGTGTATCATATATATATATATATATATATATGTATATGTATGTATATATATATGTATGTATGTATATATATATGTATGTATGTATATATATATATGTATGTATGTATATATATATATGTATGTATATGTATGTATATATATATGTATGTATGTATATATATGTATGTATGTATATGTATGTATATATATGTGTATGTATATGTATGTATATATATGTGTATGTATATGTATGTATATATATGTGTATGTATATGTATGTATATATATGTGTATGTATATATATATATATTTTCAATGGTATGTGTAGCTGCAGATGCACATGCTTTGCATAAATCCGCCATCTAGTGTTAGGCTCGGAGTGTTACAAGTTGTTTTTCTTTGAAGAAGCTTTTTCCAGTCACAAGATCGAGTGACTTCTCCTCTCTCTGATAGTGCACATCTGCATCAATTCCTTTGTTAGATTGTTTTCTTTCCGCTGTCGGACGGGTTTAGTCTTGATGCGGTGAATCTCGATTTGGTAATTCAGAACTTATTCTACTCTTTCTGTAATATCGTCTGTATTGTTTTCGATAGTGTTTCCATCTATTCTCAATCCGATTTAGATCGGCAGGGTCGAATTTCTCATCCTTACAAGGGCAACACCCTTTAAGGGCCTACTTCCGTGTGAGTCTGATGAAACAGACTCCCCTTCGATTCTTTCCTCGGTGTCATGCTAAATTTCCATACACCGATCAGCATTCTGTGTGCAATCTTTGTCTATCTCCAGACCATCAAGAGGACAATTGTGACGCCTGTAGATCTTTTCAATTGAAAAAGACTCTTTGGGACCGTAGAGCTCAGCGTCTCAAGATGGCGTTGAAATCCACGGAAGACACACCGGACATCTTCGGCGAAGAACATGCCCAAGAAGAAGTTCGACAAGGGGCAGTCTTTTCCATCCAAGACTCAGACTCCGAAGAACACTCCGATGACGACAGCCACTATGTGCCTATGGCGCAGTATGCGAGTACAACTGCCCCATCACATAACTGTTGTCAGTATTGGAAGTATGATTCTGGCATGTTTGATACCAAACATGCACAGGTTCCAAGTTACCATGATGTAGATGGACATAGGTAGTGACCTATGTCCAGTACGCCCATAAAATGGCAAACGCACTCAGGAGGTCCAGAAAAATCAAACTGGAGTTTGTGGGGACACCTGTACTAGTGCAGGGGTGTCCTCACACACAGGTACTTGCACCCTGCCCTCTGGGCTAGGAGGGCCTACCATAGGGGTGACTTAAAATGACCTAGTGCATGCACCTTTTCATGCAGGCTGCAATGGCAGGCCTGCAATCACATTTTACATGGGCCACTATGTGTGGCATAATACTTGCTGCAGCCCATGTGGATCCCCTGGTACCCTAATGCCCTGGGTACAATTTACTAGGGACTTACATGGGGGCACCAGTATACCTAATGTGGGGGTGTGTGTGGTTCAAGCAACCAAGTTTACAGGGAGAGAGCACAGTCACTGGGGTCCTGGTTAGCAGGACCCCAGTGAACACAGTCAAACACACCGACAAACAGGCAAAAAATGGGAGTAACCATATTAAAAAGAGGATACTTTTCTACGATGAGGGTTTATTAATATGAGCTGTTGGATACCAAACATCCCTATCTTCAGTTTAGCCATCATGTAGCTGGGAAAATCGTAATGACCACTGTCCAGCATGTGTACTTAAAATGGCTTCAGTATTCACTTACTAGGTCTGAGAATCGACACAGACATAGCCAGGGCATATCTGTTCATGCAGGCATGCCCTCACATATAATATAATGCACCCTGCCTTTAGGGCTGAAAGGCCTGCCAGACGGGTGACTTACATATATGTTGCATGCAGTGTTAGGGGACAGGGCGCGCACACACACACAAACACACAGGTCGTGTGCCATGTCGTGTTTTCATTTTGGGTCTGCTTCAAGACACAGTCTGCAAAGGCAGTTCTGTGTGTACTTAGGTGAGAGGGTCTCTGAGGGTGGCACAATGTGTGCTAAATCCTTCAGGGGCCTTACCTTAGTACCCCAAGCCCTAGGTACCATGGGTACCATTAACTAGGGACTTACAAAGGCAACTAAAGGTTTGCCAATTGGAATAAAATGATTGTGCCATTTTAGGGAAATATATCTGGCACTGGGGACCTGTTAAGCAGGGACCCAGAGCACCTTCTGTCGAAATTACACCAGACTATGTCAAAAGGAGCACTTTCCCACAAGGAGGCTGACTTTTCAAGAAGCTTTGGACATGTCCATTCCTCCCAAACAGAGCAAAAGAGTGGTCAAGTCTACCAGCCCTTTGCCACTTTCACTACCTTCACTACCACCTCCTCCACCACAAGCTTCCCCTTCTCCACCTCACTATGGAGAAGATCTGTTGGACATGTAACCACAAGGGTCTTCTCCATCAGACATTGCTGGGTATGGTGGGTCCCTGGGATGCCTGTGGTACTGATCCCCGAGCGGTCACAGATCCAGATGTATACCCTACACATGCATCACCGTCTGATGACTCTCCCTCTAACCAGTAGGTTCTAGCCAGAGCTGCTGCATTTCAAAACATGGAATAACATAAAGAGCCTCTAGAGGAGGATTTCCTCTTTGATACGCTGTAGGAAAATGGCTCCCTGTTGCAGTTACCCCCTAAACCCCTCCCCCCCACTTTTTTGCCTGATATTGATGCTGACTTGACTGAGAAGTGTGCTGGGATCCTGCTAACCAGGCCCCAGCGTTCTTTCATTAAAAAGGTACCATTGTTTCCACAATTGGCACACAGATAAGTCCCTTGTAAAAGGTACCAGTGGTACCAAGGGCCCAGTGAGCAGGGAAGGTCCCTGAGGGCTGCAGCATGTGTTGTGCCACCCTAAAGGACCCATCACCTAACACATACACACTGCCATTGCAGATTGTGTGTGTTGGTGGGGAGAAAAAGGCAAAGTCGACATGGCATCCCCCTCAGGATGCCATGCACACAAAATACTGCCTGTGGCATAGGTAAGTCACCCCTCTAGAAGGCCTTAAAAGCCCTAAGGCAGGGTGCAGTGTACCACAGGTGAGGGCATAGCTGCATGAGCAATATGTCCCTACAGTGCCTAAGTCCATTCTTAGGAATTGTAAGTACAGTGTGTCCATATTAAGTATGTGGCCTGGAAGTTTGTTGCAACAAACTCCACAGCTCCATAATGGCTACACTGAATACTGGGAAGTTTGGTATCAAACTTCTCAGAATAATAAACACACACTGATGCCAGTGTTGGATTTATTAAAACATGCACACAGAGGGCATCTTAGAGATGCCCCTGTATTTTACCCAATCCTTCAGTGTAGGACTGACTGGTATGTGACAGCCTGCCACTGAGACGAGTTTCTGACCCCATGGGGTGAGAGCCTTTGTGCTCGCTGAGGCCAGAAACAAAGCCTGCACTGGGTGGAGGTGCTTCACACCTCCCCCCTGCAGGAACTGTAACACCTAGCAGTGAGCCTCAAAGGCACATGCCCCAGGGCACTCCAGCTAGTGGAGATGCCCGCCCCTCTGGACACAGCCCTCACTTTTGGTGGCAAGTACGGAGGAGATAAAGAGAAAAACAAGGAAGAGTCACCCACCAGTCGGGACAAGCACCTAAGGTGTCCTGAGCTGAGGTGACCCCTGCCTTAAGAAATCCTCCATCTTGTTTTGGAGGATTCCCCCAATAGGATAAAGGATGTGCCCTCCTCCCAACAGGAGGAGCCACAAAGAGGGTGTAGCTACTCTCCAGGACAGTAGCCATTGGCTACTGTCCCCCAGACCTAAATACTCCCCTAAATTGAGTATTTAGGGGCGACCCTGAACTCAGGAAGATAGATTCCTGCAACCTGAAACACGGACTGCTGACCGGAAAGACCCGTAGAGACGACGGAGATGACAACTGACTTTGGGCTCAGCCCTACCGGCCTGTCTCCAGACTCCGAGAACCTTCACAGCGACGCATCCAGCTGGACCAGCTACCTCTGAGGACTCAGAGGACTGACCTGCACCTAAATGATCAAGAAACTCCTGTGGACATTGGCTCAGTCCAAAACTAAAACAAAGAAACCATCTTTAAAGAGTCTGCAGCCTCACTCCGTAAGCATTAGTCCCCACACTCTGCACCCAATGCCCCCGGGTCATGTCCAGAAGAACTAACACCGCAGAGAGTTCCCCAGGTGACTCCCACGACGTGGACACCCTGAAACGACCTCCCTGCACCCCCACAGCGACACCTGCAGAGAGGATCCAGAGGCTCCTCCTGACAGCGACTGCCTGGTAACAAAGGGCCCCAAAGCCTGGAGGAAGCACTGCACTTGCAGCCCCCAGGAACGAGAGGACCCAACTACTGGTGCAGGAGTGACCAGCAGGTGGCCCTCCTCCTAGCCCAGTCGTTGGCTGGCCCGAGAAGCCCCCCTGTGCCCTGCCTGCATTGCCAGAGTGACCCCCAGGTCTCTTCATTGATCCCTATCTACAACCCGACATCTACTTTGCACACTGCACCCGGCCACCCCTGTGCCACTGAGGGTGTATTTTGTGTGCCTGTTTGGGACTCCCCTTTGCAGTGTCCACTTTTAAAATAGCTTATTGCCATTTTAGCCAAAACTGTGTACATTACTGTTTTGGTTCAAAGTTCCATACTTACCTGTGTGAAGTACCTTACAATTTATGTACTTACCCAAATTCTGAATCTTGTGGTTCTAAAATAAATTAAGAAAACAATATTTTTCTATATAAAACCTATTGGACTGGAGTTAAGTCTTTGAGTGTGTGTTCCTCATTTATTGCCTGTGTGTATAACAAATGCTTAACACTACCCTCTGATAAGCCTACTGCTTGACCACACTACCACAAAATAGAGCATTAGTATTATCTAATTTTGCCACTATCAACCTCTAAGGGGAAACCTTGGACTCTGTACAAACTATCTCTCACTTTTAGATAGTATGTACAGAGCCAACTTCCTACATACGCTTCCAAGCACCCACAGGGCTACACAACCCTGTGTTTAAAGGCATGTTGTGACACACAGCAGATACATTTAAGGATCCTATCAGGGCATAACACCCAGGTTTGGCAAAGAGTATAAGCCCTCCCTACATTAGAAGCCAGTTGCCTCTAAATTCCCTTGTCATCACCATTGCTCACAAATGCACCAGTAAGCAGGAAAGGGAGGATCCCCTGCCTCCTGTGAGAGAGGCTTGTTTTTGACATGGTTAGCCCCCACATTTTTCATGATGTATGATGTAGTCTAGAAATTGTAATGCACAGGTCCCCTGCTCTGCTACAAGGTTCCCTGGGCCAGAGCTCTTTCCCTAAGACTGTTGTGATTCATTGGCACAATTGGATGCACTTTTTAGCTACCACTATAAGACCCTAGTAAAAGGTACTTAGGTACCCAGGGCATGGGCTACTAAGGGTAGGCCCTGAGGGCAGCAGCACTGATGGTGCCACCCTCTAGTGCCATGCATCCAAATGCCCCCAGCACTGCCATTGTAGGCTAAGTGTCCTGGTGCAAACCTAAAAATACTTGACTTGGCATACTGCTTGTGTGCCCTCTCCACCATATGCGGCATATACTATTGGTAAGACACCCCTCTAGCTGGCATTCCAGCCCTAAGGCAGGGTGCACCATATCATATGTGGTGCAGAGCTGCATGAGCAATATGCTCCCACTATGTCCTTGCCATATCTGGGGCATAGTGAGTTAACAGAGCAGCTGTTTTTAATACATGTACTGGACACTGGTCAACACGAGTTTCCCAGCTACATGATGGGCACTCTGAACCCTGGGGTGTTTGGTATCAAACAACTCAGAATGATAAATCCAAACCGGTACCAATATTGGATTTATTGCTATATGTACCCAGGGGCCACCTTAGAGGTCCCCCCTACAAAAGCTAACTGCCCTGGCATGGTTACTGACTGGTTCTATCCAGCCTGCAATCTCCAGATACCCTATCTACAAACCTTGGGGGAGAGATCTGTCTCTCTGGTTTGTAGAGCAATGCCCTTCCTGGGTGGAGGTGCTAACACCCCCACCCTCAGGAATGTGCACTGCCATAGCGGCAAGCTTCAAAGGGCTTCACACCTTTGAAACTCAACCCTCAGGCCTGCTGCTAGCAGCAGATGGTAAACCCCCACTTTTAGCAGGAGCAAAGGTGGGAAACTACAAAAAAAGTAGGAGGAGTGGCCCCACCTGGCATACACCACCCCTAAGGTGTTGCTGCGAGGTGGACACATTTTTCTTCATCTTAGATGGGAAGAAAATAGCCAATCAGGGATAAGGAATTGACCTTTCCCACAGGAAGTGGTCACTGTAGTGGGTGTAGCCACCAATAGGTAGGTGTCCCATTGGACACTACCAGGTTTCCCTTAACATGCCAACTAAATTCAGTATTTAGTGGGCCCCCCTAGACCCGATAATCAGATTTGATGGACAAAAAGAAAAACAGCACCAACAAGGCACAAGAATTGTGGAGCTGCTGCACAAAGAAAATGCACCAAACCCTGCCTGCTGCATCCAGAACCCGGCAGTCACCACTGAGGAGCTGCTGGACAACTGGAAAAACTCTAAAGAACCCCAGATGACCTTCAGGCTTCGAAAACCACCCACAAACTCCCTCCGGAGCGGAGGTACCACTCTGCAACAAGAAGAAACCAGCAAACCATTGAAGGTCACTTCACTGACCAGCTGTTAACTCCCAGACTGAACGTCGCAGCTGGACCCAACAACACTCCAGTGACCACGAGGACAAACCCTGCAAATGTGTCAAGTTTGGTGGCACTGTGTCCTCCAGTGGTCAAACCGTGCCAACACCCTAGGTATTGTCGGCTGACGTCAGACACCAGTAAAACCAGCCCACCCGGTGCTGAAAAAGGACCAGGAGGAAGCCCCAGTTGAGGGACTTCAGGAACACCTCGGACCTCATGCCAGAGTGACCCTGTTGTCCTGCAAACAACCCTTGAACCAATCTAGCTCCAGCTCCAAAGGGCACCTTTGCGCACTGCTCCTGGCTCACCGATTCACTCTGCACCCAGCCACCCTGTGCCCTGCAAGAAAGAACCTGCTGTGCCCTAAGGGTCACTCACCCCTTGCGCCCTCGACACTCCAAGGGGACCTGAAGGAACCACCTCTAAACTTACCTGCATTGACTTTTTAAAAGTGATCCCCCGCAGTGGCCCTGTACCAGCTCCAAAGACCTTTCACCATTGCTCCAGCCAGAACCGGGAGCTGCTCGAACTTCTCCAGCTTTCACAGTGTGTCCACCGACGTCCTCAACCAACCTGCAAAAGAAGAACTTCGTAAAGCATCTGAGTGATTTTATATGTAACTTTAAAGGTAATTTTCCATTGATTCCTATGATGCATAGTTCCGCACAGAAACGCTACTTTTATTAAACTTCAAAAATCCATATATCACAAAGTACTTAACCAATTTGATAATCTTGGTCTTAAAAATTACATAAAAATCTGAAGCATTTTTATAAATTGGACTTGAGTTATTCTTTTGAGTGTGTGAGTGGCAAGATTGATACTGTGAGTACAACAAATGCTTTGCACTTCTCCAAGATTTGCCTAACTGCTCGACTAAGGTACTTTAAAAATTAGGGCTAGTTTGTACCCTTGTAGACCAACATGTGGTTGCCTGAACCCCCTGCACAGCTTTGCACACTACATAGAGGGCCACTACATAGAGAATAGGAGGATTGATTCTGCGGGGAAGAGAGTTGCGGGGCAAGCAGCTAATCATTAGCGCATTGGCAACTCTCTGGGTCATATGGTGCGCTAGGACAGCACCCACTGGGAAGAAATGAAGGATCTCTTCCAATAACTCCTAGATGTGCACAACAAACGTGGCAAAGAACTAGTGGCAGACTGCAAACTCATATCTAACACATTTATATGCTGTGCACTAGATGCTGCTGACACCCAGGTAGGGAGATTAACACCGGTATACTACTTAGGCACCATACATGGCTTTGACTTTCCAGTTTTAAACCAGAAGTAAAATAGAATCTGCTCAATAAGCCCTTTGACAAGGAACACCTCTTTGGGCCCCTTTAAAGATAATCAAGAAAGACACTGAGATGGCGAAAGCAATGGGGCCCCTCTTACTCCTGGTGACACCTTTTGTCGCCCCTGTTATTGTGGGAGCTCAAAAACTTCCTCCTCAGATGCCTCCACCTCTTATCAAAAACAGTAGAGCCAAAGTACCTCACCAAGGAGCTACTATTGTGGTTCCTACAGAGGCAACAATGCTAAAGGAACACCCTCCACCAAACAATAAGTTCCCTCTCCTGCACCCCAATCATATAAGACCAGTGGGGGGTCGATTACAGGATTTTCACCCGCTTGGCAACAAATTATATCAGACCAGTGGATACTAGCCATTATCCGATGTGGCTATTGTCTGGAGCTCACTATCACATCTCCCAACCTTCCAAGAGGTTCAAGCTCTTCTTCTCCAATGAGCTATAGAACCCATCCCTTTTCAACATCTGTGCTCAGGAGTATACTCTCCATTCTTACTAATCCCCAAAAAAGACTGGTCTTTACGGCCAATACTAGATCTCAGACCACTAAATGAATACATTCTATTAGAGCAATTCCACAAGGTCACCTTGCAAGATGTGATTCCTGTAGAAAAGTAGCCTCTTTCTAGCTTGGTTACCCCCACTTTGTGCCTGTTTGTCAGTGTGTTTTGACTGTGTTCACTGGGATCATGCTAACCAGGACCCCTGTTACTGTGCTCTCTCCCTCTGGATTTGGTTGTCCCTAACTTTTTACACCCCACAATTGGCATACTGATTCCCCCCATTGTAAGTCCCTAGTGTATGGTACCTAGGTACCCAGAGCATTGGTGTTTCACTATGGGCTGCAGCAGTTATTCTGCCATCCATCTGTCAAAGGAAGCCGATGCAAAGGGTTCTGCATGCCTGCCATTGCAGTCTGCGTGAACCGGGTGCATGCACCCATTTTCACTATAGGTCACTGCACCAGGTCACTTAAGTCACCCGTATGGTAGGCCTCTCAGTCCAGAGGGCAGGGTGCAGGTACCTGTGTGTGAGGGCACCCCTGCACTAGCAGAGGTTGTACCCACAAACTCCAGATCCATTTTCCTGGACTTTGTGAGTGCGGGGACGCCATTTTACGCTTGTACTGGACATAGGTCACTACCTATGTCCAGCTACATAATGGTAACTCCAAAGCTAGGCATGTTTGGTATCAAACATGTTGGAATCATACCCCAATACTTTTGCAAGTGTTTGTTGTATGATTACATGCTCTCTGGGGGCTCCTTAGAGGACCCCCAGCATTGCTCCTACAGCCTTTGGAGGATTTCCGGGCAGCCAAGCTGCTGCCACCTCACAGACAGGTTTCTGCCCATCTGTTGCTTGAACAGATCAAGCCAAGGAAGGCAGAACAAAGGATTTCCTTTGGGAGAGGAGTGTTACACCCACTCCCTTTGGAAATAGGTGGTGCATGGCTTGGGAGGGGTAGCCTCCCCAAGCCACTGGTATGCTTTGAAGGGCACATTTGGTGCCCTCTGTGCATAAACCAGTCCACACCGGTACAGGACCTCCAATCCCTGCTCTGGCACGAAACTGGAAAATGGAAAGAGGAGTGACCACTCCCCTGTCCATCACCACCCCAGAAGTGGTGCTCAGAGCTCCTCCAGAGGCTCCCTGGGTTTTGCCATTTTTAATCCAAGGTTAGCAGGGAACTCTGGGAGCATCTGAGTGGCCAGGTCAGGCAGATGACGTCGGAGCCCCCTCCTGATAGGTGGTCACCCAGCTAGGTGACCAAACCCCCTTTCAGGGCTATTTAGGGTCTCTCTGTTTGGTGGTTCCTTGGATTCGGCTTGCAAGATTCCAGCAGGATTACTCTGCATCCCTTTCTCCGACTTCTGACCAAAGAAACTGCATCTGGACTCTCCAGGACCTGACAATCTGCAACAAAGATGAAGTCTTCACCTGCAACATTGTTTCCATGGCTCCTTCCAGCTTCTACAACATTTCCCTGGTCGTTAATCCTCTGAGGAGAGCCCGACTTCAGTCTGCACAGGAAAGAAGAAGGAATCTCCGTTGGAGTGAAGGAGTAACTCCGCTGCATCTGCAGCAACAACGACCAGCTTCATGGATCCCTCTTGCTGAGCTTTGTGGACCCTGCATCACAAGTGGTGGTCGGAAGTGGTCCTGTCGGTCCTCTCTTCCAGCTGTCCTACTTGGGTGAAGGTAAGCCCTTGCCTTCCCATGGAGGACAGTATATCCGTGCAACCGCGTCTTTTGCAGCTGCCAAGACTTGAGGCTTTTTCCAAGGGGTCTTCAGTCTTCGCGTAGCTCCAGCCCCCGCACTCCTTCCTGCGATGCACAGTTCTCTGTATGGCTCTCCTGCGGCGAGGGACTCCTTTTCGTATTGCTGCGTGGGCTCCTTTTGCAACTTCTGTGTCCCCGTCCTGTGGAACTCCTGTGAGTGCTGTCTGTGCTTCTGTGAGCTCTCTACGACGCTGAGGGCGTTCTCGGACTCCTCCTCCTGGGTCGAGTCCTCCTGGGCCTTGCTGGTCCCTGCCAGCACCACTTTCCACCAACCGCGAGTTTTGCCTGTGCCAAGGCTTGTAGGTGGAATTCGGACACTTAAACCGGATTGCAATCTTCTTTCTGGCGTGGGACATCACCTGCATCCTCCAGGAACTTGACTTGAACTCCAGGGCTGCAGTGCTAACTCTTCTTCCTCACCGTCGACCAACTCCTGCATCCTCAGTTTGGTGGGTAGGGGCTCCTGCCCCCATTGGACTCTGCTGTGTCTTCTGGACTTGGTCCCCTCTTTCCACAGGTCTTCCTCTTCAGGAATCCACCGTTGGTTCTTGCAGTCATCTCTTGGTTTTGCAATTCTATTCTTTTCTTCTAAGTGGGTGTTTTAGGGAAATTTCTAGTAATTTACTCCTGCTTTCCTGGTCGCTGGGGGTTGTTGTGGTACTTACCTTTGTGCTTTCCTGGTACCCCCAGTGCCCCTCTACACACTCCTCCTACCTAGGTGGGGGTGTGCAACCCTCACATTCCATTTTTTTAGTATAGGATTTGTGCTCCCCCTAAGGCCACTATTCTCGATTGTGTTTTACACTCTTTGCACTGTTTTCTAACTATTCTTATGCCTATGGTTGACAACTAGTGTATATATCTTGTTTATTACTTACCTCCTAAAGGAGTATTGCCTCTATAATATTTTTGGTGCTCTGTTACCATAATGAAGTACCTTTATTTTTGTAACACTGAGTGTATACCTTCATGTGTTTAAGTGCTGTGTGACTACAGTGGTAATGCATGAGCTTTGCATGTCTCCTAGATAAGCCTTGGCTGCTCACTCACAGCTACCTCTAGAGAGCCTGGCTTCTAGACACTGCCTACACTACACTCATAGGGGATACCTGAAACTGGTATAAGGTGTAAGTGCCTTAGGTACCCATCACACACCAGGCCAGCTTCCTACAATTTCACTTCTTCAAGAGGGCGACTTTATGGCTACTTTAGACCTAATGGAAGCCGATTTTCAAGTTCCAATACACCTGGCTCATCGCAGATACTGAGGTTTGTAGTGGGCGGAGAACATTACCAGTTCAAAGTCCTTCTTTTCGAGGTGACTGCTGCACCCTAGGTATTCACCAGGTCCCTAGCAGTGATAACAGCTCATCTACGCAGACAAAAAGTCCATGTAGTTCCATATCTGGACGGCGTGCTCATAAAAGCCAGCATTCATCAACAGTGTCAACAACAAACTCCGATGATTACAACAGACCCTGTACACCTCTTGTGATTCACTATCAATGTTGCCAAGCCTCCCCTACATCCACTGCAAGTTCAGCCATATCTTGGGGCTATTTTAAACACACAAATAGGACTAGCCTATCCCAATTCTGCAAGAGTTCAGAATTTCCAGACAGTTACCTCAATTTCAGGTAAATCAACATCTCAGTCAGGACTGTCATGCGCCTCTTGGGAATGATGGCCTCCTGCATTGCCATAGTACCCTGTGCCTGATTACACGTTCGGCCAACACAGGAGTGTTTAGCTCAACAGTGGTCTCAGACACATAGTCAGTTAGAGGATCTAGTGTTGATAGACCTCCAAACTCCTCTCTCTTTGCAATGGTGGAGTACCAATAACCTGTTGAAAGGGTGATCTTTTCTCGACCCTGTTCCCTATATGACTGTCATGACGAACTCATCACTCACAGGATGGGGTGCACATCTGAAGGATCTCACAATACAGGGTATATGGGACACCAAACAACGGGTCTCCATATCAGTTAAGTAGAACTTCAAGCTGTTCACCTAGCCTTGAAAGCATTCCTACCTGACCTCATTCACAAGGTATTCACAAGGTTGTCCTATTCCGAAAGGACAACATGACAACAATGCATTATTTACCAAAGTGGGGTATGGACATGGTCTCAACAGTTATGTTGTTTATCACAGACCATTTTGAGATGGGCCCTACATCACAACATTCACCTGAAAGTGGAATATCTTCCAGGCACCGACAATGATTTTGAAGCCCTCCTCAGCAGGATGTAGCAACAACTCCACCTATAGTCGTCCTATGCTTCCACAGATGGGGGTTACCTCAGACCTTTTTGCAACCTCAGAAAATGCACTGTGCCCAAATGTTGCCTCTAGGTTCCCACCCCCACTATCCAAGTGCAACGCACTATGGATGAGTTGATCAGGGACATTTGCCTACACTTTTCCTCCTCTCCCAATCAACCCGTTTCTGGTTTGGAAGCTCAGGCAAACATCTCTCACAATGATACTAGTGGCTCCCAGGTGGCCCATCAGTTCTGGCTCACAACCTTACTGTAGCACTCTGTAGTTCTCCATGAGAAGCTCCCCAACAGGCTGGACCTTCTTAATCAAATGCAAAAAGAACAAATGATGGACGGAATGCTGGACAATGTCAAACATTCACCCCGTGTACAGAGATCTGGGCCTAAATCCATTGTTTTTTTGCTGCCCATGCCATTCCAGTTTGGACCCAGCCATATGCAAATCAGCCTTGACCCTGTTCCCCATGGGAACAGTCCAGCCCGAACTGCCAGGCCAGGTCTTCCCTGGACTGGAAACAAGCATCCTGGGACCGGTTTCGGGGTTTCACACCTCATCAGCCAGGCTGGCTTGAGTCCAGTGACATGGGAAGCACAGGACCCACGTCTGGGCATACCCTTCCCACTTAGGGCGACAAATGCAAAAAGAACAAGTGATGGACGGAATGCTGAACAATGTTAAACATTCACCCCCAGTACAGAGATCTGGGCCTAAATCCATCGCTTTTTTGCTGCCCATGGGGAACAGGCTCAAGACTGATTTGCACATGGGTGGGTCCAAACTGGGGTGACGTGGCGAGCAAAATAACGATGGATTAAACCCAGATCTGTGACTGGGGGTGAGTGTTTGAAAAGTTTCAACACTCCGTCCATCATTTTATTTTGTTTTGTGATGTTGCTTTGTGCGCCCTAAGTGGCAGGGGTATACCCAGACATGGGTCCCTTGCTCGCTGCGCCACTGGATTCAAGCTAGCCTGGCTGATGAAGGGTGATACCCTGAAACCGGTCTTAGGATGCTTATTTCCTGTCCAGGGAGGACGTGGCCTAGCAGTTCGGGCTGGACTGTTCCCATGGGGAACAGGGTCAAAACTGATTTGCAAATGGCTGGGTCCAAACTGGGGTGACGTGGCAGGCAAAATAACAATGGATTAAACCCAGATCTGTGACTGGGGGTGAGTGTTTGAAAAGTTTCAACACTCCGTCCATCATTTTATTTTGTTTTGTGATGTTGCCTTCTTACTCAAAACCATGGAGAAATCAGACACTCAAATCCCAAACTCTGATTTGGTGATCTGGCTCCCGAGGTCATAGAGTTTGGTTACCTAATTCTACCACGTGAGTGTATGACCATCCTTAAAGAAGCTCATAGGCCTACCACCTGAGCATTCTATGCAGAAAATAATAAAGTTTTGTCTGTTGCCATTCAAAACAAATTGATCATTTTGAAGGTAATGTACAAGACATTGGCCCTCATTACAACCATGGCGGTCGGTGTTAAAGCGGCGGTAAGATCGCCAACAGGTCGGCGGTTAAAAAAATAGAATCACGACCATGGGGGAAACTGCAACATAGACAGCAACTCTAACACTCCCACCGCCACACAAACAAACAGCATGGCGGTCACCGCCAACAGACAGGCGGAAGACAATGTACCGCCCACACTATTATGAGAGGCCAATCCGCCACCTTTTCCAGGGTGGAACCAATGCGAACAAAAACATGGCGGAAACAGGACTTGGAAGGGAAAACACTCACCTCTACACAACCCATGAGGAACCAGGGTGCCATGGAGCCAGAACTCCAAATCCTCCCTGCAATAGTATTCCTGCTCCTCTACCAGGAGCACGAACGACGGCGGCGACGACGACCACCACGGTGAGTACTGAACCTACAACACAGGGGAGGGGGCGGAGGGGAGGGAAAAGAGAGTGGCACACATATGGAACACGCCACACCCCCACCCCCACCCACACCCTCACCCACAACAACATACACACTAATACATGCTGCAACATTACATTTACATACCCCAACCTCCCCGGAAGAACGCAGTGACAAAAGGAATTGAGTTGAACGACTGTAATCAATAAAAATCCATTAGTCAAAAGTTGAAATACAGTATAAACAATTATGTACACCAACTATTCAAATCCAGATAGTGCATCATTCATAGTCCGTGGACCACTGGGTCCAAAATGCATGGGCGAGGCCCACACTCGATACCAAACTCCAAACAGAGAGAACACTGCTGGGGCCTCAGATCGAAATGAAACCGGCACCTCAGGGGGAAGGGAAGGTGGGGGGGGGGGGGGGAACCTCAGCAGGATTAGTGCACGACGCCAGCTCCACGAGGGGGCTCCATGCCCATTGTTGTATCCCGGGGAGTGCAAAGCCACAGTCTCTCAAGTCTCTCCAGTGGGTGGGTTGCCCACTGCTTTATCCATGGGAGTGCAAAGCCACAGTCTCTCTAGTGGATAACAGTCTCCACTGGTTCTGGAGGGGGCTTTGTGCCCAGAGTGCTTCATCCCTCCAAGGACTGAGGTAGTGGATGCCTTTCTCCACTGGTTCTGGAGGGGGCTTTGTGCCCAGAGTGCTTCATCCTGCCAAGGACTCAGGTAGTGGATGTATCTCTCCACTGGTTCTGGAGGGGGCTTTGTGCCCAGAGTGTAGGAAAGTACCATCTTGCCTGGCATGTTACCCCCATTTTCACTGTATGTATGTTTGTTTTTGCCCTTGTGTCACTGGGATCCTGCTAGGCAGGACCCCAGTGCTCATAGTGTATGCCCTGTATGTGTTCCGTGTGTGGTGCCTAACTGTATCACTGATGCTCTGCTAACCAGAACCTCAGTGTTTATGCTCTCTCTGCTTTCCAAAATTGTCACTAACAGGCTAGTGACTAAATTTACCAATTCTCATTGGCACACTGGTACACCCATATAATTCCCTAGTATATGGTACTGAGGTACCTAGGGTATTGGGGTTCCAGGAGATCCCTATGGGCTGCAGCATTTCTTTTGCCACCCATAGGGAGCTCAGACAATTCTTACGCAGGCCTGCCAGTGCAGCCTGAGTGAAATAACGTCCACGTTATTTCACAGCCATTTACCACTGCACTTAAGTAACTTATAAGTCACCTATATGTCGAACCTTCACCTGGTGAAGGTTGGGTGCAAAGTTACTTAGTGTGTGAGCACCCTGGCACTAGCCAAGGTGCCCCCACATCGTTCAGGGCAAATTCCCCGGACTTTGTGAGTGCGGGGACACCATTACACGCGTGCACTGTACATAGGTCACTACTTATGTACAGCGTCACAATGGTAACTCCGAACATGGCCATGTAACATGTTTAAGATCATGGAATTGTCACACCAGTGCCATTCTGGCATTGGGGGGACAATTCCATGATCCCCCGGGTCTCTAGCGCAGAACCCGGGTACTGCCAAACTGCCTTTCCGGGGTCTCCACTGCTGCTGCTGCTGCCAACCCCTCAGACAGGTTTCTGCCCTCCTGGGGTCCAGGCAGACCTGGCCCAGGAAGGCAGAACAAAGGACTTCCTCTGAGAGAGGGTGTAACACCCTCTCCCTTTGGGAATAGGTGTGAGGGCTGGGGAGGAGTAGCCTCCCCCAGCCTCTTAATGCTTTGATGGTTATAGATGGTGACCATCTCTGCATAAGCCAGTCTACACCGGTTTAGGGATCCCCCAGCCCTGCTCTGGCGCGAAACTGGACAAAGGAAAGGGGAGTGACCACTCCCCTGACCTGCACCTCCCAGGGGAGGTGCCCAGAGCTCCTCCAGTGTATCCCAGACCTCTGCCATCTTGGAAACAGAGGTGTCTGTGGCACACTGGACTTCCCTGAGTGTCCAGTGCCAGCAGGTGACGTCAGAGGCTCCTTCTGATAGGCTCTTACCTCTCTTGGTAGCCAATCCTCCTTCCTAGGTAGCCAAACCTCCTTTTCTGGCTATTTAGGGTCTCTGCTTTGGGGCTCTCACTAGATAACGAATGCGAGAGCTCATCAGAGTTCCTCTGCATCTCCCTCTTCACCTTATGCCAAAGGATCGACCACTGACTGCTCAGGATGCCTGCAAAACCGCAACAAAGTAGCAAGACGACTACTAGCAACCTTGTATCTCTTCATCCTGCCGGCTCTCTCAACGGTTTCCAGGTGGTGCATGCTCTGGCGGTAGCCTGCCTCCTCTCTGCACCAGGAGCTCTGAAGAAATCTCCTGTGGATCGACGGAATCTTCCCCCGCAGCTGCAGGCACCAAAAGACTGCATCACTGGTCCTCTGGGTCCCCTCTCAGCACGACGAGCGTGGTCCCTGGAACTCAGCAACTCTGTCCAAGTGACTCCCACAGTCCAGTGACTCTTCAGTCCAAGTTTGGTGGAGGTAAGTCCTTGCCTCCCCACGCTAAACTGCATTGCTGGGTACCGCGTGATTTGCAGCTGCTCTGGCTCCTGTGCACTCTTCCAGGATTTCCTTTGTGCACAGCAAAGCCTGGGTCCCTGACACTCTAACCTGCAGTGCAAAACCTTCTGAGTTGTCCTCCGGCGTCGTGGGACTCCCTTTTGTGACTTCGCGTGGACTCCGGTTCACTCTTCTTCCAAGTGCCTGTTCAGGTACTTCTGCGGGTGCTGCCTGCTTCTGTGAGGGCTCCCTGACTTGCTGGGTGCCCCCTCTGTCTCCTCTTCCAAGTGGCGACATCCTGGTCCCCCCTGGGCCACAGCAGCACCCAAAAACCTCTACGGTGACCCTTGCAACTAGCAAGGCTTGTTTGCGGTCTTTCTGCGTGGGAACACCTCTGCAAGCTTCATCGCGACTTGGGACATCCATCCTCCAAAGGGGAAGTTCCTAGTCCTCTTCTCTCTTGCAGAGCTCCAAGCTTCTTCCAACAGGTGGCAGCTTCCTTGCCCCCTCAGCTGGCATTTCCTGGGCTCCTGCCCACTCTCGACACTGTTGCGACTATTGGACTTGGTCCCCTTGTCTTACAGGTACTCGGGTCCGGAAATCCACTGTTGTTGCATTGCTGGTGTTTGTTCTTCCTGCAGAATCCCCCTATCACGACTTCTGTGCTCTCTGGGGGTAGTAGGTGCACTTTACACCTACCTTTCAGGGTCTTGGGGTGGGCTATTTTTCTAACCCTCACTGTTTTCTTACAGTCCCAGCGACTCCCTACAAGCTCACATAGGTTTGGGGTCCATTTGTGGTTCGCATTCCACTTTTGGAGGATATGGTTTTTGTTGCCCCTATACCTATGTGCTCCTATTGCAATCTACTGTAACTTTACGTTGCTTGCATTACTTTTCTTGCTATTACCTGCATAATTTTGGTTTGTGTACATATATCTTGTGTATATATCTTCTCCTCATACTGAGGGTACTCACTGAGATACTTTTGGCATATTGTCATAAAAATAAAGTAACTTTATGTTCGATGGCATCTGTCGCTGTAGATACGCATGTTCTGCAATAGCTCGCCATCTGGTGTTGGGCCGGAGTGTTACAAGTTGTTTTTCTTCGAAGAAGTCTTTCGAGTCACGGGACCGAGTGACTCCTCCTTTTGTCTCCATTGCGCATGGGCGTCGACTCCATCTTCGATTGTTTTTTTTCCGCCATCGGGTTCGGACGTGTTCCTGTCGCTCCGAGTTTCGGAACGGACAAAATAGTTAATTTCGGAAGATTTTCGTCGGTATTGTTGCGTTCGGGATCGGCGTACTTAGATTCAACACCGCATCGAAGATCGAAGAGCTCCGGTGCCCTTCGGGGTAGTTTTTCGATCCTCCGTCGGGGCCTGGTCGGCCCGACCGCGTGCTGAGGAACGCCGATGGAACGGACCCCGTTCCGTTTCTGCCCCAAATGCCACAATAAATACCCCTACACAGACCAACACTTGGTCTGCAACCTGTGCCTGTCACCTGAGCACAGCGAAGACACTTGCGAGGCCTGTCGTGCGTTCCGGTCCCGAAAAACACTCCGAGACCGTCGAGCCAGAAGACTTCAAATGGCGTCCGCACCGACAGCCCGACGGGAGTTCGAGGAACAGGAGGAGGAAGGTACCTTCTCGATCCAAGACTCAGACTCCGAAGGATTCGACGATACACAAACCGTGAGTAAGACGTCGAAAAACACACAGAGAAACATTTACAAGGCCCAGGGGACGCCACTGCCACCAGGCCATGGCTCGACCCATAAATTCGGTGACCGACCGTCGGCACCGAAAAAGGCCAAAACAGTGCCGAGATCGTCCGACTCCGGTCGAGACACCGGCACGCAGCCTTCTCGGGACCGAGAAAGTGCTGGAGACAAGCCTCGACACCGAGATACCGGTGTGGACACGGCTCGACGCCGAGACAGCGGCACCGAAACAGATCGACGCCGAGAGGTTTCGGCCCCGAAAAGGAAAAAAGTCACCTCGGAGCCGAAAAAACACGCAGACAAAGTTTCGACGCCGAAACAAACTGCAAGCGACCCAGTTTCAGGCTCTTATACAGAAGAGCACTCGCTAACCTCCCAAATGCAAAAGCATAGGTTTGAGGAAGAGCTACAAGCAACTGATGTGGACCATACGCAAAAGCGTATCTTCATTCAGCAGGGGACAGGAAAAATAAGCACCCTTCCCCCCATTAGGAGAAAGAGAAGGTTGGAGTTCCAGACGGAACAAGCACCACAACCAAAAGTGGTTAAAAGAATTACACCACCACCCTCTCCTCCGCCTGTGATTAACGTTTCACCAGCACAAACTCCATCTCACTCCCCAGCTCACACCACCATGAGCCAGGGTGACCAAGATCAGGACGCATGGGACCTATACGACGCCCCAGTGTCAGATAACAGCCCGGAGGCCTACCCTACAAAGCCATCTCCACCAGAAGACAGCACCGCGTACTCTCAGGTGGTGGCTAGAGCAGCACAATTTCATAACGTAAGCCTCCACTCAGAACAGGTCGAGGATGATTTCTTGTTCAACACACTCTCCTCCACCCACAGCTCCTACCAAAGCCTGCCTATGCTCCCTGGTATGCTCCGGCACGCAAAAGACATATTTAAGGAGCCGGTCAAAAGTAGGGCAATCACACCACGGGTGGAAAAGAAGTATAAGCCGCCTCCTACGGACCCGGTTTTCATCACTACACAGCTGCCACCAGACTCTGTTGTTGTAGGAGCAGCTAGGAAAAGGGCCAACTCTCACACATCTGGAGATGCACCACCCCCAGATAAAGAAAGCCGCAAGTTCGATGCAGCTGGTAAAAGAGTCGCAGCACAAGCTGCAAACCAGTGGCGCATCGCGAACTCCCAGGCACTACTTGCGCGCTATGACAGAGCCCACTGGGACGAGATGCAACATCTCATTGAACATCTGCCCAAGGACTTCCAAAATAGGGCGAAACAAGTGGTTGAGGAGGGACAGACCATCTCCAACAACCAGATACGTTCCTCCATGGACGCTGCAGATACAGCTGCACGGACAATTAATACATCTGTAACTATCAGACGGCATGCATGGCTCCGAACGTCTGGATTTAAACCAGAGATTCAACAAGCAGTTCTCAATATGCCTTTTAATGAAAAAGAACTGTTCGGTCCAGAAGTGGACACAGCGATTGAGAAACTCAAAAAAGATACGGACACTGCCAAAGCCATGGGCGCACTCTACTCCCCGCAGAGCAGAGGGAATTACAGCACATTCCGTAAAACGCCCTTTCGAGGGGGGTTTCGGGGTCAAAGCACACAAGCCAGCACCTCACAAGCAACACCGTCCACTTACCAGGGACAGTATAGAGGAGGTTTTCGGGGACAATATAGAGGAGGGCAATTCCCTAGAAATAGAGGGAGATTTCAAAGCCCCAAAACCCCTACTACTAAACAATAACTCACATGTCACTCACCCCCTCCACACAACACCAGTGGGGGGAAGAATAGGTCATTATTACAAAGCATGGGAGGAAATCACTACAGACACTTGGGTTCTAGCAATTATCCAACATGGTTATTGCATAGAATTTCTACAATTCCCTCCAAACATACCACCAAAAGCACAAAATTTAACAACACACCATTCCAATCTCCTGGAGATAGAAGTGCAGGCACTATTGCAAAAGAATGCAATCGAATTAGTGCCAAACACACAAATAAACACAGGAGTTTACTCACTGTACTTTCTGATACCAAAGAAGGACAAAACGCTGAGACCAATCCTAGACCTCAGAGTAGTGAACACTTTCATCAAATCAGACCACTTCCACATGGTCACACTACAAGAAGTATTGCCATTGCTAAAACTACACGACTACATGGCAACTTTAGACCTCAAGGATGCTTATTTCCATATACCAATACACCCATCTCACAGGAAATACCTAAGGTTCGTATTCAAAGGAATACATTACCAATTCAAGGTACTGCCTTTCGGATTAACAACCGCACCAAGAGTCTTTACCAAATGTCTAGCGGTAGTCGCTGCACACATAAGAAGGCAGCAAATACATGTGTTCCCATATTTGGACGACTGGCTAATCAAGGCCCATTCGTTCATACAGTGCTCAAATCACACAAATCAGATCATACAAACCCTCTTCAAACTCGGGTTCACCGTCAATTTCACAAAATCCAAAATTCTGCCACGCAAGGTACAACAATACCTGGGAGCCATAATAGACACATCAAAGGGAGTAGCCACTCCAAGTCTACAAAGAATTCAAAATTTCAACACCATCATACAACGCATGTATCCAACACAAAAGATACAGGCAAAGATGGTATTACAACTCCTAGGCATGATGTCATCATGCATAGCCATTGTCCCAAACGCAAGACTGCACATGAGGCCCTTACAACAATGCCTAGCATCACAGTGGTCTCAAGCACAGGGTCACCTTCTAGATCTGGTGTTAATAGACCGCCAAACTTACCTCTCGCTTCTATGGTGGAACAACATAAATTTAAACAAGGGGCGGCCTTTCCAAGACCCAGTGCCACAATACGTAATAACAACAGATGCTTCCATGACAGGGTGGGGAGCACACCTCAATCAACACAGCATACAAGGACAATGGAACGTACATCAAACAAAACTGCATATCAATCACCTAGAACTGCTAGCAGTTTTTCAAGCACTAAAAGCTTTCCAACCAATAATAGTTCACAAATACATTCTCGTCAAAACAGACAACATGACAACAATGTATTATCTAAACAAGCAGGGAGGGACGCACTCCACGCAGTTAAGCCTGCTAGCACAAAAAATTTGGCATTGGGCAATTCACAACCAAATTCGCCTAATTGCACAGTTTATACCAGGGATACAAAATCAACTCGCAGACAATCTCTCTCGAGATCACCAACAGGTCCACGAATGGGAAATTCACCCCCAAATTCTGAACACTTATTTCAAACTCTGGGGAACACCTCAGATAGACTTGTTTGCGACAAGGGAGAACGCAAAATGCCAAAACTTCGCATCCAGGTACCCACACAAACAATCCCAAGGCAATGCCCTATGGATGAACTGGTCAGGGATATTTGCTTACGCTTTTCCTCCTCTCCCTCTCCTTCCTTACCTGGTAAACAAACTCAGTCAAAGCAAACTCAAACTCATATTGATAGCACCAACTTGGGCAAGGCAACCCTGGTACACAACGCTGCTAGACCTATCAGTGGTACCCTGCATCAAATTGCCCAACAGGCCAGATCTGTTGACACAGCACAACCAAAAGATCAGACACCCAGATCCAGCATCGCTGAATCTAGCAATCTGGCTCCTGAAATCCTAGAATTCGGGCACTTACAACTTACCCAAGAATGTATGGAAGTCATAAAACAAGCAAGAAGGCCATCCACCAGGCACTGCTATGCAAGTAAATGGAAGAGGTTTGTTTGCTACTGCCATATTAATCAAATACAACCATTACACACAACTCCAGAACATGTAGTGGGTTACTTGCTTCACTTACAAAAATCTAACCTGGCTTTCTCTTCCATTAAAATACACCTTGCAGCAATATCTGCATACCTGCAAACTACCTATTCAACTTCCCTATATAAAATACCAGTCATTAAAGCATTCATGGAGGGCCTTAGGAGAATTATACCACCAAGAACACCACCTGTTCCTTCATGGAACCTAAATGTTGTCCTAACTAGACTTATGGGTCCACCTTTTGAACCCATGCACTCCTGCGACATACAGTTCCTAACCTGGAAGGTGGCATTTCTCATCGCCATTACTTCCCTGAGAAGGGTAAGCGAGATTCAGGCGTTTACTATACAGGAACCTTTTATACAACTACACAAAAATAAAGTCGTCCTAAGGACCAATCCTAAATTTTTGCCAAAGGTTATTTCACCGTTCCATCTAAATCAAACAGTGGAACTTCCAGTGTTCTTTCCACAGCCAGATACCGTAGCTGAAAGGGCACTACATACATTAGATGTCAAAAGAGCATTAATGTATTACATTGACAGAACAAAAAACATCAGAAAGACTAAACAACTCTTTATTGCATTTCAAAAACCTCACGCAGGAAACCCAATTTCAAAACAAGGTATAGCCAGATGGATAGTTAAATGCATCCAAATCTGCTACCTTAAAGCTAAACGACAGCTGCCCATTACACCAAGGGCACACTCAACCAGAAAGAAAGGTGCTACCATGGCCTTTCTAGGAAACATCCCAATGCAAGAAATATGTAAGGCAGCCACATGGTCTACGCCTCACACATTCACCAAGCACTACTGTGTAGACGTGTTATCCGCACAACAAGCCACAGTAGGTCAAGCTGTATTAAGGACATTATTTCAGACTACTTCCACTCCTACAGGCTGATCCACCGCTTTTGGGGAAATAACTGCTTACTAGTCTATTGCAGAACATGCGTATCTACAGCGACAGATGCCATCGAACTGAAAATGTCACTTACCCAGTGTACATCTGTTCGTGGCATCAGTCGCAGTAGATTCGCATGTGCCCACCCGCCTCCCCGGGAGCCTGTAGCAGTTTGGAAGTTACCTTCAATTATTTATATATGTATCATCTCAACCTTAAATAGGTGCATACTTAGTCACTCCATTGCATGGGCACTATTACTACAATTCAACTCCTACCTCACCCTCTGCGGGGAAAAACAATCGAAGATGGAGTCGACGCCCATGCGCAATGGAGACAAAAGGAGGAGTCACTCGGTCCCGTGACTCGAAAGACTTCTTCGAAGAAAAACAACTTGTAACACTCCGGCCCAACACCAGATGGCGAGCTATTGCAGAACATGCGAATCTACTGCGACTGATGCCACGAACAGATGTACACTGGGTAAGTGACATTTTCATTTTAGTACTTCTGTGTATTGTGTTTTCTTATGATATTGTGCATATGACACCAGTAGTATAGTAGGAGCTTTACATGTCTCCTAGTTCAGCCTAAGCTGCTTTGCCATAGCTACCTTCTTTCAGCCTAAGCTGCTAGAAACACCTCTTCTACACTAATAAGGGATAACTGGACCTGGCACAAGGTGTAGGTACCTCGGGTACCCACTACAAGCCAGGCCAGCCTCCTACAGTAGATGGAGGGGGTTTGGGAGTGGAGGAAGAGGTAGTGGATGTAGGAGGTGTACGTTTGCTGACTTGGGTGAAGGTGCATGGGCTGGAGGCTGTTGTGAAGTGGATGGCTGTGTGGCTGCGTTTGTGTACTTTGGGAGGAGGGCTCACAGACACACTGGTAGAGGACACTGGGGATGTGTGAATGGTAGTGTGGGTGGTGAGTGCAGGTCAGCGGTGTGTGGTGATGGGCGTGCTGGTGATGGAGGAAGTGGCTGAAGATTTAGTGCATGCAGGTGTGAGTGGAGACGAGACAGGGAGGAGGGAGACGTGGAGGAGGGGGACACAGTGGAGGCAGCAGATGTTGGTATGTGTGCATGGGTATGATGCTTGTGTGAGTGCCTGTGGGATGTGTGTTGCTGGTTTGCCTGAGCCACCCTTGTGTGTTGATGTGTGTGCATGCTGGTTTGATGGTGTACTTGGGATAGGCTGAGGTACAGGAGATTGGGTCTGGGTGGAGGAAGTTTGAGGGGGAAGGCTGGACACAGAGAAAAATGGCTGCCATCAGTGCTGAGGCCAGAGCCTGAAATGCTCACTGTTGGGCTGCCTGGCCAGAATGAATGCCCTCCAGGTATGCATTTGCTTGTTGCAAATGCCTCTCTACAACCTGAATGGCATTCAGAATGGTAGACTGCCCATCAGTGAGGGATCTCAGAAGGTCAATAGCCTCCTCACTGAGGGCAGCAGGGCTGACTGTGGCAGGGCCTGAGGTGCCTGCGGCGAAGGAGATGCCCACCTTCCTGGGTGAGCGTCCACGGGACACACGCTGAGGGGCTGCTGGGAGGACGGTGCTGGTAGGGGGGGTGGTGGCTGTACCTGTTGATGCGGGGGCACAGAGGGGCCCGCCACCGCAAGGGAGCTCCCATCAGAGGAGTCACCGCTGTTGCTGATGTCACCTCCTGTCCCCGCCGTGGAGCTCCCCTCACCCTCTGTCCCACTGGTGGCTTCAGACTCTGTTGTCTTGCCCTCCAGGGCCACGTGGGATGCAGCTCCCTCCTCCTCCAGTGGCACTGCTCCTCTGCCTGATGATGCTAATGCACACAAGAACAGGGAGACCGCAAAAAGTGGGGGGAGGGGAGAGACAGAAGAAAGACATGGTCAGTGCATGCAATACCGCTACCGTTGGCAGACAGTACAGATACAGCAGCCCTCTGCACTACGCCATGCACTTAGAGTTCCTAGATTAATCACAAGGGGACAAGGCCTATGCCCGATTGCTGCACACATGGAAGTCACAGGAGCCTGACTAGGTGTAGATGGCTCTTACCACTGGTGGGGTTGGGGTGCCACATAGCCTGCCTCACGAAGGGACCTTGCCTACAAAACTCGCCCTGGCCTAGGGGAACCCACAACCCACAGCCCACCTCCCTCACCCAGACACCTTGTAATGCACGCAGACTCAGATGGATGTGAATGTACTCACCCTCTTGTGGCTGCTGTGATGCCATCAAGCGCCCATCCAACTCCGGATACGCCACCGCCAGGATCCGGAACATCAGGGGGGTCATGGTGCGACGGGCACCCCTCCCACATTGGGAGGCCATCCCCAGCTGGGCCTCCGCCGTCTTCTTGCTCCAGCGGCAAATGTCCTCCCATCTTTTCCGGCAGTGGGTGCTCCGTCTGTGGTGGACCCCCAGGGTCCAGACATCCTTGGTGATGGCACGCCAAATATCCTTCTTCTGGTGGGCGCTGATCTACAGGAATAGTACAGGGGAAAAGGATAATCTTTAACCGTCTGGACCATCACAGTCATTGACCCACGTTCCCACCCTTGCCGTGACGCACATACACTCACCGTCCGCTCATGCAGTCCTCACCCCCCCGTATCTTCCATCCACACCACTCCAAACATGCATTGCCCATACAGCATGCTCAGAGTGTACTCACCTGTTTGTCTGGAGGACCGTAGAGTAGCGTGTGCTGGGGGAGGACCCCATCCACTAACTTCTCTAACTCCTCCGAAGTGAAGGCAGGGGCCCTTTCCCCAGACACATGAGCCATTGTCGCTTCCAGACTGAGGTCACAGCAGCACTTGCAGTGTAGGTCCTCTCCTGTCGAAGGTCAGGTATCAAGTGAGTGAACAGAGAGAAAATGGCGGTCACGTCTGCGGCGGTGCGTACCGTTACCGCCGGTGTACATCATCATTGGCTCCAGGTACCCATAGGGTCCAATGTTAACCAATGCAGAATTGCGCCGCGGTCTTCGACCGCCTACCGTAACGGTGTACAACGCCAGCACAGTTACCTCATATCCCCTTGTCCCACATTACAGGTCAGGCAGCCGCCATTTCAGGGGGCCACATGGCATTCATTTTAAATGCGTCACACCGATCTAGGCTTTGCATACACACAGTGACAGGCACATTGCGGATTGACAAATGTGTGCAATAAATTATTTTTTTAATACCTCAGTGTTGGCTGACTCTGTGCTCGCGGTTCTCGTCCACAGGGCACGTCCGCTGGGGCAGGTGAGGAGATGGCGGCATCCTCCGGTGTACAGGTGGACCTGTCGACAATGGAAGACAGACACATCATTATCACTTACAGACTTGATAGTGCCACAATCCAGGAACTGCGTGCCCAGTTGGAGCCAGACCTGATTTCAGCTATCCGCCATCCCACAGGAATCCCCCCTCTAGTGCAGGTCCTGTTAGTACTCCATTTCCTGGCAAGTGGGTCTTTTCAAACAACAGTGGCCATTGCATCAGGGATGTCCCAGCCTATGTTCTCAAACGTGTTGCTAGAGTGTTTTCTCCCCTGCTGAAACACATGCACAGCTACATCGTTTTCTCTCAGGTGGAGGATTTGCTCACAGTGAAAGGTGACTTCTATGCCCTGGGACATATCCCCAACACCATAGGTGCCATTGATGGGACCATGTGGCATTGGTACCCCCCGCAGGAGTGAACAGGTGTACAGAAACAGGAAGAGCTACCATTCAATGAATGTGCAGATGTTGTGTTTGGCCGACCAGTACATCTCCCATGTGAATGCCAAGTTTCCAGGCTCAGTGCATAACGCTTACATTTTGAGGAATAACAGCATCCCTTATGTGATGGGGCAACTCCAGAGGGCACCGTGTGTGGCTAAAAGGTGAGGACAAGGACCCTATACCGTGTGAATGATTGTCTGGGTCTGGGGTTGTCCCTAAGGGTTAGTGTGTGTCTAACAGTTGTCCCACAACATTTGCAGGTGACTCTGGTTACCCCAACCTGTCATGGCTACTGACCCCAGTGAGAAATCCCAGGACAAGGGCAGAGAAACGCTACAATGAGGCACATGGGTGAACTAGGAGAGTGATCGAAAGGACCTTCGGCCTCCTGAAGGCCAGATTCCGATGCCTCCATATGACCGGTGGTTCTCTCTACTACTCACCAAAGAAGGTGTGCCAGATCATCGTGGCCTGCTGTATGCTGCACAACCTGGCTTTGCGACGACGGGCCTTTTCTGCAGGAGGATGGTCCAGAAGGAGGTCTTGTGGCAGCTGTGGAGCCTGTTGGACAGTGAAGAAGAGGAGGCAGAAGAAGAGAATATCGACAACAGAAAAAACTTTATCCAGCAAAACTTGCAGTGAGACACAGGTAAGAAGACATCACTGCCTCCTACATCTCATACAATTGTTAGACCTATCATATGTCTGTCACGTTCACCCATTGTATGGACCCTGACTTGTCACTTTGCATTTCCATTTCACAGATGTGGGTCCCACTGTGTGACCTCT
The DNA here is from genome assembly GCF_031143425.1 of Pleurodeles waltl. Lineage (NCBI taxonomy): Eukaryota > Metazoa > Chordata > Amphibia > Caudata > Salamandridae > Pleurodeles > Pleurodeles waltl. Next base: position 772,209,038 of record NC_090440.1, on the reverse strand, counting down.
GCTATATTACCTCATGAACTAGAGCTGTGTGACATAGGTATGTTGACAATACAATAGACATTGCTGTTTTCCTTAGTTATAGCAAATACACATTTGTGAAAGCACAGACTGACTCCAGATTGTTTTGTGATTCAAGGGTGTTTATTTAAGTGCAGAATAGTGGAGGGGGTTGTAAAATGGTCAGGGGTGATGGTGGAGGAATGTCCATGGCAGAGTCCAGTTATTTGTCTCTCAGGTGCATTGTCCAAAGGGGCATAGGAAGTGGAGCTAGGGCAGTTTAAGGATCGACAGGGTGAAGAAGTGGGACAGATGGATGACATTCAGGGTGGTTTAATTTCTTGGCGGGGGTCTTGGTCTTGTTCTCTGTTTTTGTCCTGGATCTCAGGGACCGTTTGCGGGGTGGTTCTCCATCTGCAGGGGTTGGGGTCTGGGGTCATGGTCCTGTGGCAGTGCATCCTGTCCGGAGGTGGTGGGCTGTTCATCATTGAGGCTAGTGTCAGGGGCCCCTTGTTGTGCCACAGTGTCCCTCCTGGTGTTCACAAGGTGCTTCAGCACCCTTACAACGGTGACCAGGGTGGTGTTGATGGACTTGATTTCCTCCCTGATCCCCAAATACTGTTCCTCCTGCAGCCGCTTGGTCTCCTGAAACTTGGCCAGTACAGTTGCCATCGTCTCCGGGTAATGATGGTACGCTCCCATGATGTTGGAGAGGGCCTCGTGGAGAGTGGGTTCCCTGGGCAAGTCCTCCCCCTGTCGCACAGCAGCCCTCCCAGTTCCCCAGTTTCCCTGGGCCTCTGTCCCCTGAACCGTGTGCCCACTGCCACTGACCCCAGGTCCCTGATGTTCTTGGGTTGGTGGGTTTGTCTGGGTTCCCTGTAGTGGTGGACACACTGCTGCTTGATGCGTCCTGGGGACAGAGGTATGGGCCCGCTGGGTGGGTGCTGTGCTATTGTTTCCTGAGGGGGAGGCTCTGTGGTTGCATGTGACAGTGTGTGGGGAACCGACTGTCCCGAGGTCCCAGATGGGCCGGGCTGGTCATCTAGATCCAGTTGTGCAGAGCTGCGGTCATCACTGTGGGCCTCTTCTGTGGGGGGTGTGGACATGTCTGTAACCTCCTGTCCGGTGACGTTGGGTAGGGGTCCTGCAGCGGTGTAAAGGCATGATTATTGCATGTGTGTGTGCCATCGTGTACAATGGGTGGGTGATCTGTACCCCAGTGCTTACATTCTTGTCTAGGACCTTGTGTGATATTTGGTTTGGGGATCTGTGTGGGTATCTGTAGTGGACATGCTTTGGTGATGGGTGTCCATGCTTTGGTGTTGCATGCAGGGCTTGGTATTGGGATGTGTGGGTTGTGATAGTGGGACATATGTGAGGTGTTGGAGTGATGGGGGTGAGGGTGAGTTATGTGATAGCATGCAGGTAGGGTGCGGGATGTAATAGTTAAGATTTGACTTACCAGAGTCCATTCTTCCTGCTACTCCTGCGAGGCCCTCAGGATGCAGTATAGCCAAGACCTGCTCCTCCCATGTTGTTAGTTGTGGCAGAGGAGGTGGGGGTCTGCCGCCAGTCCTCTGAACTGAAATCTGGTGTCTTGAGACCACAGAACGCACCTTTCCCCGTAGGTCGTTCCACCTCTTCCTGACGTCATCCCTAGTTCTTGGATGCTGTCCCACTGCGTTGACCCTGTCTACGATTCTGCACCATAGCTCCATCTTCCTAGCTATGGAGGTGTGCTGCACCTGTGATCCGAATAGCTGTGGCTCTACCCGGATGATTTCCTCCACCATGACCCTGAGCTCCTCCTCAGAGAACCTATGGTCTCTTTGCAGTGCCATTGTGTGGTGTGGGTGATGTGTGAGGTGGTGTGTGTTGTGATGTGTGAAGGGATGTGTTTGTGTGTGTTGCGTGAGGTGCGTGGATGTTTTGTGAGTGATGGTGTTGTGTGCCTGTGGATGCTAGTTTGTTGATGGTGGTGTCTCTCTGCTTCGTTCTCAATTTTTTGTCGTAGGGGTTTGTGGGCAAAGTGTGTGTGTGTTTTATATTGTATTGGGTGTGTGGGAGTGGTGTGTATATGTGTATCAGGTGTGTGTATTTAGAATTGTCCAATGTGGTTGTGTTTTGTAAATGTGTGTGTATTTTGAGCGCAGTGGTGTGTACCGCCAATGGAATACCGCTGTTGAAAGACCTCCGCATGGATTTGTAGGTCCTGATAGTGTGGACGTATTCCTGTTGGCGTGAGCGTGTCGGTTTTGTTATCGCCTTTGGTGTGGCGGACTTGTGTGGGTGTCTGGATTTTGGCAGATTCCGTCCTGTGGGTCGTAATGGCTGTAGCGGATTTCCACCGCCGCCGCAGCAGTGTGTTGACGGTCTTATGCATGGCGGTAAGCGGGATTTACCGCTAATGTTGTAATGAGGGCCATTGTTCGTTGCTTAATTTACAAAAATCTGGACTAGCATAAGATGACATCCTATTGCATTGGCTGCCTCTCTACAGCATCGACTACATATTTCCTTATTCAAAATAGCAGTTATTGAAGTCTTCACGGAAGGCCTCAAGAGTTATTCCACCACAGGTTCTACGTGTACCCTCATGGAACCTTAACATTGTTCATACTCAACTTATGGGCCCTCTATTTGAGCCCCTGCATACATGCCCACTTCAGTTCCTTTCTTGGAAAGAGGCATTTTTAGTCGATATCACTTCACTTAGACGTGTTAGTGAGTTCTAGGCTTTCACTCTTGAAGAACCTTTCTTTCAGCTACACAGAGACAGGGTGGTTCTCTGCACCAACCCCAAATTTCTCCCTAAAGTTGTCTCATATTTTCACCTCAACCAATCATTTGAGTTACCGTTTTTTCCCCATAGCCAGAATCAGTTGCTGAAAGGGCTCTCAAAAAATTAGGTGTTAAAAGGGCCCTTGTGTTCTACATTGATAGAATTAAAACGTTCAGGAAAATTAACAACTATTTGTTGTTTTCTTTCCTTCCTGTAAAGGAAAGCCTATATCTAAATCGGGAATAGCCAGATGGATAGTTAGGAGCATTCAAACATGTTATGCTAAAGCCAAAAGAACTGTACCTATACCTCCTAAAGCACATCTTACTAGGAAGAAAGGAGCATCCATGGCTTTCCTAGGAAACATTCCAATAGCTGTCATATGCAAAGAAGCTACATGGTCCACACCACACATATTTACATAACATTATTTGTGGATGTTTTAGCATGCCAGAAAGCCAAAGTAGGTGAGGCAGTGCTACGTCCACTTTTCCAGACAGCTGCCACACCCACAGGTTAGCAACCGCTTCTGAGGAGGACTGCTTTACAGTCTATGCAAAGCATTTGTATCTATAGCTACACATGCCTCGAGTGGAATATGTTACTTACGTAGAAGCATCTATTTGGGGCATGAAGTGTTGTAGATTCACATGCGCCAACCCTCCTCCCTGTGCACCTTTGGCCGTGGCAGTTTTTCCAATGTATTCTGATTACTTACACTGACTCTACACTCCATTCTCAGCCTCCTATGGGAAAACAGCCATGCACACTATCACCAAGAGGAGGAGTCACTCAACCTCGTGACTCAAAAGACTTCTTTGAAGAAAAGAAACGCGCACACATCCGGACCCTACACTAGATGGCAGGAGTGCCGCACTACATGCTACAAACAGATGCTTACCGGGTAAGCAACATTATTTTCTATCATATGGATTTTTGACTCGATTCGTATCAGCCATAGAATCACTACCGTGCAAGCATCACACCCAGCCTGTTTTGGGACTCTGGCTAGCACAAGTAGTAGTTTTCCAAGAGCGAATCTGTTCATCCCCTCCCCTCAGAGGACTCCATGGCAGAAGTACATTGATCCGTTTGCTCTCCCATTTCCCAACATGCTTGCACAGTGAGATCTATACCAGTTGTATGAGGGTAGTGTAGCCCCTTTCAGTTACCCCTTCTGCCAGTTCTTCTCTCAGACCAAAAGGCTGATCCACCGAGAGCAAGAAGTGGATGGCCGCACACCCTCAACAGTTTTGACAGAAGGGCAATGGTGATTAAAAATCCCTTCTTCTAAACATCACCTCAATTCTCGAGTGGAAGCCTGGTCTGGTCGTTTAAAACACAGTTGCCTCTTCAGCCATCACTGTCCTGATTCAGTGAGATTTGCTTCTCCCCAGTAACCCTAGGCTTTGGTGTTGTACTCTCAACATCACAATGACTTCTCTTCATTGGCAAGAAAGACTTGAGCTGCCATCTTGTCTGCCTCCCAACATGGGGAAACATGGGGGAGGAAACTTCTTGACCGGTGCCCACCTCAGTAGCCAAAAGTCCTAAGATCCCAAAGGAGTGCATTAGTGAGACAGGAGGTCTGCACTGTCCTTCAAGCCTCCATTGTCTATGGCCTCATGCTGAAACTAGTGAGACCTGGGAACAATTATTGGGTGTCCTGGAGCTTGGGGATAAACTACCATCCTACTGCTCCTAGAGTGTGCTTTACCATAATGGTCAGTTTGTAAAGGACATTAAAAGCACTTTTGTGGAGCAAAACCTCATTGTTACCCAACTCAGGGAGGCTGCCTGTATCAACCACAGAAGGATTTTAGGTTGAGTAGCCTCACTCAGATTTAAACCTGGAGCTACACATTAAAATGCTGGCTCACCTGCAGTAGATGTGTTAATTTACCATGTAATCAGATCCATTTTGGTCATTGATGTTCATTTCAACATTGATTACCAGGTGTTTAGTCTTGTTTGAGGTAGTATTTAGTTAGCCTTGGATAAACTATGTGCAACATATTTTTCTTAAAATGTGTTTTTTTGTGGGAAAGAGGGCGTGGTGTTTTGGGGACAAGGGACCTGTGCTCAATCTCATGCCAACCAAATTCGTAGTTAATATATTCACACAGCGCAATGTTTTATAATAGTGATTGTGATTAAATATTTTCAGTAAAGCCTTTTAAAAAAACCCATAAACATGTCTGTTTTTTTTTTTTTTTTTTTTTGGGGGTGAGGCCTTTTTCAGGCCACAAAGTTCAGCTACAGAACCAACCACCAGTGGCCCCAGCACTACACTGTAGAGCATACAGTTTCAGCTTGGGAAAATTAAAAAATATGGCAGGCTCTCCTGAAGTCGTGGATTCAATCACCCAGTAGACTTTTTTATGTTGTTGGTGGGCTGTTGCAACCCCTGCTCAACAACATTAAAAACAATGTTTAATGATTTCCCTGCCACCATACTAGGGACACCACCAACAAGAAAATATATAATTTATAAATGCGCTAAGGCATTGTGGAGTGCTCCTTGCCAGCCCAATGAATAATAAATGAGCAACTCTTACTGCTCATTTATTATTCATTTTTTTTAAACTTTTATTAATTTTGTGAGTGCCCCATTCTACCCCAAGCACCCACTCTATTATTTAATGTTGGGGCATGCAAGAGGAGCCTCAAGGCCCTGGCCGAGTCCCCAGCCACCACCATGGTGGTAGCCGGCCATTGTTTTTAAAATTTGTAAGTCGTGCCCACCCATGGCATCCTCATTCACAAAAATGTTGGAGGATGCAGCACATACCGGTTCCTCAGCCACCACCGTGGAGGATCTGGCTTTATAATTGTTTTCTTAATTGGGTGTCCTGGTGCTCACCCAGAGTACCCACATGCAGAAAATTGTTAGAGGCTGCGGGGGCACCAGCTGGCTCTCCAACCAGCATCCTACTTTGGTTCTGATGGGAGCTTGTGCTATTACTTTGCTCTCACTTGGGCTGGCAAAACACTCTCACCTGGGAGGGATCAAAGTGGTATTCTCTGCCTGGGAGAGTGTGGGTGCGGTGTGCCTGCACTCTCCTGGGCATGGAACTACAGTATCCTCGGGAATGGGGTCACTGGGACACTGCATTGTAGCGAGCCTTTGGAGATGGGGTCCCTGGGGCTGATCATTGGCTCAGGTAGGGGGCTGCACGCCTTCATCCCCTTATTCAAATTATAGTTCTTAGGGAACAGGGTCCTTGGGACCTATCGAAGACTTGGAGAGGAGGGGCTGCATACCCCCTTAGTATTAATGTACCAGCCCCAGGTGATGGGGACCATGAGGACTTTCAAAGGCTCAGGAACGGGTAGCAAATGCTCTCCTCCCCAAACAATAAGTAGGTTTGGCCTCTCCACCGGGCCATGGCCCCTTTCCTACCCTTTGGGGGGGGGGAGGGGATAGGGAGAAATTATGTGAAATGAAGTGTGAGACCGGTGCTTTTTTTTTTGTTTTTGTTTTTTTAAGAAGCCTCTGCAACACTGTTTAAAATATATTTTTTTTAAATGTTGGTTGTTGGCCCCAGGAGTTTGGAGTGGGTCCCAAAGTGCTGAAATGGCCACCGCAGCATCTATGTCAGTGAGGTGGCAGGAAATCATATCTTGAGATCTGTCTTCTCTGGTGTTTTTCTCAGTCTCATATATCTATATTTTGTATTTTTTAACCTACTGAACTAATTTATACCAGATCAGACAGCATACTTTCTGGACCAAAAACTAACTTTCTGCCACATTGAGTAAAATTCTGTTCAGCAGTATTTGTGATAGTGCTGTTCAATTTTCCTATAAAAAAAAATGAATGGGAAAAACATGTTTTCGGACTCCCCTCTTTTTTCTCTGCCCACTCTTGACGGATTTCCCTGAAACTTTCGAGGAAGGAGGTGAGGTGGATGAGACTTTTTTTTTTTCGGAACGTTCCTTGAAGATTCATCAAACAGGTGGCAAAGTTATTAGCAAACCCAAAAAATAGTTTTCCTATAGAAATGTGGCATAACTATAACTACCCAGTGGTGACCAGCTTTTAACTTGATGTGGGTGTCAATACTGACTACAACACTAAACCTAAAAAGCAAAAGTAAAGGGGCAGCTTTTCTTTGAAAGGGAAGTTGATAAGATTCATGTCCAGCCCACTACCAGAGCTGAAGAGAGCCTTTTTAAACCTCAACTTTTTTTTTTTTTTTAATACACCTCAACCTTTTTTTAAGGTCAGGCTCTGGGTGGTACCAACCTTACTTTTTGCCCATGCCTGGGAGATTGACTTGAAGACCCTTTAGTTTATTTTTTTTAATCTTTTCCTAGACTGTTATACAGGCCCGGGAGAGATCGGCACAACAGACCACCTAGCAATGAATGATACAGCATCAGTCCTCCTCCAGTGCTGTTTGTGTTTTTATTACTATTTTTACCCTCCTGATGAGTAGCATGTTTCTGGTGGTCAAATAACCCAGTTATGCATTTTTTCATTTGATCTGTGAACATCCTGATGTTTATGATCTAGTTTAATGGAAACAACATAACTGCTATTAAAAACTTTTCAGATTGATTGCCTACAGTCATATGTGTGTACTGTAATATTTGCGATAATCATGAACATTCACTCAATCAAAATGTTTATTTTGTGTCTTTCGACTTTCCCTTGCACAGAAATATTCTCATGGGAACCTTCTTTATAATCACCGTTGTAACTTTGACATCCGGTCAGCACGAAAAAGTCTTCATTTTGTACCTTTTTTTTTTTTTTAAGCACTGGATAATTATTCAGGGGCTGTGATTGGGCAGAATTGTTAAAACAGAAGAAAGTGGTTGTACGACAAATATTGGTTTGTAGACTGCACTAAACGTCGGAACATATCTTTTCTTGAGAAGCCACTGCTGGTGCCCAAAGAGTAGACCACGATTCCTAGTCAATCACCCTCTAAGAAAGGAACATATTCAAAGCAAACCCATATGATCTGAAAGGCTCATGGCACTTACTCCCTCCCCTCACCCTCACCCTCACCCCCTTCCTCCCATTATTTACTGATTCAGTGGAGAAGCATATATATACCTAACCCATCATCCCTTTCCTCCTCTGTTCCTGTGTGTTTTTACCAAGTATACCAAGGCCATGTCCTGCCCCTAAGGAGTTGAGTCGGATCTAGACTGCTGTCTAAGCCATTCTGCCACTGTTCCCTTACACTGCTGCACTTGAATTAAAGCGTTTTTCCTAATGGGGAAACCTAGGCTGAGAACCTTACTACAGATACTTCATCTTTCGCCCTTTCTCATGCATACAGTTATGTTGCACCCCTGTCTCACCCCACCGTTAAGCATATTTTATAGGTTAACCTATTGCCAAATGACATGAATATTTTGCCCCCGCTATAAGTATATACCATTGTGTATTGCGAGTTCTGACTTAGAGAAACAACAGCACTCTCTTGAAATGGAATGATAGTTACATCTGTACAGCCTTAATGCCATGTTTAATCAGTGGTGGAAACCATCTGACTGCTTGACTTGCTCCTGCTCTTTTCATTAAATCCTTGTGTAGATTCTTTAGCGTTCACCGTGGGCACACAAAATACAAACTCTGTTTAGGAGGTCCACAAATAAGAATCGGACATCCTTTTATCTGACTCCTGGTGACGCATCCTTCCTAGATAAAAAGATTGAACAGTGTGTGACATTGTACCGCCCCCTTCTGAGACCATTCGCTCAGACCGAAAGCCTTACAGTTTCAATTAAAGTTAGTGTCATAAATGTAGCTAAATAGTTAGCTTAAACGGAACCAGGCTTCCATTTTGAAACCTGGCCCCACTTAATACAGTGTAGACCCATAGAATTGTAACAAAGACCAATTTAAAACGTAACGGGTGCACTTTGGTGCTTTTAGCACTGTAATATAACCTTACGTAAAACATTGTTTAAACACATTTTGAACAGTTACACCTTTATTACTGTACTTCTGAATAGGTTCTCTATACAAATATTTAGGGAGAAAATTGTTCATCAGAACGTTTAATGTAACAGACTCATCCAGTACACTGTTAGTGCAAGTCACTTATTTTATTTTCTCATTTACTTCTAGAGTTCCTAGATGTGAGTGAATATCCGGAGCACATAAAACGCTTGGTACAAAAAGAAAAAGATTTTGAGGAGCAAGAAAAGAGGCAGCGTGAAATTGAGCGTAACACTTGCAAGGTAAAAGTTACACAGTTTCATGATATGAAGAAGATAACTCCCTTTTTTTTTTTTTTAGCACAACCCGAAATACGTGCACCTCTGTTTACTAAACCTGTACAAATTTCACCCCGACAACAATGGTTTAGCCAACACGATTTTCCCATCAGGTCAGCAGAATACCTGTGGAGAAAGTCAAGAAGTGACAACAACCATATAGCCTGCCGGAGCTATCTTAGTCTTTAAACCTCAAAAAAGGAACATATTTTCAGTCAGATTAAGGGTGAAAACAACCATATGGCAAAGGCTAACGATATATAATGCTTCATCAAACCTTAACAGATTGAATCACAGTTTGTTCCTGACGGACGCTGCCCCCTTAAAAAATAAAATAAAAAAACAGTCATTAATGAATGCGTTGAACACTTCCCCAGTCCCAGCATGCTGCTGAACTCGCCATATATCTTAACAAGCATCGTTGTGTTTAAATTGAGGCTTTGGCAAAAAATTAAATCCGACATAATTGTTTTCATCTTCTTCACACTTTATCCTTTGATTATTTGCCATAATTATTATGGTTCATCATCAAAAGCAGCTTCTCCTTTTAGGGATGTTTATCTGTGATTACTTGTGAACACTGCATAGTCTTACCCATGGGTGGAGTCCAGGAGCACATTAAAATATGTACATACCTATGTAATATTTTCCTTGGAAAAAGTCAATTTTAAAGTTAAAACATTGTTATTAAGCCATCTGCGCATTAAATTGTCAGAAAGACATTTTCTTTTAAAGAAAAAAGGGAGCCAATGTGACTTTAAATTAAAGTCACTAGAGGAAGACCCAGTGACCGGAAATATATTTCACAAACAATTTTTAAAAGAAACAATGAAACATAGACTAATTTAGCCCATATAGACAGCTCCTTCAAGGGCTGAAATCAGACACTGCTCACATAACGGAGAATCAGCCTCACTATGCCATTATGCCCTTCATTCAGAATAGCATCATGCATCGTGTGTAGAATGTGTTGCTGTAGATACACATGCCTTGTCTACTCCTGCCATGTAGTGTTGTGCGCAGAAGTTATTTTTCTTTGAAGAAGTCTTCGCTCTTGAGATCTGGTGAATCCTTCCTTAGGCCACTTTGCATCAGGACAAACAATACACCTCAAGTTGTTTTATTCTGTCATTGGTTTTGGATATTTCAGTTCGAGATCCAGGACCATCAACAACTTTGATAAACTCTGTCATGACCCATCGACGGCACAACTATGTACTATATCAACAACCTCATCGCTTCGGCTCCAAACTGCTTTTCTCCAGGAAGCGGTTCGTATTAAGAATGACTGTAAGGGGTGGTTGTTATGAAGAAAATGCCCTTTCAGTTTTGTCCCACCTGTAACAGCAAATACCTATTGTCCGATCACCATCGATATGAAAGCTCTGCCTACCTTTAGAGCACAAAGACTTGAAATGCTCAGCCTGCAAGGTGGTTAAAAATAAATAACAGTCGGTTTTATCTAGAATGCCACTAGGCCCATCATAAAATGCAGTGTTGAGTTCCGTCTGACATACGAGATTGGAAGCCTTTCAAATACCCCCTGGCTCAGGGAGAGCGAATCCACGGAGTCCTGTCCAGTGGTTCCTCAGAGGTAGAAAAGGAGGAAGTTCTTTGCAGCCCAGCACAGAAACGACGATCAGAGCCACTATTTCTACTCATGCATACTCAAGAATTAACCGCAACTGAGGGCACCCCTCTTCCAGGAAAAAGGGAAAAAAGGATTGACACAGCAGGCAAGCGAGTGGCTGTGACAAAAGCCATCTAATGGAAAATTGCCAATTAGTCAGACTGCTTGCTTGCTTCCATGGATACAGCTATGAAGAGATGGGTCTGTTGATCAAGCACGGCATACCACAAAATGGGACAAGAACTTGTTTCACAGGGGGAAGTGATCACCAGCGGGAGCGTATGATGCGACCAGGATTCCGCTGACACTGCTTCCAGGGAGGTAAATGCTGGCATCATATTGTGCCATCATGCAGAACTTACGGTGTCTGGGTTTAAGCCAGCAATACAGCAGCACCTCATTAACTTCCATTAAATCTGGAGCATATGTTTAGCCCTCAAGTAAATGCTATGGTTCAATCAATCAGTCAACTTGTAGCGTGCATCTTGTCACCCGTAAGGGTATCCAGTCCCTGGCAGGGTCTCAGTCGAAGAACCAGGTTTTCAGTGTCCTATGGAACTCCTGTAGAGTAGTAAGAGAGGTCCTGAGGTGTAGGGGAGGCCGTTTCAAGCTTTGGTTGCGAGGTAGGTAAAGGAGCATCCTCCTGTTGTGCTGAGTTGTATGGAGGTGGGGGATATGGGCCAGCATGAAGGAGGCGGACCAGAGGAGTCTGGAGGGTTGGTGGAATCTCAAGCAGTGGGTGATGTAGGCAAGTTCAGAGTCAGGCAAAGCCTTGGATGCATGGGTGAGGAGCTTGAACTGGATCTCTTTTGAACCAGGAGCCAGTTGAGTATTTTGATGTGGGTGTGACAAGGCTGATTCAGGAAGAGTTGTGCTGACAGATTCTGGATGGTCTATAGTCTTTGAACTAGGTGGGCTTCAATTCCACTCATGGGATGTTTCCGTAGTCCAGTTTACTGGTGACAAAGGCTTGGGTGATGATGTGTCTTGCGTTTTGGGAAAGCCATGTGAATATCTTGCGTTACAAGTGCAGGATGAAGAAGCAGGAATATGACACTGCATTGTCTTGGGACCTCATGGTGAGTTTGTTGTCCAGGATGATACAGAGATTCCTGGCATGCTCAGCTGGGGTTGGAGTAGGCCCTAGTTATGTGGGCCACCAAGAGGAGTCCCTAGGGAAGTCCTGTCCTGTCTGTGTTGAACTTGAGGCATTTATTTCTCATTGAGTTGGTGACACTGGTCCTGCATTGGTGGAGTTGGTTCAGGTGGCAATGGGGTTTTTGGAGAGAGAGAGAGGATGACTTGTGTGTCTTCACTTAGGATATAATGTTGAGTCTGTGGGATCTCACTATGTTGGCAAGGAGGGGACTTGTATATGTTGAAGAGGATGGGGCTGAGTGATGAGCCTTGAGGGACTCGGCAGATGACAGGTTTGGGTTCGGAGGTGAAGGGTGGAAGATGGACTTGTTGTGTTCTGTCAGTGAGGAAGGAAGCACCCATTCTCAGGGCGGCTTCTTGGATGCTTATGTCGTGAAGTCTGATGAACGTGTGGTGGGAAATCGTGTCAAAGGCTGATGAGATATGGAGAAAGATAAAGGTGACTGTCTCTCCTTTGTTGAGGACCCAGATGTCGACTGTGACCGTGATCAAGGCTGTCTCTGCTGTGGTCGATGCGGAATCCTAAGTGGTCCAGGAGGTGATTTTGTTCCAGGTATATGGTGAGTTGTTGGTTGATGACTTTTTCAATGACTCTGGCTGGAAAAGGGAGATGGATCTGTAGTTGCTGAGTTCATTGTTTTTTTCAGCAGGGGTTTGATTTCTGTGTGGTTCCAGTCTTCTGGGAAGGTGTCAGAATGCAGTAAGGTGTTGAGTGCGGTGAAAGCTCAAGACTTATCCTGGATGCTACTAGGTTTAAGATGTGCTGGGGGCATGGGTTGGATGGGGCCTTTGAGTTGACGAATTTCATGAGTTGAGTGGCGGTTCCAAGTGGTTAGTTTTGGAATGGTAATGTGTGTGGAGGTATGGCTGTGAAAAAGTTTTCAGGATTGAGTTGGGGTATGAAGTGTTTGTAGACTTCAGCGATTTTGTAGTGGAAGAAATTTGCGAGGCTGTCTCATAGATCCTGAGAGGGAGAAATGCTGCTTGTTGCTGTTTGGGGTTTGGTGACTTCCTTGCTTTGTAGACAAGCTCTTTATTGGGTTCGATGCGCAATGCCAAGGTTTTTGTTTTCATCTCAGGTAGTTGGCAGTGGTATAGCTTGAGTGCTGGTTCTGTCAGCTGTGTCTTTGTTGGTGCGCCTCTTTCTCTCGAGGTGTTTGCAGTGGTGCTTGGCTGTCCTGAGGTCCTCAGTGTACCAGCTGGCATGCTTGGTGGATCTTCTGTGTTACTTGTTCTTGATGCATGTGACAATATCAGAGCAGTCAGTGATCTAGGTGTTGAAGCTTCTGACGTCCTGGTTCATGTTGTTGTGGTGTTTGGGCAAGTTGAGGGTGAGGGTGTTGGTCCATTCTGTCTGTGAAGGGGCCTTGGGTTGCTTTAGGGACAGGGAGGGCATTGGAGTTTTGATGAAGTGAGCTATTGAGTGGTTGGTCCTTGTGAGTTTGGGGGGGTGGCTATATTTAATGCGGTCGCTGGAGGTGAATATTGGGTTGAGCGTGTATCCTGTGATGTGTGTGGGGTTGTGTACAAGGTGGGTGAGGTTGATGTTGTTCAGGCTGTCGAGGAGGATGGTGGAGTTAGGGTCGGTTATGCCGTTGAGGTCACCCAGGAACATGTAGTCCTTCGAGATGATGACGAAGGTTGGGATGAATTCTGTTATGAGTTTGCAGAAGGTGGTTTGAGGTACCTGTGGATGGTATGCGAGGGTTCCCCTAATGGTGGATTGTTTGGATGGTGAAGTTAGTGTTCCATTGCTAGGATGGTGTTGTCCATGGCAATGGTGCATTTGTTGGAGTCTCTGTGGATGGTAATTATTCCTCCACCTGGCGTTTTGATGATCGTGGTGGGTGATTTTGTATCCTGCTAGAATGACGGTGGCAATATTGAAGGCTGATGCAGGGTTGAGGCAGGTGTCAATTAGGAAGACTGTCAGGCGCGACGTGTTGATAAGGTCCCGGACCTCGTTGGCATGTTTGCTGAGCGAGCAAGTGTTGAAGAAGGTGCATACGAGGTGGTGGTGGGTAGCTGGTGTTGCACTTAGATTAAGCTGGGTGTTGCTGAGAGGGGTGGGAGGGGCTTGTGTGTTGTGGCTGAAGTGGTGGAGAGAAAAGGTCCTACTGTAGTGTTATGCTGCATGGTGGCAGGGTTCGTGGTGGCATCCAGGGTGGAGGGCAATAAAAGTGTTGCTGTGGGTGGTTGCACCAGGGTTCCTGGTGCTGGGCATGGTCCAGGCACGGACCCGAGCAAACAAGCTAGCCTTTGGTGTGCATTTGTGTGCTGCTGCACTGCAACCGCTATTAAAAAGGTCCTGGGAGGTGCACTAGGAGGCGGTGGGCAGGGCTTTGCGAAAAGGCAGGAAGGAGAAGGTGAGGCGGGAGCAGGAGAAAAGAGCTGTAAAAGGGCAAAAAGGGGCAGCAGCAAATGTGGACTAAAAGGGTCCAAAGAGGGGAAAATAAAACAAAATTAAAAAGCAAAAAGAAAGCAAAAAAGAATGAAGGAATAAGGTGAGAGGGAAGCAATAGGGTAAATAATGGCTTGGAGAGTAAGAAAAATGGGCGAGATACAGGAGGGAGTAGAAGCAAAAAGGATGAAAAAGAAGGCAGCAGAGGCGAGAGGTCCTGGTAGAACGCAGATCCTGGAGCAGGCAGAGGGGCAGCAAAGTAGGTGGAGAGCTGGCCCTGTGCACTTGCTAGAGAAGATCAAGAAGTATAGGGATACTGCTGAGACCATGGGTGCTCTACACTGTAGGAAAGTAGCACCTTTCTGGCATGGTTACCCCCACTTTTTGCCTGGTGTCAGTGTGCTTAGACTGTAGTAGAGTTGGATCCTACTAACCAGGACCCCAGTGTCAGTGCTCTCTCCCCTAAATTTAGTTGTAAGGTAACTTTTACACCTCACAATTGGCATACTGGTGCATCCATATAAGTCCCTAGTATATAGTACTAAGGTACCAAGGGTATTGGTACACCAGGGGACCCCCATGGACTGCAGCATGTATTATGCCACCCATAAGGGCTCATGCAAACTGGGACTACAGGCCTGCCATTACAGCATGTGTGCAATGGTGCATGCACCTTTCAGTCCACATATAAGGTTTGTCTTTTATCATGGTCACTGCACTCCGACTCCTTAAGTCACCCCTGAGGTAGGCCCTTTAGCCCAAGGGCAGAGTTCATGGTTCCAAGTGTGAGGTTACACCTACATGAGCAGAGGTGCCCCTACAAACTCCAGACACCATTCCCCGGGCTTTGTAAGTGTGGGAAAGCCATTTAAAGGTATGTAGTGGACACTGGGAAACACAAGAGATCTAACTACATAATGGCTTCACCGAACATAGGCATGTTTAGTTTCAAACATTTTGGGATCATGCAAATACACTGATTCCAGTGGTAGTTGCATGATACCTTGTACTCTGCGGGTTTGCTAAGGGATCCCCTATGTCTGCTTGTACAGCCTTGCATGGTCTGCATGCCAGCCCATGCTGCTTCGGGCCCCAGACACTGTTCTGCCCTCCTGCAACTGAGCCTAACTTGGGCAGGGGAAGGCAGAACAAAGGATGTCCTGTAGCACAGAGATGTGACTACCTCTTCTTTAGAAAAAGGTGTCGCTGGGGTGGGGATGCCTCTGAGCACCACCAGACTGCTTTGAAGGGCACATTTGGAGCCCTCCTTGCATAAACCAGTTTGCACTGGTGCAGGAACTCCCGGTTACCGCTCTGGGATGAAATCACACAAAGGACAGGGGAGTGACCACCCCCTGTCCAGCTCCTCCCCTAGGGAGGTGCACAGTGCTCCGCCAGGCGGCCACTTGATTTTGCCATCTTGGAAAAAGATAAGCAGAGGCCCCCGGGTGCATCTGACTGGTTGGTCCAGCTGGGTGACATCCCTGAACCCCCCCAAATAAGTGTCACTGCAGTAATTGTCCACTCCCCTTCCTGGGTCATGTAAGGGCTCCCTTGAGGGTAGGTCCCTAGATTAATCTGCAAACCTTCAGGAACAGTCTGCAAGTCTCCTCTGCAAGACACCTCTGCAACCTGGACACCAGAACCACTGCTGTTATTCGCTGGAACTAGAAGCAAGATTGTAACCAGTAGGGGAGGACTCCTACTGTAACTTTTTTTCCAAGTTCTGCAAAAACTTCTGCAACCTCTTGGCTGTGCATCCTCCAGAGTCACTGAGACTCTCCTTGCACTTAGGAAAGTAAGAAGGAATCTCCCTTGGAGTGAAGGAGTCACTCCCCTGCATCTGAAGGTGCCTCATCGACTATGACAGGCTTGTGGATCCTACTGCCCTTTGGACTTGCCGAGGCTCTGAAACGGAGGTGGTGGTTCTGTGGCTCTCCAGAGGTCTAACCTATCTTCCTCACTACTGGGAAGTTTGTGGTCCCTCCCTGGAGCTGCTTTGCTGGAACCATGTGCACCTTGTTGTTGCCAAGGCTTGTTAGCTCTTCAGCCCGCAGACCTCCTAGCTCCAAGAAGTTCCATCCTCCAGCACTCTCCATCTCCAATATTGATGTCCTCTCTGCAACTTCTGTGACATGGGCATCCCTCTTTGCTGTGCTGCTGAGGCCTCCCTGTGACTTCCAGTGCCTGCTGCCAGAGAGTTCTGCTGGGGGTGCTCCCAAGATTCCTGCTGGCTCTCCTGCTTGCTGATGGCTGGCCCTGACCTACCTGCCAAGGTTGGATCACCTGGATCTTGCTGTTCATCACAAATTCTGCAAACTCTGTGCAAAGCTTCTCTGCATTTGCCAAAGCATGTTGATGGCCTCACTGACCTCTGTGCAATTCGACGACCGGCATGGGACAGCTCGTAGACGACTCCTGGGATCTTCCTGCATCGCCTGGACTCCACAGCTGCACTTCTTCGTCCATCGTCCTTCAGGACATATCACTGAGATGGGTGGGCATTGCCCCAGTGCACCGCCGGGGCACCTCTGGATCGTCTGGACTCTGTCCCCTTTTTCCCTAAGTCCTGTTCTTCCGGAATCTACGGGTGGGTTCCACCAATCCAGTCCACAGTTCGTGACAGCAGCTGGACAATCAAGATCCCCATTGACTTCAGCGGGAGGTCCAGACACAAATTCACCCCTATGCACCTGGGCTCCTTGGTGCAGGTACTTTACTGTTCTGTGTATCCATGGATGGGGGCACTATCCAATCTCCCTTGTCCCAACAGGTTTCTTCGGGGCCTTCTGGGAAGGGCCCTGGAATGCGAAAACACAAACCGCGGCCATGTTAGCCTATGGACACTGACCCAAGATTACTACTCTGCACGCAGGCACCTGGGGAACCCTACCTACTTACATTTGGGATTTTAGTATTTCCTAAGTCCTGAGTGTCCTATGTCCGCCCCCAACCCCCCAAACAAAAAAAAAAATAGGGGCCCATGTTATTTAATGCCTTTACTTACCTTTTGCTCAGTATATTTTTGTATGACAATATCTCTTGTTAGGAGATATACTAAAATTAGTTCTAAAGTGTGTGTCATAAATAAATATTGCATATTTTTCTAACACTGGTGTGGTTCGTTCCTGTGTGTACTTCACTGACTGACCTGTGTGGTATGGTCAACCACTTCACACCTCCTAGATAAGCCTTAGCTGCTCTTCACAGCTACTCCTATGAGAGCTCTGGTTATCCAAAGCTGTTTACACTATCACCAAGGGATGTCTGGACTCAGTACAGGGTGCCTCACCTATAGGTGTACACCATATACTGAGCCAGCCTCCTACATACACATACATCTGCAGCAGGGATAGTGGGAGTGCCAGTGCCTCAACCCTTTCCAAACTTAGGAATACCAACAACATTTTGTTTTAGGGTGGCCAGGCATCTAAAGTGTACTGAAGAGGCAGCAACCATAGAAGAGGCAGAGACAATACCAACAACATTATTTTTAGGATGGCCAGGCATCTAAAGTGTACTGAAGAGGCAGCAACCATAGAAGAGGCAGAGACAAGTGTAGAGGTGGCTCCAAGAGGTACACCTCTCTTTCCAAATAGTGCCTCAACCACATTCCATCTGAACACAATACAACTGTTGGGTGAAAATAAGGTTATTGCTTCCTCAGTGGGAGGAAATACCCTTGGGCAAGTTGGTCTTGTCAGTGGTACAGCAAGGGTATTTGCTACAGTTCCTCATCACTAAAGATATCACCTTGTGATGCACTGAGTCAAGAACACTTAAGACTATCGCAGGGAAAGATACACCTAGGTGATTCCCACTAAGCCTACAATCAAACCAGTACTCCCTCATCAGCAAAGCCAAGACGTCTGCACTCTGTACTTACTCCTCTCCCAAAACTCTTGCACATATCCTTAACCTCAGGCCATTGAACCTGTACATCTTTTTGGGGCACTTCAGAATAACTGCACTGCATGATTTGTGTTCCACTGCCTTGCAGAGAAAACCCTGTGACCTTAACGATACATATTTTCATATTCCAATACATTCAACACATCAGCGCTACCTGCATTTTGTGGTATCTGAACAACACTATTAGTTCATAGCTCTCACACTGAGGATCACAACAGCCTCAAGAATATCCACCTAGTGCTTGGTGGTGGTGATGGTACACCTACGTTACAGTTTAATTCCCATATTTCTGTACTTGGACGAATGTCTGGAAAGGAGGAGCAGCCAAAAGCAATGCCTTGCACACATTCAACAGAGTGTATCTCGGTTGCATACATTAGAGTTTATAATCAGTGCAAAAAAGTCACATCTCCAAGCTCTCAAAACCCAGCCTTTTTTAGGAGTTGTGCTAAACATTGCAACAGGGTGTTTAATTCAGACCCTCACAACCAAGAGAGGATCATGGTATTTCAGAAATTGCTGCCTTATTTTCAGATATAACGTCCCATCATGGTGAGAAAGGTAATTAAACATTTGGGGATGATGGCTTCATGCTTAACAGTTGTCAAGATTGCACATTCATCCACCACAGAACTAGTTAGCAACACAGTGGTCAAAAGCAGTGCGTTAATAGAAAGATCTAGTGCTGATGGAGCCCAGTGCTCAGCAAAGCCTAAAATGGTGGCACAAGATGAACGTGTTCCTCTGTAGGCCATTTCATGACCCTGAGCTGCAGGAGACCATTACCGCAGACACTGTGCTTATAGAGTTGTAGATTCACCTCAGCCACATGAAGGTTCAGGGTACCTGGACTTCAGAAAAGAAGAGTTGCCATATGAGCCACCTGGAATTGGCAGCATCCAGTTCAGACTCAAAACAGTTTATACCCTGATGTAGGTATGTGGGGGGGGAGGGAGACAGCCCTCAAATAGCATGATATACAGGTATCTGGTTGAGAATTCTAGCTGCAGATGCCTTACCTTTGATTTTCAAAGGAGTCAGGCTGAATCGAAAACTTTTTCTGAGCAAGACCTATCACTTGCACCAGCAAGTGGTTCCATTCAGCTCCGCGTAGCATCGTGGGCTCCAGACGTGATGTACGGCCACCCATATAGGTGCCACCAAGGTGCACGGATGTTAGTTCTTTTCTTGCCACTCCAGTTAGTGCATGTCTGTTGAGAGCTAGCCATCTGTTGCTTTTTGACAGGCCTTTTTTCAACATTTTGTCGAGTTGTTTTTGCTAGTGTGTTGAGAATATCTTCAAGGAAGGCTTGGTTCAAACGAAGTAGTGCCTTTCACCGCGCATGTCCCTGATCCCTATCTCGTTTGTCTGTGGTGCCTCAAGCTCAGCCATGACTCCATGTGCTGCTTGGACTGCTGGGCCATAGCGCCGAAGGCTTTGTAGGAGCGGTCCCTAAAGCTGCCTATGGCCTGGCAGTCAGCAACATTGGTGTGCACAACTCCAAGAATGCCTCTGCCCCCATTGAGAAGGAGGTTACGGGACTGATCTCGGAACCCCAAGTCTTCTTACACCCTTTCAACATCCTTGGGACTCGCGGGAAAGAGGCAGAAGAGGTCCAAGAGGATTCCGACTTCACCTTGTCCGTCGGCTGACAAAGACAAGTGGGGAACATCAGCGCTCCTGGGACAGTTCTGCAGAGCCATTAGCCATGTACAACTGCATTTCCCACTCTTTCCGTGGACTGGGTCAACACCTATTCAAAGAAAGGAGTTGTACGAAGCCATGCACCTCATATTTGAGGGGGCTGACACCTCTGGCGCACCTTTGGGCCCCACGGGGTCAGATAAGACTCCAGCCGAATACACGTTGGTGGCTTTGGCCTTGGCTCCAGCGGAGTGTCAGGGGTCAGAGTCTGGATTGGAATCAGCGCCAGTCTTACCCAGGTGACCCTCCCCAACACTGGTGATGCTCCTGATGCCGCCGGTGGTACCAGCCCCATTCTTATACAAAATGAGCCGGGGCTGGTCATCTAAGGACAGAAATATGTGACTGGCACTGTAGCGCGGGTGTTCCGCAGGTTTTCTTTTCTTTCCCGATCCATCTGACGCCTGGGAAAATCAAAGGTAAGGAATCTGCGGATAGAAGACTCTAGCAGATGAACAACTTTCTTACCTTTGGTAACACATTATCTGGTATAGCTGCAGGTTCCTTACAAATCCAGAAGCTAGATGGGACCCATTTGACCCAGTTGTCAGTGCTAGCTCTGAAAATTTGAAGATGGGCTGTTGGCAGTCACATTCATTTGTTAGTGGAAAAGTGTCTGTAGTGTACAATAACTTTACAGACCTGCTAACATTTACATGAATGGAGATTAAACTTCAAGTACTTCACATGAACTTCCAAAAATGAGATACACCTACAGTCTGCCACTATCAAAAACACAAAGTGCCAAAGCTTTGTTCCTGATACCCACAGTTCATGGGCAATGAACTATGGATCAATTGGTCAGATCTTTCCTCCACTTGCCCTGATTCCATGTAGTGAGGCAAACATCCTTGTTCCTAGTTCTGTGCACCCCATCTTGGACAAGGCAGCCAAAGTATTCAATTCTTCCAAATATATCAATCCTTTTACATTAAAATAATGACCACAGAGAGGTGACCTCCTGACGCTGCATCAGGGGCAGCAGATACATCCAAACCTCAGGGAGGTGAACCCAGCCATCTGGCACCTAAAGTTTTAGAATTTGATTATCCTAAACGTCCAGATGGGTGTATGTGAATCCTGCATGAGTCACTTAAACACAAAGCATGCGGCTGTTACTCAGCCAGGATTTGTACATTTTGCTTAGGATATTGCTTAGATCCCCTTGCAGCATTAGCTCTGGATATCATCTGCTACTTGCTACATCGTCAAAAGGCAGGATTAGCATGAGCTTCTAGTAATATTTCTGGAGTAGCAGCTTGAAAACAAAATGCAGAACACTTGTCACTGTTGACATTTCCTAGGACTTCGTAGAGGGCCATAAGAGTAACTTCTCCTAGAACGTCCCAGCCTGGGACCTCAGTATAGTATTAAGACTTATAGGGCCTCCTCTTGAGATCCTACAGTTTTGTGGCATGCTGTGTTTGTCTTGTGGACATTACCACACCGAGAAGAGTTACTGAGTTGCAGCCTTTAACAGAGGATGAACCTTTTGTCCAGATGCACAGTACTAGAATGGTTTTATGAACAAACCCCGTGTTTCTCCTAAAGATGGTTTCCCCTTTTCGTGAAAACCAGACAAAAGAGTTGCCCATTTTCTTCCCACAGGCAAAGTGAGTAGCAGAAAGTTCATTACACCCCAGATGTCATAAGGGTATTAATGCATAACAGTGATAGGTTGAAATCCATCTATAAAACTAAGCAACTGTATGTTGCTTATGCAAACCCTTACCTGGGAATCCCCATCTCTAAAGTTAGTATAGCCAGATAAATCCCCAAGTGTACAGATTGAGCCTGGCACTGAACACTGAGAAATATTTGGTTGACCCAGTAACAAGGCAACAGTTTTTAGGAGTTACTCTGGCTGGATATTTAGCTACAAAAAGCTTTCCCCTAATGGAAAGGACACATAACTGCAGGCCTTGGCAAAAACCTTTTGCTCCAAATAAAAAGGTTTCTCGCTGTACAAGCCTCTTCTTAACCCATTGTCATCCTACACATTACTAATATCCTTCTGCAGGCTCAGGATGAGGCCCCTAAACCAGTAGCTAGATTAACAATGACAACAAATGACTGGATCATGGGATATCGTCCAGGTAACAAGCAGGCTGAAACAGGCACTGCTGTGATGGTTTCTATCGCACATCAGTGCAGGCCTTTCTTTTCAGCCCTTGAGAGAAAGGATAGTGATGTCAACAGGTGCACCAGTAGAGGGCTGATGAGCCCATATGCAGGAACTGATGACCAGAGGCCTCTGGTCAGATGACCATTCAATATGAACACCCAGGAGCTGGGGGCAATAAGACTTGACCTATAGTTGTTTCATCCCAAGTTTTAAGAACCGGATATTCTGATCATTGAGAACAACACAACGTCCATGTATTAAATCTCGAAGCAAAGGGCAACAAGGCCCCGTCTGTCTAAAGAAGCATTAATGCTTTGGGACAAGCCAATCTCCAACTAAGTGGATGTCACAGTGGAACACCGTCCAAGTGGTCGTTACAACCAGCTAGGTATGCTCAGTGAACTACATCTTCAGCAAGTGGGGCTTCCCTGCGTTGGACCTGTTTGCCATGTCTCAGATCAAGAAATGCAAGTAATATGCCTGCAGGTATAAGAAAAATGCATTTTTTATTAGAACTGAAATTACAGGTAAGTAAATATTTTCATTTACAGTACTACAAGCAGTTGATTAAAAGGGAAGTAGCATTTCTCTTCAATTTTCCAATTTCTGTAAATAGAATTCTGGATCTCTGAGCTCTGCTGTTTTATTTTTTATTTCTCACTTGAAAAGCCTCACAGACCATTTTTATTTTGAAATCTTACACAATATTTTGTATTTCTAGAATGTTCTCTTGTTCATTCATGACAGCATTTCTGGGCATATGTATGTAGTGTGCTTTTTGAGACAAAAACCAGGCTTAGAGGGGTCCTCATCTTTTATGTATTGTCTTCCAACCGGAGTCTTACTCCGGGAAGAATGTCCTTACAGTAGTAAAATCTCAATGGGTTGTTGAAGGAAATAGAGAAGTTTTGCTTTTATGAAAGGTAGAAGAAAGCTAGCAATCACCTGGAATAATAAAAAACACAATTCATTCTGAGAACTTGAGAGCCTGGAGGGGATGGCCCTTCAACAAAACCCCTCTCAGGAATCCCAAATGTAAAACCAAAAGATGATTTTTCATTAGTAATATCTCTGTTTTCTATTGAAGTCGAGGCTGGCTATGAGAGGCACAGGTTTGGTAGTGAGCAGGTTTGACATAAAGACAGCACTCTGTCAGAGAGGATTAAGCCTTTTTATTCAAGAGGATCTTCAACTTTTAACACAATTCGAAGTCAGGACCCACCATTCAGCGAAATGGATAGAAAAATTGCATGTCAGTGCGTTCATGATCCGCTTGAGGCTCTCAATATTCCAGATCTTTTTCTCCTAAAATTGATTGTACCTCTATAATTGAGGTAACAGTCCTATCATCAAAGCCTTGGCAGAATTCAACAGCCAAGCTTGTTGTTGTACTGCCTGCAATGCCACCACCAGTGTCACTTGTGTCAGTTCAGCTGACTTTCTTCAGGTCTATGGATTACTTTTCCAATGCCGACAGATTTGTCTTCACCAGTTTACAATGTAATGGAGTTACATGGTGTATCCGGGGGAGTAAAGTCCATATTTGAGTGGGGTCTCCTTTTTCAAAGTAGTCTGTCATTATCTAAACACCTAATCACTAGTCATCCAGGACTTCAGAATCCAGTTATAGAATGTTTTTTCACGCCTGTTTGGCAGAATCAGCTACTTCAATTTTTTATAGAGGTTCAGACCTCCATAGCCGGATCCTCTATTCTTGAGGGATGACTCAGTCATTTTCCATCATTGTGGTCACAGTCAGGAATGGTCTCATGTCTTCTCTTTGGTCAATAGTACCTCTAGAAAGAGAGTAAGATGTTAGTCTCAGTCAGCAGAAGAAAGGTCTAAGGACTTCTGTCACTTTATGTGCAAGTGTGATCCAGGACACTGTGACAGATTATTGTGTGCGTCTCTGCAATATTTCTTGTGAGAAAGGATCATTTTCAGTATGAAATGCTATTATAAGACCTGAAATTTGTCCTTAAAACCTTCTCAGCACAAAGCCTTTGTAGAGTGAGTCACGTCCTCGATGTCAAAGGGGCCCTATCCTGCATATAGGAGTATCACTGACTTACTGAACATGCACTCAATAGTGGAAGTTGTCTGTCTTTGTTAGTGAGAAAAAGCTCTAAAGAAAGTGCGATGTTGTGAAGCCAGCCACTTGTCTAGAGCACTGCACCAGCATCTCATGCTGTGCAGTTTGTTGCTTTCAGCACTCGTATGTACAATATGTGCCTGTACCGGTTTTGCCAGTTGAATTACTGGTGCTGCTGTTTCCTGGTATCACCACTGATGCACCTCTGACGAAGGCCACTGGCATTGGATATCTCAAAGTGTCTAGTATGTTGTCATTCTTATCTTCTGCTAATACTGATTTCTCTGGTGCGATTTGCGAAATTCAACGGTCTACTAAAGAAACCATCGGCAGACTTAAGCAAACTCAACAACTACTGACTGATCTCCCTGCTCCCATTTCCAGCCAAAGTATTTAAAAAAGCAATCATCCAACAACTCTTCTCCCAATCTGGGTTCCGCTGAAACCACAGCACTGAGACAGCCCTCATTGCAGCTGGCGACAACATCTGAGCCCTCCTTGACCGAAGAGAGACCGCAGGTCTGATCCTCCTAGACCTCTCGGCAGCCTTCGATATGGTCTCCCATCACACAATGATCACAATGTTTGCACAACATAGGCATCCAAGGAGCCACCCTTAGCTGGATCACCTGTATCCTCGCCAAAAGAATGCAAAAAGTCCATCTTCACTTTCAAAACCAAGGAAATCATCAATGGAATACCTCAAAGATCCTCATTCGCCCCATCCTCTTCAACACCTCTGGCCAGCATCGCCAAAACCCACGGACTCAACATCATATTCTATGCAGACGACACTTCACTCATCCTTTCCCTCTCCAAAGACACCACCATGACCAACTTCCACCACTGCATGACAGATGTTACCAACTGGATGAAGGACAACTGCCTGAAGCTCAACACGGACAAGACAGAGGTACTGATTTTTGGGAAACAAAAACAGTCGATGGGACGGATCCAAACGGCCCTCAGAATTCTTACATACTCCTACTCCCACTGACCACACTAGGAATCATTCTGGATAACAATTAACTGTGACGACTAAGGTTAACTCAGTTTACTCCTGCTGCTTCTTCATCCTCTGCATGCTTCATAAGATATTCAAATGGCTACCCGAAAGCTCCAGGCGCGCCATCATCAAGCCCTCATCACCAGCCGACTTCGCTACAGCAATGCTCTCTACGCAAGGATTGCAGCTCACCTCATCTGACGACTACAGACCATAGAGAACACTGCAGCCAGACTCGTCCTGAATCTCCCTAGACGAACCCACATCACCCCCTAACTCAGGGTACTCTACTGGTTCCCTGTACAGAAAAGGTGCCAGTTCAAACTCCTGACCGATGCATACAAGGCCCTACACAACTGCAGTCCTCCTGCTTGAACCGCTGCCTGAACTACTAGCAGCTCACCAGACACCTCTACTCCGAGTCCGTTTCTCTAACTCCTACCCTGCGCATCCAACATAGCAGATGCAGAGGTCGCTCCTTCTCTGACCTACCAGCGAAGACATGGAACGAGCTACCCATCTCTTCTAAAATTCCAGACAACCCTGAAGACCTGGCTATTTGGCTAATCAACTGGACCCTGCCAGCGCCTGTTTACCCTCACAGGTGACAAGTAGCACTCCACAAATCTATTGATTGATTAGTTGGAAAGTAAATGAGGAGGCAGAGCAGTAGGGGTACAAGCCTAACTCCTCTCCCTCAAGTGGGTGGTTTGGCATTTCAGTTTCTCATGTTTGTTTTTTCTTTCTCTGTATCTGAGACTTGTTGGTTGTTCCCTCTGTTTCGGTTAACGAAAACTGCCCATTGAGTAGCATCTGCCTCACTTTTGGGTTGTTTTAATCGAGTTCTAAGATAATTTAGGTACATTAGGTCAAACTTACCGTCTTCAGGAAAGGATTTCTCCCCATCATTGTTCAATTCAGCCCACTGTTCTATATACCTATACATGCTTTTCCCATGCTTGTGGTACATCACATGGACGGCAGACCCTTTAGCCAAGGCTTCTTTCCCTTGTTTCAACATTTCTGCCCACATTTCCCTGACTATGCACTCATTCATTCATAAGCAAGAAATCATTATTATGTTTCCAGCCTTGTGCCACAGCTCATCCACTTGGAAGGGGAGAGCAGATCGGTAAAAAATAAAAGTTGGGACTAATGGCTCTTTACTATATGTTTTCATTGGAGAATGTAAGTAAGATATTTCATGTTTGTCCACTTACCCCCTTACTTTCAAAATCCACTGGTCAGAACTTGTCAAGGCTTGCAGAGTTTTCGGTGTAATTCAGTGCCCCTCTTTGTTTAACACATTCATCCGCTGGAAACTATGATGGGATTGTCTTCACTTCGATTCCTGTTCCCTACAAGGAATTCCACACACACTTTAACTCCTTGTATCCTGAGACTAGTCCAGTACCTACCCAAACTGGTTTAATCTTTTGTTACCTGTCCAAATAGCAGTTTTCAAAATGCCCTTCAAATCCTTAGTAAACTAACCCAATCAGACTTTACATTCCAACATTTTCGCAATGTAGTCTCATTCTGTCACCTGATCGGTGAGGTGAACTCATGACCATCCTACACCGAAGTTCCCCCCCAACAGAATTTTGCTTTCAGTGCCTGGGCTCCATGCGTGGGCTCC
This sequence comes from Pleurodeles waltl, assembly GCF_031143425.1. Taxonomy (NCBI): domain Eukaryota; kingdom Metazoa; phylum Chordata; class Amphibia; order Caudata; family Salamandridae; genus Pleurodeles; species Pleurodeles waltl. The sequence goes on along the minus strand of NC_090440.1, from coordinate 772,182,351 downwards.
AGCCCCATTCCTTGCTTCTAGTCAAGGTAGGCACTTCCTGGCTAGATGTGTGTGGTCTCTCGGAATCTAAAAAGAAAAGTTTATTTACAAAAGAAAAATATATCTGTGTGTCAGAGACGGGAGCAAGGAGATTCCCCCCGCATTTCAAGTTAGCATATGCTGCACAAGTGGGGCAAGACATACATGCATGGGCTTTCATATACAGGGCTTTGATGGGGGTCTGTTATGAAGTTGAAAAAAGGGCATTACACAGATGCAGGATTCCGAGTCTTAAGAGTATGCACAGACCTTTAAAATAGATAAAAAAATGTATTCTTTCGTCACTGAGCACGCTAATCAGAAATTTCGTGCATAAAACCCCATGCTTGGAAATGAGAGTGTATGCCTGTTTGATACGCAGAACTTATAGGCATGGTTACAATGAACAGAAAGATGGCTCCAGCAGTTATATATACCCTAAAGCAACTATTAAATTCTTACACTGCCTAACTAGTCATTTTTTTGCGGAGCTTCACTTTGTGACTTCTGGCAATATTTGAGGTATTTTAGCCAGCTTTATTGGACACTGTACTTTAAAATTCACTTTTTGAAAATCTATTTAAACAAGTTATTGGTTAGCCACCCTAAGCCTTCAGTTGAATATTGTTGTTTTAGTCTGTGTTCCTCAGAAAATCAGGTACTGTTATGTTGATGAAATGAAATATTCCTCTTTTGGAAGCTGGGGCATATTGTTATTGTTTTTTTTACCATGACTCAGGAGGGTAACTTTTTTATTATCAATGTTACTATTTCTTTATCATAACTATCCTTTACCACTCTGAAACCTGGGACTGGAAGATGGATGTAATGTGGCTCTTCTACTTGAAAACCTTAAGATGTGTCTAGCATAGGGGGGTACTGTTAATATATGAGCCATGAGATAAGTTCTGTGTAACTTAATTTCCCTCTTTTCCCGTCATATAACTGGTAATTTCTGGGCTTGACAGGAAGATTAAAATGGAAAGTAAAAGAAGGTGGTTTACAAATTTTGAAAAACAATAGCAAAATCTTTCTAATTTCATTACTATTGGACCACCTGGTAAGTCTGTAGGAAAGTACCCTCTCTTTGACATGGTTTCCCTCACTTTTTTCCGCTGTCAGTGTGTTTTAACTGTTTTCACTGGGATCCTGCTAACCAGGACCCCCATTGATTGTGCTCTCTCCCTCTAAATTTGGTTGCTTAGGCCTTTGCACATCCCACAATTGGCATACTGGGGCCCCAAAATGAGTCCTTAATATATGGTACTTGGGTACCCAGGACATGGGGTACCAGGGGTTCATCCATGGGCTGCAGCATGTATTGTGCCACCCATGGGAGCCCATGCAAAATGTGTCTGCAGGCATGCCATTGCAGACTGAGCAAAAAGGTGCGTGCACCCTTTCACTATAGGTCACTACACACGGTCTCTGTAAGTCACCCCTATTGTAGGCCCTCCAAGCTCAGACAGCAGGATACAGGTACCTGTGTGTGACGGCACCCCTGCATGAACAGAAGTGCCCCTGCGAATTCCAGCTCCATTATCCCAGACTTCAAACATGTAGCAATCATACTCTAATACAGTTGCCAGTATTGGTTGAATGATTCAATGCACTCTGGGGACTCCTCAGAGGACCCCCAGCATTGCTCCTACCAGTCTTCTGGGATTTTCTGGGCAGCCTGCGCTGCTGCACCACTCCGACACGTTTCTGCCCTCCTGCTGCTTGACCAGTTCAGGCAGAAGGAGGCAGAACAAAGGATTTCCAGTGGGAGAGGGAGGTAACGCCCTCTCCCTTGGAAATAGTTGTTACATGGCCTAGGAGGGGTAGCCTCCCCAAGCCACTGTTATGCTTTGAAGGGCACATTTGGTGCCCTCCTTGCATAAACAGTTTTGCACCAGACCAAGGAGCCCCCCCCCCCCCAACCCCACCAGTCTCACCTCCTCCCCTGTCCCTGCTCTGGGTTGATACTGGACAAAGGAAAGGGTAGTGACCAAGCCCCTGTCCATCACCACCCTAGAGGTGGTGCCCAGACCTCCTCCTGGTGGCCACTTGATTCTGCCATCTTGAACCCAAGTGGTCAGCGGCCCCTGGGAGCATCTGAGTGGCCAGGTAAGATAGGTGACGTCACAGCCCCCTCCTGATAGGTTATCACCCTGGTAGGTGACCAATCCCCCTTCTTGGGCTATTTAGGGTCTCCCTTTTGGGTGGGGTCCTCAGATTCGACGTGCAAGATGCCAGCAGGACTCCTGCATCATTTAGTTCATCTTCTGGCCACTGGGACTGCAACTGGATCCTCCAGGAACCGACATTCTGCAACTACAGTGATGACTCCGCTCTGCAACATTGTTTTTCCGGCTCCTTCCAGCAACTGCAACATTTCCCTGGCTGTGTATCCTTTGAGGGCAATGAGTCTTCAGCCTGCACAATAGGTAAGACGGAATCTCCCTTGGAGTGAAGGAATCATTTCCCTGCGCCTGCAGCACCAACTGCAATGACAACCGGCTGCATGGATCCTCTCTCCTCCAGTATTGCGTGGATCCTGCATCACAGGCGGTAGTCTGGAGAAGTCCCCTTTGTCCTCTCTGCCTGTTGTCCAACTTGGGAGCCGGTAAGCCCTTGCCTCTCCTTGCAGGACAGTGCCCCTATGTACTGTGCCTCTTGCAGTTACCAAGGCTTTTTTGTTCCTCCTCCAAGGGATCCTCAGGCTCCGTGTATCCCCAGCCTCGAGCACTTCTTCCTGCAATGCACAGTCTCCTGCCCGCTGCTCTAGCGCCGCTCTTGGATCGAGTCCCCTGGACCTTGCTGGTCCCCTTCTGCTTTGTAAACCTTCTTCTCTTCCATTTGCGAAGGCTTGTTGATGGTTTTCCAGCACCACTGACTGCATCTCGACTGCCAACATCACTTCTAGGACTTCTTTTCAGCTCTTGTGCTGCACTGCTGGCCTTCTTTGTCCACTGTCGACCTGGTCCTGCATCCATAGAAGGGTGAGTAGTGGCCCTGCCACCACCGGACACTCCAACGCAAACTGGACTTGGTCTCCTTCCTTTGCAGGTCCTCTTCTGTCAGGCTCCACCTTTGGGTTCTTCTGTCTTGGTTGGGTCTTGCATAATCCTTTTCCAAAGGCCTCCTGTTGGTTTTGGGGAAACCAGGTACTTGCCTCTGCTCTCCTGGTCGCTTGGGGTCGCCTTGGTACTCACCTCTTGGGGTTCCTAGTTCCTCCAGCTCCCTTCTACTGATTCCACCTCCTTGGATGGGTTCTCGCTTTTCACATTCCTCTTTTTTAGTATATGGTTTGGCCTTCTCCTAGGGCCCTCTCTATTTGCTATTGCTCTTACCAATGCTTCTTGCTTTCAATGCTATTTACTGATTGCTAATGCGTATATAATAGTGTGTTTACTTACCTCCAGTTAGGGGACTGCCTATTCAGTATTCTAGTATTTGTGTCACCCTTATAAAGTAGTTTTGTAACACTGTGTGGTTCTTTTATGTGTGTAAGTGCTGTGTGACTATAGTGATTTTGCATAAGCTCTGCATGTCTCCTAAATAAGTCTTGGCTGCTCATGCACAGCTACCTCTAGAGAGCCCTGGCTACCTAGACAATGCCTGCACCTCACTCAGAGGGTATACCTGGACCTGGTATAAGGTGATAACTCCATAGGTGCTCACCACATAACAGGATAACTTCCTACAAAGTCTATTACGGTATTCTGGTAAAGGTTTGGCGGAAGTGGCAAGGAATTGTCATTTTCTGGAGAATAAAGGTTCTATTTAAAATCTATTTAAATGTAGATGTCTTTCACTTTGGAATACTCTCAATTGCGGTTTAAACTTTATGTATGTGGTGGAGAATCTTCTGGTAGCATTTTCATCTTTTTATTCAAATAACCTTGCTCATTTATTTGTTACTGTATTTTCATTCACTTTTCCTTTTCAGATAAAGCTGTTCTGCCTCCATCCAGTGAAACAAATAATGATGGAGAATAAACTGGAAGTTCATAAAGATAAGACCATGAAGGAAGCAGTAGAAATTGCCTACAAGGTATCTCCATTAATTCCATTCACACATACTCTTTTTCTCCCTCTGTCTGTGTTGCTTATAAAAGGAGGGACTAGTGAGGGATGTTACAGTTAATATAAGGGTTATTGTTTTTAAGAACTTCTTGTGATTTTGTTAATGTGCAGAGTACATATATGGAAATAGGTTTTGAAAAGACACATAGAATATTGTGGACTATGCCATGCCGGTTTAAAATGATCAGTCAAGAACACATTGAAAAAGTGAATCATTTCTCCCTCATATGTGACACTGCAGCAAAGTAGCATCTGTGGACAAGACTCTGGTGTTAACAATGAAGAAAGGGCACTCTACTTTAAGGGCGTTCCCATGCACACTGCCTCCACCCCACATAAGGCAGATCTGAAAACTGAGATAGAAAACTCTTGGCCTTACAACATTGTGGCTCATGGCTTAAATGTGCTTTAAAAATGTTGCACATGTATTTATTCTTATAGGGTGAACATGGCCCTAGAGGGTATCAGAGTGCTTTACAAGTGTCAAGTATAGGGAACAGGTAGAACATTTAAGTTTTTTAGTCTATCCCTAACCTGGGCAGTCAGGTATTCCTTAACATGTAGGTTTCAGATTTTGGTCCACCCCAGAACTTTGGGAATTACTTCTTGGGTTTGCCACTTTTGACCTATGATGAGATGCATATATGGGTGATCGGTTTCCATGTGGCGTTAAGAGGGTCACCTATGTAGCCCATTAGATAAAGCAGTTGACCCAGCAGGACATCACAACCCACCATCTCCCTTATAATTTCATTACTGCTGGACAAGCCCACCACATGTGTTCTAGCATGTCCTGCTACCCAAAAATCCCTGCAACAAAGATCAGATTCACTGTGCGTGGCACCCAGTCTAGCTGGAACACAGTACCAGGCCATCATGATGTTCGACACATTCTCCTTTAATTAAGAGCAGATTGGGCTCCTGCCTATCCATACAATTGCCCATTTGTCATCTCGGATGGGGAGGGGGGTCCAAGCCAGACTCCCATTTTGCCATGTATGCCTGGGATTGTGTAGTCACAGCGGAGCTAAGGTTCCCATGACTAGCTTACCCCTCTTAGAAATGTCTTCTATCTTTGTGAATTCTCTAGAACCACTAAATTGTATGTCAGGTTTAGTAGCCCAATGAAGTTTAAAGTAGTCTGTTGGAGTCATGTGAAACAGTGTGTAGCAGGTCTCAGCGGTGGACTGTGCCATAATAGAGGTGTAAGTGTACGGCATAGTATCTCATCTGCTACTTAAACATCTTTTTGTCAGTCCTGGAGCACAGTGAGGAGTATGCACAATCAGTGTTAAGTGGACGGGGTGGGTTGTCATCCCATCTGTAAATCTAATTTATTCAGGGAGTAAAATGTCTGTGGTCGGGTGTGAAGGCAGGAAGGGCAGCGGGGATCTGATCATTGAGTGCCAATATCTACTTGGAAACCATAGTTGGATGAGGGAATAATCTTTCTCCCTAGAAATTCCTTGTACTAATTGTACTATCCCTCAACCATTCCAAAGCAGGTGCTCTGTTCAAAATTAGGGATGCCAAGGCCCTCCGCTAATCCTTGTAGAGGTGATCTGAACACTCATGGGCATTTATTGTTCCACCTAAATGCTTCCAACTTCTGCCTAATGGTTTTACAAATATGTGTGGGAATTATCAGGGGAAGAGTATGAACTACATGAAGTCTCTGTAGAATGTTCATTTTATCATTTGACAGTTTGCTAAACTAAGGACTGTCTGATTTCATCCACCTGTAGTGATCTTTGAAGAGTGTCTCCAATATTTTGGGGAAATCAATGTTGCTAGTCAAATTAAGGCCCAGATAGTGAATAAGATCCTGTATCCACTGAAGATCAAGGTTTACCATTAAGGTAATTTTGACAGATATTTCTAATTGTAGATTCTGATGAATACTTCTAATTGCAGATTCCTCACCTAGTAAATACCAAGGCGCCAGACTGGGTCCAGAAGATTCTCTTCAGCAACCTGTGTGTTGAGGATGGTGTAGTGTGGATCTGTGTCGGATCCATCCTTCCCCAGATTTAATGTAAGGGTCCCTACGTACCTGCCACCTCTGAGCACTGACGTCAGTTCCCGTTTTTTCTGCACCTTCTGCCGGAGCTCACTCCCTCAAATTCTGTCAGGTCTGACAGACATTATTTTAGAACTTTTTAACCTGTGTGTAAGGACATGTCTACCGCCAAAACAGGATTCAAACCTTGTAAGGATTTCTACAAACAAATTTCAGTGACACACTCACTAAGTCTGTCTCTGGTGTGTGAGCTCTTTACACAGCTTAGCATTGTGTGAAAAATGCATTCAAATTAATCCTAAGGTCATTTAGCGTCACAAGGCCAAGCTCTGTCTCAGAACATCTCAGAAAGACACTTAAGGCCTGTCCTGCTCAAAGTCAAGGGTGCCGACGCGCTCTAATTCCCAGGGCTGATCCCACGCATGCCCTTCTTCTCATTCAGTCATCAGGTAAGTCGAAGAACAAGAAGCATAAGACGAGGAAGCATACCTCTCCTACCAGGAGTCGTGTGGCACCCAAAGTAACACTGTCGTGATCTCTGACCTCAGAGTCAGTCCCAGCTTTAGTCCTTATGCGACTCGAGTTGCCTGGTCGTTCATCAACACTACAGCAGATATCTGCCTTCAAGGAGGCATGCTGTAGATCTTTGGTACCCTACAAATCTCTCTGGGGTGCTTTCAGGCACTAAGAATCCGAGGGGGCTGTTGCTGATTGTCCCTATCAACCCCATTCCAGCATCAGCCCTGACTCCGGGGCCAGTGCCTACTTCTTAGTTCCACACAGCTGCATGAGTAACACAGGAGCCCAGAGCAACCATGCTTTCACTGACTCCACCATTGTCGTAGAGGAGCTGATAGTCCTTTCGGACTCAGAAGCAAATCATCTGCAACCTCCACCAAAGTCGCACATTTCACACTCTCTTTCTTTATAACCTGCCTGAACCTGATGATGACGATACCTCACAAGTTTGAAGAGAACCTCCGTTTGGTCCTCCAGGATGCCTCCTTTGCCATGGTCCATAAGGAGGGCAGCAGAGGTCCTTGAGCTAAAATTACCCACTGAGGAGATCAAAACCAGTGTCCTCACTGACAATATGCAGTCAAGGCAGACCTCACAGAAACTTATTTTGCCCTTCAACAAGACCCTTACTGATACACTGCTGGGGCACCTGGGCGAAACCAGGATCTTGCTGAGCACTGGACATGCAGATAGTGAGAAGGCACAGACCTACTCCGGGAGACCCTGTTTTTCTCCTGCAACATCCCATACCGGAGAGTCTAGTGGTCCAAGCCTCTTCCACCAAGCACAGCCCAAACACATTTCTGACCACTCCACAAGACAGAGTTGAAGTGCATGGAGATGTGTGTGAAGCATGTTTTCCTCGGCCAGCCTTGCTGTGAGTTCGGTCACCTCCAGATTCCTCCTAGGTCACTGTTGACATGCATTATGGGACATGGTGGTGAAGATCATGCCCGAAGTCACAGAACTCTCTGAATAAACCTCCACCAGGTCATTGACAATGGGCAGGAGGCAGCAAAGTATGTGATTCTATCTTGTCTGGACTCTACTGACTGTTTGGGTTGGGCAGTCTGGACCAGTATGGTGCTCTGGTGCCATGCTTGAATGCGTTCCCCAGGGTTCTCGAGTGACGTTCAAAAATAATGGACATGACATTTGATGGCACAAGTCTCTCAAGGTGAGATAAGGTGAACTTTGCTTTGAAGTGCTTCAAACACAGTAAACCCACAGCAAACTCCCTTTGACTGGCATCACTTACTCAGCAGCTCCCACAAACATTTGCTACTTTCGAAGGTTCAGAAGAGGATTCCAGCAGAGGCCACGCCATTCTTTACTTCAACAGTAGCAGATCTCTCAAGCCTTCCAAGGCAGAGGTCGGGTTGTTATTGTCCAGGTTCCCAGGGGACAGTGAGCAACCCAGCCTGCACCCCAACCTCCACACTTGATTCAAAGCAACTTTAATCTGCCCTTGGTGGTGCAAGGTGGCCTGGTAGGAGGTCTGATCACATTTTACCTCGACAGGTGGCAGAACACACAGTTGAATAGATGGATCCAATTCTTCCAAAATGGATAATCCCTACCCTTCCTCTCCATGCCTCCAAACATGCCTCCTACACCACAACACCTCTAGAAGGACCAGTTTTCCATTCTATGAGAGGAGAGGAACTACAGGCTCTCTTGAAAAAGGGGGCCATAGAAAGGATTCCAGCATCAGAAGTCAGAACTAGTTGTTATTCCTATTACTTCCTGTTACAGAAGAAGGAGGGAGGCCTCCACCGTATCCTTCAGCCTTCACCCTTTGAATTTATACCTCACAAAGCACAACTTCAAAATGCTTACCCTGGTCCAAGTTCTGGTTGTCCTAATCCAGGAGAATGGATGATGGTGTTGAATCTGCAGGATCCCTATTTCCACATCCCAGTCCTGCAGTCTCACAGGTTTTACCTGTAATTTCAGGTAGGCTTTAGGAAGCTGGCTCTGTATATACTATACCAAAATGAGGTACAGTGTGCACAGTTCAGGGATTCCCCAGAGGCTTAACAGAGGATTAGGTAAAACAGGGATGAGTGACCACTCCAGCTACACTACTGAAGTAAGCTTCAAAATGAAAACATTACTCACATACAGTAACTGGTTAGCTGCTTTAGCTTTATGTGTGACAAATGTATTCCCCACACTGTTGAGTAGATGTTGATACATACAGATCATCAATATAACAAAAATACAGATGTGAAAATTGCTTTTTGACTGGTATTGTGGGATTCTGGATGATGTTGTAGGGAGGTATTTTGGACCAGATTACTTGCAGTTTCCAAAAGCAACCAATACATGGCATAGAATTCACACAGTACAAGAATCTTCAATTGATTCAAAGCTATTGGTACAGTTAGGTTATTTTTCCATTTCCTTTGTGAATCTATAATGTGTTCACAAATTATATATTTTCTCTTTTCCCTTTAAGATTATGGATTTAGAAGGGGTAGTTGCTCTGGATTGCTGTCGTCTTGTTAAATATGATGAGTTCCATGATTACCTTGAACGTTCATACGAAGAAGAGGAAGACAGCCCAATGGGACTTTTACTTGGGGCCGTAAAATCATCTTATATGTTTGACCTGCTGCTAGAAATCAGAAGACCTGACCAAGTTTTTCAGTCATATAAATCTGGTGGTAAGTCATATATAACTGCATCATTGATGACTATTTGACTTCAAATCTGCTCTCAAGGAATATCTTGTCTTCCAGTAATTGCCTGACTATACAAAGGATAAATGTATGTAATGTGATAATAATGCTATGTATTTTAATTTATTATTCTTTATGTGGTATCAGTCATCACCCACACCCATCTTTTTGTATCCACCCAACCTGCTAGCAGACCAATATATTGACCTAATATTATTGTGTTCAATATTTCTGGTCAAAAAGCTCGAAGTTGTGTGAATAAAACATAAATAAATTGAGGATGTGACCCCTGAGCTGCTAAGCCTTTTTCGGCCTTCTTTTATTTGCTATTTGGTGTACTTTGCGCTTATGCTTTCTTAACTTCTTTCCATATAAGGTATCCACACCAAATGTGCATCTTTTTTTCCTAACATCCTGGGGAATCTAAACATACCCAAGGTTTGTGGATTCCCTCGAATGGGACCAAGAAAGTGGCCAAAATATAGCATTTTTTTGCAAAAAGTGGGAAAGAAGTGCTGCACAAGTTAGCATGTTTTCTTTCCTAAAATTGCATCAACAAAGGCTTTGCTGTGCTTTAACAATTATCTTCTCAGCGTTCAGTAATGAGTAGAGTTGTATCAAAAACATTTTTACCACTGTAAATTTTTCCTAATTTTTGAGGTTTTTAACCTACTTGCAGTTTGTGGCGGAAATAAGTGCTAAACCTCCTAGAAAGCTATACATTTTGGAAAAGCAAACAAAATTCTGTATTTATCAAGTGTCATTTGTGTAGACCCTTCAATGGTTTCTCCCAAAGAAACTAACTGTTGAAATTTAAAAAAATGAAATTTGGTAAGAAAAAAACAGTCATTTGTTACTGCATTTTCGTCTATCTTTTTGTCACAATGATCTAATTACAAAATCAATATACCGTTGCGTCCTCTGGACCCTTCTAGTTGCAGAGATATATTGGGTTTGCAGGTTTTCCAAGAAAGCGAGGTACCCACAGCCCACAACTGAGCTGCACCTTACAATAATTTTACATTGTGTACCAACAATACAGCAAATCAAATGGTAAAATAACTAATGAAAATGGGAGTTGGAGGTTGGGTCATTAGTTGTGTGGCCTGCACAAGTGATGGGTCCACACTCGACCGTCACTGGACACCAAACATTCCAATGTACGCATTTATCAACCGCATTGCAGGTGGTAGGTCAAAAGTTTCCCCACACTGCGGTCTTAGCGTGGATTTCTGTCCTTTACCACAAGCTTCACCTTTCAAGGGCCCAGAGACAGGTTAGGGCACCACTTGGCAGGCAGGAGTCTCAGCAAAAAAGTTGAGGTGCTGGCAGAGAGAAGTTTTTGATGTCCCTAAGACTTCAAAAACAGGAGGCAAGCTCAGTTCAAGCCCTTGGAGATTCTTCACCAATGGGAAGTAACACAAAAGTCAGTTTTTGTCCTCTCTCAGGCAGCAGCAGCAGCTACTGCAGGCCAACCCAGCAAAGCGCAGTCACAGGCAAGAGGCATAGGTTCCTCTTGGTTCCAGAAGTAATCTAATCTTCAGGGGATTTGGGTCCTCTTCTTATACCCCTTTGTGCCTATTAAGTAGGCATACTTCAAAGAGGTCTCTGTTTTCAAGATCCTGCCAGACCAGGCCCCAGACACACACCAAGGGGTTAGAGACAGCATTGTGTGAGGGAAGGCACAGCCCTTTCAGGTGTAAGTGACCACTCCTCCCCTCCCCTCAGCCTAGATGACCCATCAGAATATGCAGTCTACACCCCAGCTCAGCTCCCTTTGTATCACTGTCTAAAGGAGAGGTGCAAACAGCCCAACTGTCAAACTGACCCAGACGGGGAATCCACAAACAGGATGGTTTAAGCAAGAAAATGTCTATTTTATAAAAGTGGCATTTTCAAACACACAATCTAAAAACGAACTTCACTAAAAGATTGTAAGGAAATGACTCCTTGGCATGGTTAACCCCTAACCTTTTGCCTTGGCTGATGCTAAGTTTTGATTGAAAGTGTGCTGGGACCCTGCTAACCAGGCCCCAGCACCAGTGTTCTTTCCCTAAACTGTACCTTTGCTTCCACAATTGGCACAGCCCTGGCACTCAGATAGGTCCCTTGTAACTGGTACCCCTGGTACCAAGGGCCCTGATGACAGGGAAGGTCCCTAATGGCTGCAGCATGTCTTATGCCACCTTGGAGACCCCTCTCTCAGCACATGCACACTCCCCCACAGAGTGCCATGCCAACCTCACACTGCCTGTGGCATAGGTAAGTCACCCCTCTAGCAGGCCTTACAGCCCGAAGGCAGGGTGCGCTATACCACAGGTGAGGGCATATGTGCATGAGCACTATGCCCCTTCAGTGGCTAAGCAAAATCTTAGACATTGTAAGTGCAGGATAGCCATAAGAGTATATGATGTGGGAGTTTGTCAAACACAAACTCTATAGTTCCATAATTGCTACACTGAAATCTGGGTAGTTTGGTATCAAACTTCTCAGCACAATAAATGCACACTGATGCCAGTGTGCAATGTATTGTAACATACACCCAGAGGGCATCTTAGAGATGCCCCCTGAACACCAATCCGACTTACAGTGTGGGGCTGCCCAGTTTCTGCCAGCCTGCCACAACCAGACGAGTTGCTGGCCACATGGGGAAGAGTGCCTTTGTCACTCTGTGGCCAGGAACAAAGCCTGCACTGGGTGGAGGTGCTTCACACCTCCCCCTGCAGGAACTGTAACACCTGGCGGTGACCCTCAAATGCTCACCCCCTTTGCTACATCGCCCCAGGGCATCCCAGCTAGTGGAGATGCCCGCCCCTCCGGCCACTGCCCCCACTTTAGGCGGCAAGGCTGTAGGAGATAATTAGAAAAACAAGGAGGAGTCACCCCCCAGTCAGAACAGCCCTTAAGGTGCCCTGAGCGGAGGTGACCCCTGCCTTTAGAAATACACCTTCTTAGTTTTGGAGGATTCCCCCAATAGGTTTAGGGATGTGCCTCCCTCCCCACAGGGAGGACGCACAAACAGGGTGTAGCCACCCTCCAGGACAGTAGCCATTGGCTACTGCCATCCCTGACCTAAACACACCCCTAAATCTAGTATTTAGGGGCACCCCAGAACCCAGGAAATCAGATTCCTGCAACCTGAAGAAACAAGAAGGACTGCTGACTTACAAGCCCTGCAGAGAAGACAGAAGACAACTGCTTAGGCCCCAGCCCTACCAGCCTGTCTCCTGACTCGAAAACCTGCAACCAGTGACGCATCCTACAGGGACCAGCGACCTGATGCCTCAGAGGACTGCCCTGGACTAAAGGACCAAGAAACCCCTGTGAGCAGCGGCTCTGCTCAATTTCAACAACAACTTTGCAACTTTCTTGCAACTTTAAAGAACTTCACTCTTCCCGCCGGAAGCGAGAGACTTCACACTCTGCACCCGACGCCCCCATATCTAGAGAACCAACACCACAGAGAGGACTCCCCGGCGACTGCGACCCTGTGAGTAGCCCCAGATAACCCCCATGGACCCCTACAGTGACGCCTGCAGAGAGAATCGAGAGGCTTCCCTGACCGCGACTGCCTGTAACAAGGGACCCAACGCCTGGAACCAGCACTGCACCCACAACCCCCAGGACCTGAAGGAACCGAACCTCAGTGCAGGAGTGACCCCAGGCGACCCTCTGCCTAGCCCAGGTGGTGGCTGTCCCGAGAAGCCCCCCCTCCCCCCACTCCTTCCTGCATCGCTAGACTGACCCCCCATTGTTTCCTATCTGAAACCCGATGCCTGCTTTGCACACTGCACCCGCCACCCCTGTGCCACTGAGGGTATGTTTTGTGGGCCTACTTGTGTCCCCCTCAGTGCTCTACAAAACCCCCCTGGTCTGCCCCCGAGGACGCAGGTACTTATCTGCTGGCAGACTGGAACCGGAGCACCCCTGTTCTCCATAGGCACCTATGTGTTTGGGGTACCTCTTTGACCGGCCCTGAGCTGCTGGTGTGGTAACTTTGGGGTTGCCCTGAACTCCCAACGGTGGGCTGCCTATGCCCAGGAACTGAGACTTGTAAGAGTCTTACCTCACAATCTAACCATTACTTACCTCCCCCAGGAACTGTTGATTTTTGCACAGAGTCCACTTTTAAGATAGCTTATTGCCATTTTAACGAAGACTGTATATGATATTGCTTTAATTCATAGTTCCTAACTTGCCTGTGTGGAGTACCTTGCATTTTCTGTATTTACTTCAAATCTTGAACTTGTGGTTCTTAAAATAAACTAAGAAAATATATTTTTCTATCTAAAAACCTATTGGCCTGGAGTAAGTATTTGAGTGTGTGTTCCTCATTTATTGCCTGTGTGCGTACAACAAATGCTTAACACTACCCTCTGATAAGCCTACTGCTCGACCACACTACCACGAAATAGAGCATTACAATTATCTAATTTTGCCGCAAGCTTACCTCTAAAGGGAACCCTTGGCTCTTTGCACACTATTTCTTACTTTGAAATAGTAAATACTGACCAACTTCCTACATTGGTGGATCAGCGGTGGGATCTAAGACCTTGCATTTGCTGGACTACTCAGCCAATACCTGATCACAGGACTAAATTCCACAAATTGTCATTAGAAACTGATTCTTTACATTTTAGCTATTTTTCTACATTTTTAAAAGTCCTGCTAGGGCCTTGTTCAATTCCATGTTAGCATTTCTTTTAGAGTTTAAAAGTTTGTAAAAGTTTGAATTTAAGTTCTAGAAGTAGATTGTTAAAAAGTAATCCCAATTTTTAGAGAAATAATGTCTAGCACAGATGAGATGGTGGTGGAACTCAACCTCACCCCTTACCTGCATCTAGGGATGTCAGAGTTAAGGACTCTCTGTAAGATAAAAAATATAAAAACTGGGTCCAACCCTAACAAAGTAAAGCCCCAGTAGCTTTAGGCAGAGTTTGCAAGAGACCACCCCTCTGAAGATAACCCTACAGAGGGGGAAGATAGTGACCAGAAGGATGATTCCCTCCCTCCTGTCCTAGTTAGAGAGAACATGGTCTCTCAAACCCCGACTCCACAAGTGATAGTCAGAGATATTGGTTCTTCCACAGGGGAGACCAGTAACTCTGGAAGCATTGAGGGCAGCCTCAATGAAGATGACCTCCTGTTAGCCAGGATGGGCATAAGATTGGCTTTGGAGAGACAGCTCCTAACCATAGAGAGGGAAAGACAAGAGATGGGCTTAGCTCCCATCAATGGTGGCAGCAACATAAATAGGATCAGAGAAAATACTGACATGCTAAAAATCCCCAAAGGGATTGTAACAAAATATGAAGATGGTGATGATATCACCAAGTGGTTCACAGCTTTTGAGAGGGCTTGTGCAAACAGAAAAGTAAACAAATCTCACTGGGATGCTCTCCTTTGGGAAATGTTCACTGGAAAGTGTAGGGATAGACTCCTCACACTCTCTGGTAAAGATGCAGAATCCTATGACCTCATGAAGGCTACCCTGATTGGGGGCTTTGGATTCTCAACTGAGGAGTACAGTATTAGGTTCAGAGGGCTCAAAAATCCTCGAGCCAGACCTGGGTTGATTTTGCTGACTTCAGTCAAAACACTAGATGGTTGGGTTAATGGCAGTGGTGTAAATGATTATGATGGGCTGTATAACTTGTTTACGAAAGACATCTTTTAAGTAATTGTTTCAATGATAAACTGCATCAGCATCTGGTAGACCTAGGTCCAATTTCTCCCCAAGAATTGGGAAAGAAGGCAGAGCACTGGGTCAAGACAATGGTGACCAAGACTTCCACAGGAGGTAACCAAAAGAAAGGGGTCACAAAGCCTCCACAGGGGAAGAGTGTTGAGACATCCAAGGGAAAAAGAAAAGTCTTCTACAGGGCCTCAAAAACCTGCTCAGGAGGGTGGGTCCAAAGCCTTTTCACAATCCTCATTTGGGTATAAGTGTAAAAACCTTGATCCCAAAAGGGCCTGGTGTCGCATCTGTACTCAGCATCGACACCAAACTGGAGACAAGGCCTGTCCCAAGAAAGGTTCCACAACAACTACTACTCCAGTTAGCACTGGAATAGCTAGTCTCCAAGTGGGATCAACAGTGTGCCCAGAGCAAATCAGAGTCCACACTGAAGCTACATTAGTCTCAGAGGGTGGGGTGGACGTAGCCACACTTGCTGCCTGGCCACCTAATATAAAAAAATACAGGCAGCAGCGCTTAATGGGACTAGAGTAGAAGCCCTGAGGGACACAGGCGCCAGTGTCACTATGATGAGACAAACTGGTTTCCCCAGGACAATACCTGGCTGGACAGACATATCAAGTCACCAATGCTGACAATCAGACTAAAGTCCACCCCATGGCAATGGTAACTTTAGAATGGGGAGGGGTCACTGGCCTGAAACAGGTGGTAGTCTCTTCTGTTATACCAGTAAAATGTCTGCTTGGATTTGATCTGGAGTCCTCAGCATGGGCTGAGGTAGAACGCAAAACCCATGCAGCCATGCTGGGTGTCCCTGAACTGGTGTGTGTGAAGACAAGGGCACAGTGCAGGGCTCAGGGTGAAAAAGAAGTGTTGGAGTCTAGAATAATGGCCCAACCTTCCAAGAGAAAAGGAAAGAAGACTGGGGAACCAGCTTCAGCACAGAAGAAGAAACAGAACCTCTCTTCCCAGGAAGAAGTTCTATCCCCTGAGGGAACTGAGTCCATGGACCTGGGTCCTTCCCAGGTTGAGCTTTTGGCCCCAGGGGGAACCTCAAGGGAACTGCTGTGCAAGGGGCAAGAAACTTTAAGGCCTAAGACAGCAAGCAGCCGAGTAAGAAAAAGGAATGTCAGTGGAACACACAGGGTTTATTGGGAAGATTGACTCCTTTACACTGAGGCAAAAGATCCGAAACCTGGTGCCACTAGGAGAGTGGTAGTGCCTCAGGATTTTAGTGAGTTCATTCTGACCTTAGCCCATGACATTCCTCTTGCTGGGCATCTGGGACAAGCCAAGGCATTGGAGAGGTTAGTCAACCATTTCTATTGGCTTAATATGTCCCAGGAGTTTTGCACCTCCTGTGTCACCTGTCAAGCCAGTGGTAAGACTGGTGGCCATCCAAAGGCCCCCCTCATCCCACTTCCAGTGGTGAGTGTTCCCTTTGAAAGAGTGGGAGTGGATATAGTGGGTCCACTTGAACCTCCCACAGCATCAGGGAATCAGTATATCCTAGTAGTAGTGGATCATGCTACTAGGTACCCTGAAGCGATTCCCCTTAGGTCGACTACTGCTCCTGCATTAGCCAAGGCACTCATTGGTATTTTTACCAGAGTGGGATTCCCTAAGGAGGTGGTTTCTGACAGAGGTACCAACTTCATGTCAGCTTACC
This sequence comes from Pleurodeles waltl, assembly GCF_031143425.1. Classification (NCBI taxonomy): domain Eukaryota; kingdom Metazoa; phylum Chordata; class Amphibia; order Caudata; family Salamandridae; genus Pleurodeles; species Pleurodeles waltl. The sequence goes on along the minus strand of NC_090440.1, from coordinate 772,165,672 downwards.
TAAAACATATGTGGAATGAGTGTGGGGTGACCTACAAATTTACCACACCATACCCTCCACAAACCAATGGTCTTGTTGAGAGAATCAACAAGACATTGAAGGGCTTGATCATGGGGCTCAAGGGCTTGATCATGGGGCTCCCTGAAAAACTGAAAAGAAGATTGGATGTCCTCTTGCCATGCCTGCTTTTCGCCTACAGAGAGGTGCCTTAGAAGTCCCCTTTGAACTTATGTTTGGCCATCCTGTTAGGGGACGACTAGCTCTTGTAAAAGAAGGCTGGGAGAGACCTCTCCATGAGCCTAAACAAGGTGTGGTGGACTATGTACTAGGCCTATGTTCATGGATGGCAGAATAAATGGAAAAGGCAATCAAAAACCTTGAGGCCAGCCAACCGCTCCAGAAGATGTGGTATGACCAAAAGGCTGCTATTGTTGAATTTCAGCCAGGGCAGAAAGTCTGGGTTCTGGGGCCTGTGGCTCCCAGGGCACTCTAGGACAAGTGGAGTGGACCTTACCCAGTGCTAGAAAAGAAGAGTCAGGTCACCTTCCTGGTGGATCTAGCACTATCAGGACCCCCAAGAGGGTGATCCATGGTAACTGCCTCAAACTCTGATAGGGCAGATGTAAACATGTTAATGGTTACAGATGAGGACCAGGAAGCAGAGAGTGAACCTCTCCCTGATCTCCTCTCCACTGACCTAAGGATGGCACAGTAGATGGAGTGATCTACTCAGACACTCTCTCTGGCCAACAGCAGGCTGACTGCTGGCAGGTCCTCCAGCAGTTTGCTGAGCTCGTTTTTCACTAACCCCTGGTCAGACACACATGTGTACCCATGATTTATACAGGGAGCACCAACACTTGAGCACTGGTCAGCAGTGGTACACTATCCAGAGCAAACAAAACAGCAAAAACAGAGTCCAGCACACAGAAGCAACCTGGGAAGTAGAGGCAAAAAATTAGGGGAGACCCTGACAATGATGCCAAGTCTAACAGCATCAATTTACAAATATACACAAATTGATGGAATTGCTTTTTGGATGACATTCCATAATCATTCTTGTCTCTCCCAAGGGGAGAAATAAACCAACAACCTACATTGCAGAACATTCACTTGTATACATATTGGCAATAAAGTATATCTACTTTGATCACTGGCGGCTGTCAGACTCATTCCTCTAATAAGCATCAACAAGGAGTATGTCTAAGCAGGCTGGAGTAATTGGCTTTGCTAGGATTATTCCCTAAAGGGTGTGGGCCAAGGTTCATCATAATCCACATTAAATTATTCGGCATACAAATGTACAGTTGACACAGTCCCTAAATGACATCGCTTGGTTATTAATCATGATGTAATACCATCTTTCATCCCTAGAAGGGTGCCTTTTCATATGACCTTACACAAGTCATATCATTGGCCACAACCCTGTAGCCATACATTTTAAAACACATTCAGGTTAATAGTCTACTATTTTATCCATAGCACCTAATTGATTCCATTGTTGTAAAAACACCTGTAATTACAGTCTTTTACCCCTAGAGGGTGTTCACCATTAGAACAATCCTGTTGTGATTACCATTCAGGCCACAAGGACTGCAGCCATGATCTTCACCCCTAGAGGGCGCAGCTCCATCACCCTGAAACAAAAGTTCCAGCTGGGAGTTGGTTTAAAACACATCAAAGCCCTTGGGGGGTTAACACTTTCAAGTCCCACCCGATTTGGGGGGGGGGGTAGCACAAAACTTCCTGTTGAGGGGAGGCTGCCATGGTCCTGTAGCCCCCCTGTCCCTTTGCTTTCTGTTGGTTGTGACCCTTTCTTCCTGGGGCCACCACACGCTGAAAACAGCCACGTTTTAGGCCCAAATCGCAAGGCATCAAGGGGGAGGGCTCCTCGCTGGAGAGTGCATATTTGATGATCGGCTCTCTTGCTGCACTGGGGAAAGCCGCTTCGCCTTTTTCTTAAATTTCCTTTAAAAAAAAAAGCTTTGGGGCCTCGTGCCACAACTTTAGCACTCCTGGGGCGTCTGGTCCCACCCGGACACCCCACTTAACTTCCCTTGTTGGAGGACACCTCGGGGAGCCCACGCCCAGCTGCCATTGCTTGCTCCCAGCGCAAGCAGCAGCTCACCGGCTTTGGCAGGCAGACTTGCACAGTGGCCCTGCCCTCTCCCATCAATCACAAGCATTGGGAGCTAGGACGGCAGGCCACATAGGGGAGTGCAGCGGCACTCCCCCCATCCTTGCCAGTGCTTCAGGGAACAGGGACGGGTCTTGAGCTCCTTCTCTGACTTCACGGGGAGCACAACGTCGTTCTCTGAACACTTCTTTCTTGCGTGCCCCTGGATGGGGTCAGCGGGCCCTCCAGACATCTTCATGGGGGCGCAATGGCATCCCCCGGCTTTGCTCCTGTGTGGGTCCCCGGGGTAGGGTCCGGGCCCCTCAGCAATCTTCACGGGGAGCAAAAGAGCTCCCTGACTACTTTAACACCAGCCCCGGCCTCAGCTGGCGTTCAACTTTGCGTGGAGCTTGACAGCGCTCCCCACTGTGCTTCCTTGCATGCCCTGAGATATGAGGGGACCGGGGCTCCTTTTGCACTACTTCGAGGGGTGTGATGGCGCTCCCTCATGCCAGCAGTTCGTGGGGGACATGTTTCTTTGGGGGCGGCCCCCAGACCCAGGCTCACTCTTGGGGGCAAGTTGGAGGTCGGCAGCAGAGTTGCAATCTCTTTTCTGCCGGTTGAACAAAGGTCTCCTAACTTTTAAGGGCAATTTCTTGGGTCCCGTTGGGTTGATTTTGACGATCTTTGGCTCATCTTGCTCCTGGTGAGAGAGTCCTGGCATAAAATTATGATGAATTTGGCAGGGAGCTGATATTGCAGGATTCCTGCGCCAAATTCCACTTTGCTGTCCCTCTCACCTCCTTGTGCAAAGCCCAGTCTCTCCCCACTGGTCCTGGGGTCAATCAAAGTACTAGTCTTTGGTCTTGGGGCAAGTCAGGGGGCGCCTTCCAATTGTCCATGGTGTCAGCCTCCGGTCCTGGGGTTCCTCAGAAAAAGCACATTCCATGAGAGATAGCCCTTTCCTGTGCAAGACCTTTTAAGTGGTGGTGGGAGTGTCCAGCATGGCTGTGCCTCTGGCCTATCCTGATATGCCATATCACCTCTCCGTCCTGTCCCAACCTTCCTGCACAGTCTTCTGGGATAGCTGAAAATGGCGTTGTCCTGGAGTCAGTTGGCAAGTGCTCTCAGAGACTCAGTCCCTCCTCCCCGATTTTCCTTCCAGGGCCTCTCGGGCCCGGTTCCTGGCATGGAATGACAGCTGGCTGATTGATGCCAGGCCCTGCTCCTACAGCTGAACAGAGCAGTAACTGGCCCTAATCCTGAGCTAAGTCAGAGAAAGATGACATTCCTAGATGACCCAGAAGCTGTACAAATATGTTTTTGTAACCTCTTGCATTATTCTTTTAATACAGGTTACAGTGTACATTGGTGCGACTCGGTAGACCCTTGGAAACTGGAATTGTGCCCTAGGCCAGCGTGTCCATTTCACTTATATATAATGGAGCGTCCCTACAATCAAGACAGTAAGCACACTGACTATCCCTAACATGTGTACACCTTATAAGGCCTATTCCAGGTCACCACCCACTCTACATGTCCCTCCTACGTCAGGCTACATAAGCGCAGTTCCTGGGCTGCACGTGCTAGGAATCCTCCCTGTGATCATGTGTAACCAGCTCTGGGCCTCCTACCCTTGCTGCGTCACAGCAGCCTTGGCTTAATAAGGCGGCACCTGCGGTGAACACATGCAGTCCATTTTACCATGAGTTTACTGTGGGTGAGTCCCAAACTATGAGGCTCCCTCACACTAAGTTAAAAAAAAAAAAACAGGTGATCCAAAACAAAAAATCAGGGCAGATAGTCAGAGCTGTCCTCTCCCAGAGGGTATGAAGGAAACCTATGTATTTCTGAAATGTACACAAGATACAGAGTTTAGAAAGAGTGGGTATCTGTACATTTCTGAATTTGGGGTTAACTATGCTATCATGTAACTTGAAAGGGATTTTGCAAAATGTTTTATTTCTTGCACACTGGCTTACATTTTTAAACCACATTTGGAAGTGACAAATGCAGAGAAATCTAATTGGTAATAACAAGTGTTCTGCTATTCTGTGTTCCCGCATGTCTCTGGATAAAACAGTATTTGTGTGGCTGGGCCTAACGTCTGTGAATCAAAACACCTCAAAACTTGACTTGGAGCCACAAACCCAGCCTAATTCAAACTTTCTTTTTTTTTGTTTTTCAGTGTGGGTGGCTGCAGATTTTTGTCCGTAGCTTAGCCGTCAACCAGGGAAACCAACCAAACCTGTGCATTTTTGAAAACTACACACTTGGGGGAGTCCATGGTGATGTGACGTGTGTGGCTCTCACCAGGTTTTCCTACCTAGAAGCCCTTGAAAGCCTCAAACCTTGTCTGAAAACACACATTTCCCTTACATTTATGTGATGGAAACTTCTGGAGACTTAAGGGAGCCACAAATTTTCAACCGCAGTGTTCCCCCAAGTCTCCTGATAGAAATTATTCCTCACTTATGTGGTACACTACGCTGGAGTCCTCTGGTGTCTAGTTTACAAAAATATCTGTGCTTGGTAGGTGTACCTTAGAGACAGTGTACACTCTGGCAGTGACAGTCATAAAAGACAAATGTTACTGCGCATCCATCCACTGCTCAAGTACACACACATACTGGTTGAATTTGTAATGAGGATTAGTGAAAAGTTCATTATGTAAATTTTGTTAACATTATTTCACGAAATTGAAACTTTTTTTAAAACTCGGTTTATTACATTTTTGCATGCTATAAAAACAAACAGAGGATCAACATGAGGCAAATAAAAAGTGATTCGAGAAATGGTAACGGTTGTAGTTAGGGCAGACAACAGTCTGCGTCTTAGCAAATCAGTATAACAAAGAACAGTAACAGTGGGGGGAAACTGAGACCGGGTAGGGACAAAGGGATGGGGACAGAGGCATATACTACGAGAAAGCCAAAAAGTGATGTAAAGTGATGTGCAGAGGGGTACACAGGAATAGCATAACACCACAAAGTTGCACGGCTAGTACATAATGGATTGAATTTAGACAGCGCGTGTGGAGCAGGGCCATTTCATAAGTAAAGTGGAGGAGCGGTGGAATATCTGCTCAGCTGTGGGGAGGTTGAGATGAAGTGCAGGGGAGCATCTTCAGTGGAGTTCCAAGCTGAGGAGTGGAGTACCAGCGTGATAGTCTGGGGTAGGGGGAGTTGCCTGAGGTGATGAGATGCACAAACTGTGAGATAAAAAGGTGACCCATTCCAGAGAGATGGGGCGTCTGCAGCATGCTTCTTCATAATGATGAGCTGTACCTTCTGTGGTTCCCCATTTCCTCATCGCGCCCTGTCATTCTTCCAAAGGTGGAGCGCGTGAGACCTTCCCAGTGTAGAGTAAGTGTCCTTTTAGCTAATAACAGGGCTGGATTAGCAAAGCGTGTGCGAACAGTGTGTTGTTTCCTACATTTAAAAATGCCAAGGGCTCTGGCCTCCCAAGAATTTAGGTCTGTGAGCTCAGTGACTTCTCGCAGGGTGGTATGTATGCCCTGCCAGTAGGCATGGAGGGCTGGGTAAGACCACATTTGCTGGAGGACCGCAGCGCTCGACCAACATCTGGGGCAAGCCCGATTCACCATCAGGAAGTTCTGTTTTAGTTGCTTGGGATTGAAATATGCCTGATGTAAGATTTTAAACTGTAGGTTTTTAAACCTAGCATTCCGCTCAAACTATGTGGGAAGGCCAATGCCTGTTCCCACTCCCTATCATTCAACACCCTCCCAATGTCATCCACCCATTTGGTGTGAAGAGGAGACAGTGAAATACCAGTATGGTTTTGAAGCGCCTTATAAAGCCAGGTAACTAATCATCGACCCTCACCCATCTCTGAATGCACTGAAGGCTCCTCATCTCTAGTCTGCCACAATTGGATACGGGTACTATGAAGTTGATGACAAGTAAGGACCTGCCTTGCTGGAAGGTCAAGGTCTTCCTGGAGTTGCTCGAATGTAAGATGACGACCTTCAGAGAATAAATATCTGACTGTAGTAATAGAAAAATCGTGCCAGCTTCACAAAGCCGTGGTCGAGTAAGTGCCTGGGTACTTTGGAAGTCCCACCAGGGGGAACCCTGGAGCATACGAAAGGACCTCACATGTAGGAGCACAGGTTCTTTTAACACATATAATCTGACTTGGAGCGAACAAGGTGGGGTCTGGTGTCTTGTACGAGACCTCTGACTGTGGCTGGAGTGAGGGGTGGGGAATGGTGATAGGTTTCTCCTTGATTCCAGTGGGCCATCCATCATTGAAGTTGGGCTGCCAGAATGTACGCCTCAAAGGACGGGGCGCTCAATCCTCCCTCTCCCATGGGTAATTTCAGTTTCCTTAGAGTCATTCTTCCAAATGAGTTCCGTAAGTGAGGAATCAAGATCGAGAAGCTGCGGATGGGGTCAATGAGAGGTTAGCATAGTAATATAGAAGATGTGGCAGGAGGTCCATCTTCGAAAGCGCTATCCTTCCTGAATTGGCAAGAGGAAATTCAGTCTAAAAGGATGCTAATGAATTAAACAATGTCAGCACTGGACGTAGGTTCCAGTTGAAAAGATCGGCTGGAGAGTGGTATAAGTTGATTCCTAAATATTGAACTGCTGAGTTCTGAGAGAGACACGATCTATAGTGACATCTAGAGGGGTCATATTATCATGTTGAAGGTAGATGGAGGACTTGCCCAGATAACCTTCAAACCGGATATTTTAGTGAATGTTTGAAGCATAGTTTGGATGTTAATAGGGTCCATCCAGGTGCTGCAGAGATAAAGGAGTGTGTCATCATTTTCGAGTGATACCACGTGTGTCATATCTGCAAGGGAAATACTCCAATGAGCTCCATCCTGCCAGAGCTTGAAAAAGGTTTCATGTACAAAAGTCTAGTGTAAGCCAAAAGATGGGTGCCAATGCCCATTCGTGTAAGCTCGCTGAAGAGATAAATCCAGTCCAGAGAGTTGAACGTCTTCTCCAGGTCCAACACCAGATAGGCCGCTTAAGGATAATGTTCCTGTTTTCCTGTGCCTGGTCCTGAACATGGAAAAGACGCCGGAGATTATGTGAAGTTCTGTGCCCAGGGACAAACCTGTTTTGGTCTGGGTGGATGTGTTCTTGCAAGATCTGGGCACAGCCAGCAGACAATATCTTACCTAGTTTTTTATAAACTGTTCCCAGGATTACAGCGGGGGTGGTAGGAAGCTGATTCATTCGGGTCACAGTTTGGTTTAGGAATAGCTATTAGGAGAGATTCCCATAAAGAGAGCGGTAGATCGCCCATCCTCAGGGCTTCATCATACATTTCAGCTAGCCGGTGTGCAAGAGTTTCGGCATATGTGCTATAGTACTGTATAGGAAGACAATCAAAGCCGGGAGTTTTACTTCTGGCTAAATCCTGGTTCACCTACTTTATGTCTGCTGGTGTTATTACTGCATCCAGGGTGTCCCATGTAGTGGTGTGGATGCTCGGTATGGGTGGGTTATCAAGGAACAGCTCAATGTTGCCTCTTCGGTCTGTACCAGGCGCTCTATATGTGGTTGAATAATAATTGATGAACTCTACCAGGATATCTGGTTGTGTGCGAAGAAACGTTCCAGCAGAGGAGTGTAGTTCAAGAATGGTTATTTCCTTTGCTCCTGGTGTATCAGCCAGGCGAGGAGTTACCCCAATTTATTACCCTCCTTATGGGTTCTAGCTACGGATGCAGTAAGATTGACACATCACTGGCGTTCAGTAAGGGAGGCATGGTTACGCTTAGTCTCTGCCAGCGCCGGCCAATGGGAAGCATCTTGCTCAGCCTGGTGCTCTAGCAAGGGCAAGCATTGTTCTTCCTCAGCAATTTCCCTGTCCAGTGTGCGGCGCAGTCCAACCACTTCCTGTAGGCAAACACCCAGAGTGACAACCTTTATGGCATCCCACTTGAGGAACCTGTTGGAGGCAGTTTCTGTGTTTTCAGAGAAGTAGTTGTGATTGTGAGTTCTTTAGGAGTCACGGAATGCTGGGTCCTCCAGTCAGTCATGAAGTAGATGCCCTGGGGGTAGGGATGTTCCTGAGTGTTAGTCCAAAATATGGGCATCGTGATCCAACACCACTTGGCCCAAATAGGCTGCAGTTTGGAGGGAAAGAGTAAGCGCCTGTGAATACATTATGCGCTCTAGGCATACATGTAGGTCTTGGGATACAGAATGGAAAGAATTTACCCTGGATGTAAGGTTGAGTGTCCAGGCGTCCACTAATGCCCAGTGCCATGCCCAACTCATGAAGCTTTCTGCCTAAAAGTAGGGTGTTGGAGCGCGAGAGGTGGTTGGGACAGATTTAAGTGCAGGTCAAGTACACAGTTGTAATAGCCGCGAGTATCCATGGCAGAGGTTTCTTTTGTGCTAGGTGGCCTAAGAGTGTCGCCTAGAAGGAGTCCTGATTCACGCTGGGGGCATAGATGCTCCCAAGCAAGAGGGAGAACCATTGAGGCGACCCTTAAGTAGGACAAACGCCCCTCTTTATCAATTATAGTGTTAATAGTCTGGAAGGGAATCCCTGGTCTCATCCATAATAACGCACCCGTAGCATATGCTGAAAATGTGGTGACATAAATTGAACTGTGCCATTGTTTTTGAAGTCTGGGCAGTTCATGGCTAGTGCTGTGTGTCTCCTGCAGAAATACTATGGGGGGTCATTACGACCTTGGCAGGCGGCTGTAGCCGCACACCAAGTTCTGACCGTTGGGCGACCACCAATGCCGCCACACTCCCGCCACAGCCATCAGGAGATCCCCGGTGGGCAGAAACCTGGCTTCTGCCTGCTGGCCCAGCGGGGATCTCGGCCGCAACACAGGAGCCAGCTCCAAATGGAGCCAGCGGTGTTGCGGCCGTGCGACGGGTGCAGTTGCACCCGTCGCGCTTTTCGCTGTCTGCATAGCAGACAGTGAAAAGTTGCACGGGCCGTGGCAGGGGGCCCCTGCACTAACCATGCCACTGGCATGGGCAGTGCAGGGGCCCCCAGGGGCCCTGCGACTCCCCTTTCTGCCAGCCTTTTCATGGTGGTGCAAACTGCCGTGAAAAGGCTGGCGGGAGGGGGACTCGTAATCCCGTGGGCAGCGCAGCCCTGGAGGATTACTCCCGCCAGGACCAAAGTGGCAGGAAACAGCCGGTCATGGCGGTGTGACCGCGGCGCTTCCACCGCGGTCGTAATACAAAGGATTTCACCGCCAGCCTGCTGGTGGTGAAATCCGCCAAAACAGTCTTTGACCGCCAGGGTGGTAATGACCCCCTATGTGTGGATGATGCCATTTAAGATAGGAGTAAATTGAATATCGCTTTCACACGGTATGCATGCCTTTGATATTGAAGGCGAGAAATCTAGTGGAGTTTAAGGGTCATCTGAAGTAAGAATTGGGACTATTGTAGTCAGTTTGAAGAGAGAGATTCACTGCACCGTCATAGTAGCAGCTGTGTATTTGTAGCTCATGCCTTAGTAAAATATAATTTGGAAAAGTTAGAGGACCTAGATGGGTGTGTAACTAAGAACAAACAGAGCCTACAGCAACAGACGAATGTCTAAATTAGGTGCTGAAATGTACTAACCGTATTAAGTGGGGGAGTGGCTGTGGCGTAGAGCAAGGTCAAGTGTAACAAACCATCCTGCTAGCGTGCAGTCAATCAAGCAGGGCCCAGCAGAATGTAGTCTGTGTAATGCAGGGGACTGGCCATGAGACGTGATAACATGTATAAATATGGATGCTGTGAGGGAGGCCAAATTTAATGACATTGAAAATAACAGAGAAACACAAGAGCAAGATTATCAAATTATTGTAATACTACAGTTTGATGTGTCACCAGTGTGAGGGAGGGGGAGGGCTGCGTGGAGGCAGGAGAGAAGGCTGTTTCACCATCTGTGGAAAATATATAAAGACCACTGTCTGTGTTGGAGGGGTCTGCGTCCACGCCCAGGTGTGCAACGGCTTCAAGCACCTGGCGGAGGTTCTCAATGATCTGCTGCAGTCCCAGAGCCCTTCCCATACCCCTTTGGGTGAGTGAAGAAATTGGCTTCTCTTGAAGAATAATCTTGAGTTTAGCCGGGTGTAACAGAGAATATTGAACTTCAACCTGCTGAATTTGCTTCTTCGCTTCCAGAAAGTCGTACGCTGGTGCTGAAACATAGCTATTGTAGGTCGAGTTGGAGCTCCTGGAGGTGGCCACCGTGCAGGGATGCAATGTGCCTGCTCCAGCAAGAAGAATGCAGTTAGGTTGGAAGTGGGGACACACGACCAGAACCATGTGTCCAGGAATTGCAGGGGGTCCTTCCCCTCTACCCCTTCAGGGAGGCCTAGAATCTGGCCATTCCTGCTTCTGGAGTTGCCCTTCTCATTGTCAGCTCTTTACTCCAGTATACTAATCCTCTCCTGCAGATCATGGATGGCTTGTTGGTTGTCCAAGGTTTGAGGTTGAAGCATCGCCACTGTCTTTTCTCTCTCAGCAACCCGGTCTGCAAGCTTGCAGTGGTCATCTCTGAGAAAGCTCAGTTATGTGACTAAAGATCCCAATGCAGTTTCCATAGATTTGCAGGAGCCTTCATTCGCTGCAAGGACTTGATCTGATTTATCGTGTGAAGGTGGCAAGACTGCAGCAGGTGGGTCCAGTTGGAGGTTGTCAGATTCCAAGAAAGGAGGGACTGTTTGTGGCGGTTTTAATGATGGCTCATTGTTTTTTGGGTGGCCCCTGGTTTGCTAGGGTTGAAAAGGATGAAGTCCGCCAGGTGGTAATAGTCCTGCACAGGTACATATTAGAGGTAGGTATGTCCAAGTACAATAGGGAAGGGCCCTGAAGACACACAGCAAGGGTATGGACAAAGGTGTTATCCAGTGCGGAAGGGGTACGTAGATGTCAGTGTTTGGATCGGCATCCAATGCTGGTATGAGCTTGCTGGAGAGGCATGGGACTCTGTCTCATAACGATGTGAGGCTTGCCGTGTCCTGAGGTGGACTCCGATATGGTTCTCGGGATGTCCCCTGACTTCACCATGCCCCGAAGTGAGCACCTATGACCCTGGTATGGCAGCTTCTTAGCTATAAAGCTAAGGTAGTGAGTGGTCCACAGATGGCCATGCGTGCTCCATGTCGTTGGAGCAGCGCTTCCAGTGTGACTCCCACCGGTGAATGAGGTGCCATCCACAAATGAGGTTGTGATCAGCTTTTTAAAAAATTAATTTATAAAGACCTTTTTATTGATTTTGCAAAATAAAACAGTGATACATACATGTAACTAGGCGCCAACGGGCACCGAACAAGGTCAATCCTGAGTCCTGGACAACACCCTGAGTGAATAGATTATGCACCTCCCTGCAAAATTGTCTCGTGAAAATTTTCACCCATTAGAAGGGGGAGAAGGAAGGGCTTGTTCAGGCTCTTCCGGTGTTAAGCCCGTCAATAGTGCCGGGAGGTTGATTGTTGTGGCCTCCCATTTCCCCCATACCTTATTATATTTATTCGGGCACCCTCTAGCCTCGTAGACAAGTTTTTCACGTTGAGCACACCAATCCACTCCACGCCTCCATTTAGTCAAAGTTGGTGCGCTTTTGGTTTTCCAGTCTGCCATTATATCTCTTTTAGCCACTAAGCACGCTACCCCAAGAAAGGTCCGTTCCGCCCTCCTCAGTCCAGTATCACCCATTATCCCCAGTAGGAGCGGCTTTGGTGTCAACCCCATGTCCATCTGTAGGGCCGTTGAGATCTCCCTTGTAACAGCCTTCCAGTAAGCTTTAATGATTGGGCAGGACCATACCATGTGGAAAAGGTCTGCGTCTGGGTCCTTACAACGTGGACAGTCGGCTGCAGTACGGAGACCTGCCCTATACAACCTGACGGGTGTTAAGTAGGCCGCATGGAGATAGTAAGTCTGTATTAGTCGGAGACGAGTCGTCATCGTTAGGGTGTGTGGAGCTGCTAATGCTTCATTCCAGTCTACCTCTTCCATAGGACCCACCCACCCCTCCCATCTCCGACGGAGTCCCTCTAGGGAGTCGGCAGTGGTGGCGATTAACGACCGATATATCTGGGAGACACCTCCCCTACCCAGGTTCCCCATCAGAGCTTTCGCTTCCATATGTCATCCCCTATTTGGATTTCTGTCAGTAAGGCGTGACGGACCTGGAGGTACCTATGGAATTGTGTCTTGTTTAGTGAAAACATTTTCTGGAGATCTTCAAAGGAGCGCATGTGTGAGCCTTCCCATACTTCGCCCAATGTAGAAATACCTATGATGTCCCACTTCTGAAATCCTTCCAGACCTGCTACCTCCCTTAAATGTGTTCCCTGCTATAATGGGGTTTGATGGGTGTGGCGCCCTCACCACCCTGTCACCTTTTGGGCCGTCCGCCAACCCCGCAGCACCACCCCGGTCACCTCCGGTGTCCCACGTGAGATCGGGCCTCCGTACAGGGCATCAAAGATCTTTGGGTAACTCATGGTCTGGAGTTCTAGCCGATACGCCGGATCTGTCCATCCACCCCCCACCCAATCATTGATCACTAGTAGTTGCATTGCTAGGTGGTAGTAATGGATGTTGGACATTCCCAGTCCCCCCTCATAAACATCTCTCTGACAGATTTTAAGCGCCAATCGAGGACGGGTGCCATTCCATAAAAATTGGCGTGCCTGTGAGTCCCTCTCTCTGAACCATCTCATGGGGATAGGGTGAGGGAAATTCTGGAGGAGATAAAGAAGTCTGGGGAGAACCATCATCTTGTAGAGAGCGATTCTCCCATGTAGATTGAGGGGGAGGTCTCTCCATCGTTGGAGGTCGGTTTGTATTCTCTTGGTTAATGATGTGATGTTAAGCTCCCATGCTAGCTCCGGGAGCAAGGAGATATGCACACCCAGGTATTTAAAGCTATTTCTTCGTATTGGAATGTTTTGCTGCCAGTCTATACAGTCTCTGGATTGATGGAGTGGAACCAGCAAGGATTTACTCGGGTTTAGGGTCAACCCTGAGGCTTCCGAGAAGAGACCTAAAATTTGTAGAATGCGGGGGCCACTCTTAGGCGGGTTTGAGATGTACAACAGGACATCATCCGCATACAATGCCACGCGATCCTCTTGGCAGACGGGCCAGTGCCAGCCCTCAATCAGCGGGTCTTCCCGTAACAACTTCGCCAGAGGCTCTATTATTAGTGCGAAAAGAAGGGGGGATAATGGGCATCCCTGCCGAGTGCCACGGCCGATAGGGAATGGGTCAGAGATTACTCCATTCACTTGGACATGGGCCGTTGGATTAGAATAAAGTAGTCTCACTAGACCCCGGAATCTAGGCCCAAGTCAGTTTCTTTGTAGGACTTTTTCGAGATAGGACCAGTCTACCGTGTCAAAGGCTTTCTCAAAATCGAGTAAAAGCAAAGCCAGGGGGGTATGAGACAAGGTCTTTTGATGCGCCAAGGCTAGGTGCAACCGCCTAATACAGTGCCTAGTGCTACGGGCAGGCATGAAGCCACATTGGTCAGGATGCACCAACGTGGGCATTACATCTCTTAGCCTTGAGGCCAGGATTGAGGCTAGTACTTTAACTTCATTGTTGAGGCGTGAGATGGGTCGATATGCCGAACAGTGCTGCGACGGTGGTTGGGTCTTGGGGATCACTACTATTGTCGCTAGGTCAATCCCAGGAGGGAAGTGGCCCTTCCGTTCAGCCTCTTCATACATATTGAGTAGGTGTGGAGCCAGAATATCACTACATTTCTTGTATATCTCTGGCGGGAATCCATCGGGACCTGGGGTCTTGCCTGATGCCAGGCTGGCAATCGCACTAGTTATTTCTGTGAGGCTAATTTCCTCATCCATCCTACTCCTGGCCGTCTGAGAGACTCTAGAAAGAGTTATGTCGTTCAGGAGGGGGGATTCCCTTTCAATGGTGGGTCGAGGGTGTACTGTGTACAGGCGTGCATAGTAAGAGGCAAAGCTCCGTGCAATCTCTTTTTTTATTTTTATTTTTATTAACATTTTATTATTTAATAAACAGTATTATGTTTACAGCACCATCTTGTTTGCTTCGTGTTAGTGCATAACAGTGTTAATATCACTACTGTCTACATTGTTTGAATGTTCTACTTCATTAATTATTCGATAACCTTTATACTTTAACCTTATGCAAGAATAGAACATCAGTGGCGCTTCTTCTCGTATGGGTTGCCCAATTGGCCTGGTGTAGCAGAGTCATGTTTTCCTAGCTATTATACAACACCTTTAACTCGTTTCAAACATTAATCAACTTAAACTTAAACACGATGGCAATGTGGGGGGTGGAGGCTGCTAATGCAGGGGGATGCCATTTCTTGGCTTTTCCAGTATGTATGGTGTCATTACTCATAGACTTGTCTGGTTTCAGGTGGGTGGGGCGTCTACCGGGTCCAACCTGTCTGTTACTCAATGTCCTGGGCTCTGTCCCCTGTTGTCCGCCTTTTGTTCAATCTCAGCCTTATCGTGTCTTCCCTTATCATGTCATAGAGGGCGAGGCAACATCTCCTCCCTTCCTATGTTTATCCAGTCTCCACTCCTGTTGGTGTGTCTGCGTCCGCTGTTCTCAATATATTGTCCCAGCTTATCATTGCTACTTCCCATTTCTGTGCTATAGGGTGGCGACGCAGTCCCCTCCCCTCCTCGCTCTTCAGGACCTGGAGTTCGGCTCTAGCCCATGTTGTAACGTCTTGTCTCCACCCAACCCGGGGGGGCCGAAACTGTGCCTTCCAGTTCTTTGTGATCTGTCTCCTATATAATACCAGTGCCAGACTCAGAAATCGGGTCTCCACTCTTCCCCGCGGCAACCCATCCCCAAAGCCCATCAAACATCTGTCAGGGGTCGGAGTCAGGTTCATATTAAGGAGTCTCGATAGGTCGGACATCACCTCTTCCCACCCCAGTTGGATCTCTGGACAGGTCCATACCATGTGGTCAAAATTTGCGTCTACATTTTTACATCTGGGGCACACCCTAGGAACTCCCCCATAGATTACTGTTAGCCGATGTGGGGTGAGGTACGTTCTGTGGAGGTAATTATATTGTATATATCTCAGTCGCGTGCTGCGAGCGACGGTCCGGGGGTAAGCCAAAGCTCTGTTCCATTCCGCATCTGACGGTTCCCTACCGACTGTCCTCCCCCATCTCTCTCTCAGTGGCCGCAGGGAATCTAGTGCATCCTCAACTTGAACTCGGTATAATTTAGATATCAGATGGGACTCATCTCCTGATGTCAATAGGAGATGCAGCACCCTGTGGGTGGCTGGTTCCGCGTTGACTGTGATCCAGTGCGTTTTCAGCACATGTATCAGTTTATGATACATAAGGAACTGACCCGGGGAGACTCCACTGTCAACAAGATTAGTGAAAGACCTCAACACTCCCTCCTGAAACAGGTCTCCCACCGTTTCTATTCCTGCTCTCCTCCAGGTTCCGAGGCTCATGCCTCCCAGGTTCCTCTCACCAGCCTCGATCGTAAGTACCGCCAGGGGTAGGGCCGGAGAGTACGGGGGGACAGTGCCATCCCTTTTCACGCACCTCTTCCAACATGCTGACGCCACTTTTGTCATCGGGCTGTGCATGTGGGGATTAAGCTTCCTATTTGTCATTCGAGCAATGAACTGATTTATGTCCTCCTCTACTTGGTCGGTGTACCTCTCCAGGTGACCCTTACCTGTGAGCCACCCGGCAACCCATTGCAGCTGGGATGCCAGGTAGTAGGCTTCAAAATCTGGCGCTCCTAGACCCCCCTTGTTAGTTGGCCTGCATAGTATCTGGAGCGAGGTGCGTCTACGACCATCATCCCATATAAGTTCTCTGAGTAGGGTGTTTAGTTCACGAAACCACGCTGTTGGAATCAGAAGGGGCAGGTTAGCGAAGTAGTATAGAAGCCGGGGCAGCATGACCATTTTGGACAATGCTACTCTGGCCATTATCGTCAATTTCAGCGATCGCCAGAACCCCACCGAGGACTTTAGAGATTGTAGAGCTCTGCCCAGGTTACCCTCGCGCAGGTCTGCCCTGTCGTGAAACACCTGTATGCCCAAGTACTTAAAGGTTCGAGGGGCCCAAATCATATCCCCAGGGCATGTTGTCGGGCGTTCGCCGCCCGGAGCCATAGGGAATACGCATGTCTTGCTACGGTTGAGGCAAAGTCCAGAAATGTTCCCATAGTTCTCCAGCACTCCCAGCGCCCATGGGAGATCCTTCTCTCCGTCCCTAAGGTAGACAAGTATATCATCAGCATATAGCGAGATGATATGTTCTTGGTGTCCCCATTCCACTCCTCTACCCACGCCCTCCTGCCGCATCTGGGACGCCAGCGGCTCGATGGCCAGGGCGAATAACAGTGGGGACAATGGGCAACCTTGTCTGGTTCCCCTGTGAATTGGGTAAGTTCCGGACACTGTTTTACCTGTTCTCACTCTTGCCAGCGGTGACGTGTACAACAAGTCCACCCATTTGACCCAATCTTCACCCATTCCCATACGGAGCATCACTGCTCTCAAGTAGTCCCATCTGATCGAGTCAAATGCCTTCTCAAAATCCACCGCGAGCAACACCCCTGCTGCAGGTTTCGTGTCGCTAGGCATATTCAGGACCGCAAAGAGACGTCTCAGGTTTAAGGAGGTGCTGCGATTCGGGACGAAACCATTCTGATCTACATGTACCAGAGTTGGTACAAGAGGGAGTAAACGGTTGGCCAAGATCTTGCTTAGTATTTTAAAATCACTGTTTAGCATTGACAGGGGGCGGAAGTCAGTCACCGAAGGTTGCCTAGATTTTGTCTTAGGGAGTGGGACTACCATTGCCTCTCTCATGGTGCACAGCAGTATCCCATTCTGTAGCGATTCTGTATACATCTCTATCAACTGGGGGGTCAGTTGCTTCTCGAATTTTTTATAAAAGTCCATGGGGAGACCGTCTGTTCCCGGGGTCTTCCCTGAGGCTAATTGAGCTATAGCTTCACTGACCTCCGCCACCGTCACTGGGCCCCCCAGCCTATCCCTGTCTCCAGCCATCAGGCTCGTTATAGGTATATGTTGTAGGTAATTATCAAAGACCTCCGTACTGATTTCAGCCGGTTTTCCATATAAAAAGGTGTAATATTCCTTGAATGCATCATTTACAGGGCCTGGTCTACTTCTGTATGACCCTTCCTTATCCAGCACATTTGTGATGGGCTCGGCCTCTCCACCCGGCCTCACCAACCAGGCTAACATTTTCCCAGACCTACCCTCTTCAGATTGTAGGGAGGCAAAGTATTTTTGTGTGCTGTGGCATCTGAGTTGTTCTTCGATCTGGGAATGGTCCCTCTTTGCCTGATTATATTTCTCATTTACTAGTGTGCCAACCCCCTGAGTAAGTTCTCCCTCATGTATTATCTTCTCTAGCGTAGTCAGCTCCCTTTCAAGTGTGCGTCTCACTCCGGCCGATTGTCCAAGACAAAAAAACCTTGTCACCACCTTGAGGGCCTCCCATTCCGTAGATCTAGAGGTGGTGGATCCACTGTTAAATTGAATATGGTCAGTCAGGTGCTGTCTCAGGGCGTCTCTATATGCTGGGTCCTCAAGTGCTGTAGGGGACAATCTCCAGGCCGGAATGGGGGGCCTAATCTCTGCTGCCATCCATGTTACCAATAGAGGGCTGTGGTCGGACAGTGTACGGCCCAGATATTCTGAGTGAACCATCCCACGTGCAAGGTCTGCCGTACACGCCACCCTGTCGATTCTGGTGTGGAGTCGGTGAAGGCCCGAATAATATGAGTAATCCCTGTGGTGTAGGTGTTGTTCCCGCCATATATCCACCAGCCCCCAGTAGCTCATCCATTCACTAAGTTTCCCAGCTATCTTACTTGACATTGCACCCTGCAGTGGGGGGGAGGATCTATCCAAGTCTACATCTAATATACTATTGAAGTCCCCTCCAACCAAAAGCTCTCCTCTCCTCTGGCGGGTGAGGTGGCTCGATAATTTCATCAAAAAGGGGATCTGGTCTTGATTTGGGGCATACATGCAGCATAGGACAATCGGTGTGCCGTATAGCCTTCCCTCCAGAATCACGAACCTCCCCTCACGATCTATGTTGGAAGCTTCTATCTCTAGGGGAACCCCTGCACGGATCCAGATCATTACTCCCCTTGCGTACGCTGAGTACTCTGTTGCGAACACCCGCCCCCTCCACCTACGTCTCAATCTCTCAGGTTCACCAGCCGCCAGGTGGGTCTCCTGTAGCATTGCTACCTGTATATTCCTCCTTTTTAAATAAGCCAGTATTTTGTGTCGCTTGGCCGGTGACCCCATCCCTCTAAGGTTCCACGTTAAGAAATTGTATTCTGCCATGTTGGTAATTTTTAAATTTACATTGGCTACTCTTTGCTACTCTTACCGTCTGCTGTCCCCTGGTCATTAGTGAAGCACTGTTGTTACGCAACCATTCACCACCCCTTGCCATCCTAACTTGTAACTGCTTATCCCAACTCCCCCTCCCCAGGGCACCTCTCAAACAGTAGGCTGCCCAAAAACAGAAAAAACACCCGTGCAACAGTGCAGCATGTTTCATCTTTTAGTTGCAGTTCTCGCCAGTCCACCTGTACATGCGAGATTCCAGTAGGGGGGTGGCCCTGCACGGAGGGGCCATTAGTGCACCATTTGCGCCCGCCCCAGGGTGTCCGGTAAGCCTCTGGGCCTCAGAGGTCATCTGCAGTTTGTGGGGTCACTACCGGGGCCTGCACCGAGCTGCTCGAGCCCCTCGCCGATGACATCACAGTCTCGTCAGATTCACCGCCAGAGTCCTCCCGGGGGGTCCCCTCTCCGTTCACACGGGCCGCTGCCTCCAGTGCTGCCCTTCTGCCACTTTCTTTTTGGTTCCGGGATGGCGCCAAGCGTGGGCGACTTCGGGTCCGTCTTCCCCTGGGGGGCCGGCGCGGTCCACCCCCGGTTGGGCCCCCCCTCCCGAGCCGCTCTGTCTGGGTCCCATGAGCTTCCAGCCATTCCCATGCCTCCTCCGGGGATTGAAGAAATGTTGTTTTACTGTCAAGCATTACTTTCAGTTTAGCCGGGTACAGCAACGAATATTGTATACCTTCGTCCCTTAGAGCCCTTTTAACTGCCATGTATGAGGCACGCTTACTCTGTACCTCTACTGTAAAGTCCGGGAACAGCGTGACTTCGCCATTTGCTACCTTAAATGGGCCCTCTTCTCGCGCCCTTTGTAGCAAGATGTCCCTGTCTCTATAGTGCAGTAATCTTGCGATCACCACTCGGGGGGGGCCTGCCCGGCACCAGGGGCCTCGCAGGCACGCGGTGTGCTCTTTCCAGAGTATAGCATGAAGTCAGCCGGGCCGGTGCCACCACTGTGCTCAACCATTTTTCCAGGAATTCCACCATATTTGATCCTTCTGCCCCCTCCGGGAGGCCCACCACTCGCACGTTATTCCGCCGGCTTCTCCCCTCTGCGTCCTCAGCTCTTCGCTCTAGTCGCATCACTCTATCTCTGAGATGCGACATTTCGGCCTGCAGGTCTTTTTGTTTCGGTGCGATGTCGGCCAGTGTGGTTTCTGTCTCTTTGACTCTGTCCGATAATTTGTGATGGTCAGCCCTCAAGAGGCCCAGTTCGACTGCGACCTGATTGATGTTGTGTTGCAGTGTTAACTTAGTGTCTTCTATCGCACCTAATATTTTGTCCAGGGTGTCCTGTACATCGACCTGCAGTGGACCCTGCACGTCCCCCCCCCCCTGCGCCCGGGGGCCGCTGTGCCGTCCATGACTTTAGCCCTGTGGCGGTTCTTAGGGGACATCGATTGCGTAGGAGATCGTCCCCCCCCAGTGGCGAATCTGACCACGGTATGTTAGCTCAGGGGATCCCCCATCTAGAACTTCCGTCTCAAGCGCAGTTCAAAGCCCGCATGGGCCGCCAGGTAGAATCCCAACAGCACCAGAGGCCCGTGCTTTCTCGCTCTGGATCTCCGTGGACTCGGGGCGCGTTGCACCAGGACACGAGACACCACACCAGTTCAATCACAGTAGTCGTCACTTCAGGGGCCGGACCGGTCCGGTCAGGCAAGGCGCCCACTATCGACCATCCCCCGTGGTGGGCCACCGCGGACCGCTCCCATCCCGTTTCGGCAGGCGAGCCTTGCTAGGCAGTTCATCCACTCTTAAGGAGGTGCCGCGTCGCTGTGCCTTACCCCCTGGCCATCGGCCGTCCGCCGATACTCAGTTCCTCGATTGGCATGCCCCAGTCGGGGTCTCCCCAGATGCAGCCGGGCGATCCTTCATGCTCTGTGGCCCGGGGCCCACCATGCTAGTCCCAAGCTAAGGGGCCAGCGCTCCGTTCACGCAGTAGGCCACCACGGGCACGACCATCCAACAGGTGGCCCCTCTATCCGATCTCGCTCGGCCGAGGGTCCGGTACTTTCCTCCCTCAGGGCGGCCCTCCCGGGGCCCGGCCCGTTCCGCAGGTGTGTGCCGGTGTTCAAAGTGGGTGTCCGCTACACTAGAGGCCCCTTCCGCCAGACACACCGTGCCGCATGCAAGGTTGGCGCCACAGCAAGGCTCCCGGCAGCCGGGCCCCCGTTCTTGTTGCTTCTCCTTACTTGCGAGGATGGGGACGGAGGGCCCGCATGCAGCCCCGGTCACCGTCACACCGTCCTCCGCGGACTCGGAAACACAAGGCTTTCCACGATCAGCCCTGCAGCAACCCCCAGGCAGGAGGGGGGGGCCCCCGTCTCCCCAGCCGCGGTCGGCTGGCTCCCCCTCAAACGGCGCGCGGTCCAACACCCAGCCGCGTGCCCGCTCACTCGCTCAGTCCGGCTCCCCGCATTAACGCGGCGACAGGCCCCAGGCCGTGGGGCTCGCCGGCCGTCTCCGACGGGCTCCGCCAGGCTCGCTCTGGGCTCCACTGGTGCTCGGGTCACCCACACGGGTCCCCGCACTCGCTCCCCGTCAAGCGTGCGCCATCTTTGGCTTCGTGGCCACGCCCCCCAGCTCCGTGCAATCTCAATGGGCACTTTAGAGAGAGTACCCAAGTCATCTCTGATCTCAGGTATGATTCTATTGGCCAAGGGGCGGGTGGCCAGCCAGTGCAAAAGTTTCCCATTCTTGTCCCCCCAGCCATATACTCGTGCGGCCGAAGCTCTCCATAAGTGTTTTGCCGACTCAAGCACTAAGTGCTTGATTTTCTCTCGGGCCCTAGTGAGTTGCCTCAGAGTAGAAGCCGAGGATAAGGTAGTTTGTTGGCGCTCCAAGTTTAGCGCCTCAGCCTCCAACTCAGACACTCGTAAGTCTCGAGCACGCTCACGTGCCCGAAGAAGACACTTGGCATGCCCTCTTAGCGTGACTTTGCAAGCGGCCCATATTATACCTGGTGACTGGACCGTTCTGCTCAAAATACTGCGCAAGGCGGTCTCTTATTTCAAGGGCATATTCGTTATCTTGCAAATACCATGCGTTCAGTCTCCATATCGGGCGGCTGGTGGGGTCTGTTCCACCCAATCGAACCTGCAGTGGTGCGTGGTCTGAGACCCCTCGTGGCAATATATCAGCTCCCTTGACACCGGTAATGTCTAGAGCAGGCATAAATATTAAGTCAATTCTGGAATGTGTCCTGTGGGCGGCTGATGTGTGTGTGTATTGACGTTCTTTAGGGTGCCAGGTTCGCCACACCTCGCAGAGACCAAGGCTCTCCATCCATCCGTTAAGACTCGTAGCCCGGGAGGACCTACCAGTGGTGATGTCACCAGATACATCCAGTCTGGGGTCCAGAACAGCATTAAAATCCCCTCCTATCAACGTGGTTCCCTGGGGGAGTCCCGCCACCACACGGCGGAGTGAGATTAGGAAGGCATCGAATCCCGCTGGAGGGGCGTATGCACATATTAAGGTTAAGCAGTGAGCCGCGAAGCACCCCTGAGGCTACCACGAATCTGCCCTGTGGGTCAGACAGTGTCGATGTAATCACCATAGGTAGTGAGCGACTAAGTAAGATGGCCACTCCCCTGGAGAAACCTGCATGATAAACCCTGTCAATTCCTCCCCGTGAGAGCATAGGGCATTTAGTTCCCAGGAGATGGGTTTCCTGCAGTAGGACCACTGAGGGGGAGTATCTGCGGAGGGTGTTGAAAACTGCGGATCTTTTGATCTTATCTAAGAGCCCGTTTACATTCCAGGAGATGATTTGTGTCAGTGAGGACCTGTCGTGGGCTGCGTGGGTGCCGTATCTTGTCGGGTGTCCGTCAGTGGAAACAAGGATGACCTCTTAAAACTTAACATTGAAATACTAAACCTATAGTGAATAAGTGACTGAGTGTTACTATCTAAACCCAACTCAAACTTCTCACCCCCCAACTGCCCCCCCCCCCCCATACTCCCACCCCGGAAGCATCTGTCGCCCATGTACCCAACCAGAACAAAACAGCCAGTGAGACTGTCGTGGGAGTAGAGTGATGGACCCCTCCATTCAGTCGGATCATTCTGCAATCATCAATGAAAAGTCATTAAGTTGTACTTGGCGAACCCCAGGGAGCCACCGGGTCATCCGAAGGTACGTCCCGGAGGGCCCCATGAGGGCGATCCGGTCCCCTCGGTATCCTCCATGTGTGACAATGGGAGCTCCATGCAACATTTCAGCCAAGCACCGGGGACTGGCTCAGACGGCCGCCATCCTCGGCTCGCACCTGGTCTTCCACCTCCGGGGACTCAACGGAGGCCTCCTCCATCCGGGGGTCAGGGTCTCCAGCCGTCTCTCCACTTCCGGATATAGTTAGGTCCCCTCGCCCCCCCTTCCGGGATCTGGTGCGCCTCCGGCTCCTTCGGAGTCCTCCCATGGGGGGGGGCCTTATCTCGAGCGGGTTCACCCCTTTGTTTCAGGGGTCCCCTTCGGGCTCCAATGCCCTCCTCGGTCAGCCAGTGCCATGCCTCCTCCGGAGATTCAAAGAAATGTGCCCTGCCAGCCATAATGACTTTAAGCCGCGCGGGGAAGAGGAGCATGTATGAGAGTTGCATTGCTCTAAGTTTTTGTTTAACTTGCTCATACGATCGGCGGCGGGTCTGGACCTCTCGTGTGTAGTCTGGGAATATTAAGATCTTATGATTCTCCCATTGAAGATCTTCCAAGCGTCTCGCCTCTTTGAGGATATTGTCTCGATCTTTGAAATTAAAAAAACGTGCGATCATCGGGCGCTTCGGGCCACCCGGTGGGGGCCGCGGTGCAAGGGCTCTGTGTGCGCGTTCAATTGCAAACCAGGGCGAGAGGGCCTGGTCTGGCATCCAGGTCTTGATCCAGCGCTCCAAAAATTCTGAGACTTTATCTTCCTCCGCGCCCTCCGGGAATCCGACAAAACGCAGGTTGATGCGTCTAGATCGATTTTCTGCATCCTCTGCACGGCGGTGCAGCTCGCTGGTTTGGGTCTGTAGCTGGGCCACTTTTTTTCTAAGATCAGCCAGTTCGTCCTCAGTTTGGGAGACCCGGCCTTCCACTTCGGTAATTCGGCTCACTGCATTTCTGAGGTCCTGCCTGATAAGGCCCATATCTTCACGCACTTCCCCGATTCTGGTCTCCACAGCCGACTGCGACGACTGAATTGCTTGGAGGATGGCGCTTACTCCGTCTAACGCTGGGCCTCCACTAGCAGTTTCCCCTTCTCTCCTGGGGCCCGCCGGCATCGTGAACTGGTCGATCTTTTGCTGGGAGGCCGGGGGTTGTTTGTTCGTTTTGTCCTTTCCCATTCTGTCTCGGGTAATTTGGCTTGTCGGCGCCCAAGTCCACCAGCAGGGTATCAAAAGCACATGCGGGTGGGCACCGACCCAATCACCTCCCCAGGGTGTGGTAGGCACTGGTCCTCAACACTCTGATTCACGCCGCCAAGTGGCCGCCCGGTCCCGCGGCAGGCCCAGCCCCGCACCTCTAGGTCCCCAGTAGGTCTTATTCCTTGGTGGAATCAACCACCCGGTGTATTGTTTCGGTTGGGACCTTTCTCCCTGCCAAGTTTGTGTCGAAGCCCCCTTTACCTTCCAAGGGGGGCGAGGGGCCCCACGCCTCTCAGGGCCCAAAACTAGCAGCCACCTGGGGGCCCCCCACTCCGTCCAGGTGCTCAAAGCCGACCGCCGGGAGCAGGACTGCCCCACATGGCAGTCTCCTCGTTGAATTCAGCCTGCCCCCTGAGCCCGCGTACCTGCGCGGCAGAGTCCGGCCGCCAGGAGCCCTCCCGCAGCCGCTCGTACAATCCCAGCGAATCCACCAGGGCCCGGGTCCCGGTGCGCAGCGCTGTGCCCCCGGAGTCGACCCCACCACTCAGGGCAGCCACCCATGCGGACAGGCCGCTCTCAGAAGCACGGCCGGGCGTCTCGATTACCTCGCCCCTGCCAGTCCGGGCAAAAAGGCCCCTCCGAATCCGGGATTGCCTCTCGTACCTCCCGGACCTCCGCGTAGGGTCCGGGTCACCAGGAGCACTCCGCGGTCGTCCCCACCACAATCTCGTCGGCCCACGGGGGGCCCGGGCTCCGAGGCGCGGGGCTGACGTCCCCAGCGTCACCCACAGAGCGGCCGCATCAGCGGAGGAGCCTCTCACCTCGGGTTCGGCAGAGCGCCGCAGCCCCGGCCGCCATCTTGGTTTTATCGGTCCGGTCGCGGCCAGTGTTTACGGCACAGATTTGCCGTTATTCGCTTCTGGGGAGGATCCCTGGGGTCCAGGAGCCGTCTGGCATGTTTAGGGCCATGCCAATAGTGTAGATGATGGCAGCTTCATGGGGCGGATGACGGAGGGGTCCAGAGCACTCTCAGAGTGCGACCGCCATCTTGACGCCCGAAACCACGCCCCCCCCGTGATCAGCTTAAGGGGAAGGGAGGCAGTTGACTATCAGTCATAGAGGAGGGGCAGAGGTCAGTGTGCGTGACCTGGTCAGGCCCTCTTCCCTTTTAGGAGGCAATTATGATGGTTGAGCCCAGGTACAGGTAGAGGGAGTTATATGAGGGTGCCCAGATGCCTTCTCATCAGGCTGGGTCCAGCAGGAGAGGTGGTTAGAGAGAGGTTTGTGAATACTCCAGAGGGAAATGTGCTTGGGGGCCTATTGACGTGGGCTGCACTGTCCATGTTGGAGTTGTAAAGCGGGGATTTCCAGATGGTCAGGTGTCCTCTGTTGGGTTGGAGCACAACAGGTTTGGCCCATGGCATTAATTCAGAGTGGGCCCGGGGTGGGAGGGGTCTGGGCCACAAAAATATAAAAACACTGAAGAGCACCATGGACCTCTAGAGTCTATTCAGGGCAGGTGGTGCCGGTTGTAAGACCCACTGCAGAGACCAGGCCGTAGGGAGCGCTCAAGTCCATATCTGCAGCTGAAGAGGGGGACCCCGGGCTCTAGCGGTGTAGGTGTGGGCCACTCAGTGGGTGAAGTGAAATCCTCAGTAAGCCCCCCACCCAGAGAGATGTACCTATGGTTGATCTGTGTACTGCTCCCGCACGACACAGTTGTCAGTCCAAGGCCAGGAGCGATCATGCAGGGCCTGAAATGCTGGTGGCTGAAGCACTGGGTAGGATCTAAAGTGCAGGCCCAGCTGGAAAGGGAGTCAGGCATGGGCACTGCAGATCGGAGTAGGTCGTAGCTGCAAGGGGAGACCCAGATGCGACATCTCTGCGGGCTGCGCCACTCCACTGTTGTTGACACCTAAAAGGTGGCTACCGGAGTACTGGATTGCTGCGATGTTTCTTCATCTTGCTGAATGCAGATGGGGGAGCCGGGTACCAGGTCTGGCTGAGAGCAGGCCGCACTGCTCTTCTGGTGTTGGTGCCTGTCGGGTGCTGGGTGGAGTATGGGACCGGAGGTAGTCCATCCCAGGGCTGCAGGCACAGGTGTTGAGTGTCTCGTCCGACTGGGTACTCCCCTTGGGCAAAAGATTATCTCCATGGGGAGGAATCAGCGTGTCACCATATTGGCTGCGAGGCTGCCGCCAGTGTCGGAGAGCTTTCTCGCCTTCAGAGCATTGAGCAGGGATATAAATCAGGGGAGCTTTGTGTCTCGAACCCCTAGTAACTGGGCTTGATTAAAAAGCCGCCCATGCCGGGCCTCTGGCAGGATTTTACAGCAATGCAATTATTGGGTGGATGGTGAACAGAGCGTTGCTAAAACACGTCCGCCATCGTTGACTGCTTGACCACACCCCCACAAATCACTGTTAATAGCATATTTGAAATTTCAGAATACTGAACCTGTGACTCGTGAGCAGTAAAGCCACAGCAATAAAGCCACAAGGCACCAACCGCTTTACAGGGTATTTACGCACCTTTCATACGTCACACATACAGAGCCGTTCACAACACAACTGCGAGCCCAAAACATTACATCAACAAAAGATGCCATTAAAGGGCCCTTCACTTTCATACGCCCATAGGACTGACCCACCAATCACACCATCAATAACCTAGATACCAGCCAACTTATAAACGTACCAGCAGGTCACTACACACACAGCCACCCAGCTGTCACTATACAAACAGCAAGCCAGCTGCCACACACACACACAGTCACCCACTACACACACACAGTCACCCACTACACACGCACTGAAAGCCAAGCTTCATTATACACAGACTGCCAGCCAAATACCAGTCCGACACACACCGCCAGAAAGTGGTCTGGAGCTATGGGGCTCCAGACAACTTTCTTTTCTAAAACACTCCCAGAATTAACAGATTACACACACAAAGCACATTCAGAATAAATAAAACATCCAATTAAAAATAGCACGTTTTCATTTTTTTTTCTCAAAATTAAAACAATCCACCTATTGGTAGAAGATAAAAAAACATCCATGACTATATGAACAAAATATGTAACTAAACACATCAATCTATTGGTTGTCTGGTATCTAAATAGAAAATATATAGCAATACAGACTATAGTCAGATGCCTTTTACTCTCATGGTTGCTCCCAGTACTTGATTTGCGTATGGTATAGTTTAAATATGTGGGCACAAATAGGCCAGGATTAAAAGGACACTTGGGTAGCACATACTACTGCCCTTTTGTACACCTCTGCAGACACAGACTCTACATCTCTGACAAGGAAGCTCTTTTTTGGGTGCTGGAGGAATGTATTCAGGGAAGTGGCGATCTTTCTTGCCTGATACAGACTGCTGAAACTGTACAAAATTAATCTTGGAATCTGGACAATGATCTTTGAAAACATTGTAAGCCAAATGAAACAAATGAACAACTAACATCAGGTACCACATGTATGATTTTTGAACAGCATTTTCTGATGGATACAACTACCTGTGGATTCCTCACCTCATGAATACTCCCATGGCGCCAGCATTCTACGGAAATCTTCTTACTAGTCTCTGCACGTCGACGAGGACGTCACTGTCTCGCACGCGACGCCGTCTGACGTCATACAGGCAATAAGAGGTCCTCGACGACGTGCGGACGTCAGTTCCCTTTTTTCCGTGCATTCGAAACGGTTATCTTCGAGGGAGCAACTATTACTCTTGCGGTTACAGTGTATATCTTGCTGCGTACTCTTTCTCTGTGGAAATAATGTCGCAGAGAAAGTCTGGATTTAAGCCTTGTCGTGAGTGTGGAGGCAAGATGTCGGTGACGGATCCTCATTCCGATTGCCTTTGGTGTTTGAGCTCCGACCACGACGTCTCGACTTGTGATTCATGTCAGCACATGAATCCGAAGGCCCTTAAAGAACGTGAGGCGAAGCTGTTTATGGCCAAGTCAAAGGAGAAGCATCACAAGAAGTCTTCTCCAAAACATCGGCGTCATCGAGACTCCCGGCGCCGTAGAGAATCTCGGCGTCATTCAAGGGAGGCTCGTTCCAGGTCTCCGGATCGGCGCCGAAAGACATGGGAGGTCAGCCCCACGGTGACGCCGCATCCTTCGACGCCGTTGCCCTCTCCGGCGTCACCAACTTCGCCTGGACAGGCGTCGGTGATTGAGGTATTGGAGCCTCAAGTGTTTTCTCCGGCGCAGACGCCGAGGCCGGAGTCGGGGTCGCCTCCGAGACAGGCACCCCAGTATCCGGCTTTTCCCACCCCTGGAGCCGATAGTTCCGCATTCTTGAATGCGATGTATGCCATCTTCCAACAGATGGCTCCAGGGGGTGCTCCGGCTGGGCCTTTGGCCTTTTCTTTGGGTGATCCTGCGCCTCTTCGGCCGGCACCCTTTATGCCCTTTCTCCCGTTTGGGAACGTGGGCTCGGCGCCAGTGTCGGCGCCGGTGGCCGCTCCGGTGGCTTCGGAGGGATTGGCCCCAGGGATTTCCATCCCGTCGACGTCGAGATTTCGGCCTGTGACTCCGGTGGGTCCATCTGTTTCAGCTGCTCTTCAGTCGGCGCCGAAGTTACCCGTGGCGCCGGATGCGGCGTCGGTGGCTTCGGAAGATCGGCGCCGATCTCCGACTTCGGCGGAGGCATTGTCGACTCCGCGGATTGAGCAACGACTGCATTCAAGGAGGCGTGCTCTCCGGGTACTAGAAGAGCAGGAGTACCAACGAGCCCTAGAGGAAGGAGAGCTAGAGGACTCGGGTGATGGGCTGCGTGGACTGGAGTCGGCCAGTGGGCTGGACACTTCCCCTGAGTGGGACCTTTCGTCCCCGGGGGAATATACTGAGGAAGCTGCTTCCTTTCATACAGTGGTACGGAAGGCAGCTAGTTTTTTGGACCTGCCTTTGCCGGTGGTGGAGGCAAAACAAAACCTTTTGACGGAGGTGTTGCATCCGGCCTCAGCCGCGGCGGAGCCTCTGTTACCTTTTAATGACGCTCTGCTGGATCCGGTTTTAGAGGTGTGGAAGAGGCCGGCATCTTCCCCAGCAGTTCACAGAGCCGTGGCCAGGAGGTATCGGACGGCTCCAACTGATCCTGGTTTCCTATCTAGGCACCCTACGCCGGAGAGCTTGGTAGTGCAGGCCTCCTGTTCGTCCAAGTCAGCGCCTGGTTCTTTCCCGACGGTGCCTGGGGACAGAGACTCAAAAAAGCTAGAGGCGCAGTCGAAGAAGATTTTTTCGTCCTGCAGTCTGGCGTTAAAGGCCACTAATGCGACCTGTATCCTGGGGAGGTATATTCATGCTCTGATGGATGACATCTCCTCTTCGTTTACAGAGCTTCCCCAGGGTCTTTTGGATCTTGTCTCTGATGCCCAGGCTGCTGCGACCCAAATTATCCAGACGGGACTGGATACCACCGACTCGGTAGCCAGAGCAATGGGCACAACTGTGGTGGAAAGGAGACAGGCCTGGCTCCGTAACTCGGGCTTTTCGGCAGATGTACAGTCCACATTGTTGGATCTCCCGTCTGATGGGGACAAACTGTTTGGGGCTAAGGCTGATTCGGCCTTGGAACGTTTTAAGGAGAGCAGGGCCACGGCTAAGTCGTTGGGACTCCAAGCTCCTTCTTCCACGGCCTCTTCCAGATTCTTCAGGAGGTTTCGTGGATTTGGGCGTGGCTCTTCCTCCTCTTCCTTTCGGGGAAGATATCAGCAACCTGCCTCTTCCCACCCCTATAGATCTTTTAGGGGGAGGGGTAGGGTCCACACCAGGGGAGCCTCTCAGCAGCACTCTGCCTCTTCCTCATCCTCTGGCGGGGTGCAGCAGGGGAAGCAGCCTTAGGCTTCCACCATTTCCCACTCACTCCTCTCCTGTAGGGGGAAGATTACAGCATTTTCTCACCAAATGGGAGACTGTTACGTCGGACACTTGGGTTCTCAGTGTTGTGGGAAAAGGCTACACCCTTCCCTTTCGGGAGTTTCCGCCCCTCATCCCGCCCCGCCCTTCGTATTGTTCACAAGAACACCTCCTGTTGCTAGAACAGGAGGTAGAAGTCCTCCTTTTAAAGGGCGCGGTGGAGTTGGTCCCGGAGCAGGAAAGGGGTCAAGGAGTTTACTCAAGGTATTTCCTGATTCCCAAGAAGGATGGTCGTTTGAGACCAATTCTGGACCTGAGGATCTTGAATTGGTTCCTCAAGCAGGAAAAGTTCAAGATGCTGACCCTAGCACAGGTGCTTTTGGCGTTGAACATGGAAGACTGGATGGTGTCTGTCGACTTGCAGGATGCTTACTTTCATATCCCGATACTCAAGTCACACAGGAAGTATCTCCGGTTTGTGGTGGGATCGCAACACTACCAGTTTGCGGTCCTTCCGTTTGGTCTTACTTCAGCACCTCGAGTCTTCACGAAGGTGATGTCGGTGGTTGCGGCAGAGCTCAGAAGGAAGGGGATAGCAGTATTCCCTTACTTGGACGATTGGTTGATCAAAGCCAAGTCCCCGGAGCTTGTGTTGCGTCATCTGCAGTCAACAACCCAGTTGTTGTTCGACCTAGGCTTTTCGGTGAACGAGCCCAAATCTCACCTGGAGCCCTCTCAGCGCCTCCTGTTCATAGGGGCAGTACTGGATACAACATTGGGTCGGGCCTTTCCTCCGCCTCAGCGGATTCAAGATATTCAGGATTTGGTTCCAATGTTTCGAAATGGAGCGGTAGTTCCAGTCCTCAAGGTCCTTCGTCTGCTCGGTCTTTTTGCCTCCTGCATTCTGTTGGTCACGCATGCTCGCTGGCACATGAGGGCTCTTCAGTGGTGCCTCCGAAGGCAGTGGTCTCAACACAGAGGGGATCTAGAGGGTACTGTCAAGATCTCCAGAGATGCTGCTGTGGATTTGAAGTGGTGGATTGCAAGCAACAATCTTTCACAAGGAAAGCCGTTCCAGCAGTCGCCACCAGTGGCCACAGTCATAACGGATGCTTCCACTCTAGGGTGGGGAGCTCATCTGGGGGATCTGGAGATCAAAGGTCTTTGGTCTACAGAGGAACAGATTTTTCACATCAATCTGTTAGAGTTACGGGCTGTACGTCTGGCTCTCAAGGCCTTCCTCCCTTCCCTTCGTGGTCAGTCGGTACAGGTCCTAATGGACAATACTACCACGATGTGGTACATAAACAAGCAGGGAGGAGTGGGGTCGTACCTTCTCTGCAGAGAAGCTCTTCGACTATGGTCCTGGGCAAAGGACCATCGGATTTGCTTGATAGCAAACCATCTGGCCGGAGTCTTGAACGTGCGTGCGGACAGTCTCAGTCGCCACTTCTCGGCAGACCACGAGTGGCGTCTCCATCCAGATCAAGTCCGTTTAATCTTCCAGAAGTGGGGGTTTCTTCGGGTAGATCTGTTCGCCACTCGAGAGAACGCGCATTGTCCGTTGTTCTGCAGCCTTCAGTATCCGATGCAGGAAGCGTTGGGGGACGCGTTTCAAATGACCTGGTGCGGCCAGTTGCTTTACGCGTTTCCTCCCATACCCTTGATTCCTCGAGTATTGAGGAAGATTCGCCAAGACCGGGCTCTAGTAATCTTAATAGCTCCGGATTGGCCAAGGAGGGTGTGGTACTCCGACCTTCTCCAACTCTCAACGTGCCCGCCGCTCCGTCTCCCTTTCAGGGCAGACCTCCTCTCACAGTCGCAGGGGCAGGTTCTACACCCCAACCTCCAGAGTCTGCACCTACATGCCTGGAGATTGAACGGGGCAACCTGAGTTCCTTCTCTCTCCCGCCTGAGGTAGTGGATGTTATATTAGCGGCCAGGCGACACTCCACTAAATCTAACTACGCTAATAGGTGGTCTAAATTTGTTGCGTGGTGTGGAGAGAGGCAGATTGATCCTTTACATGCTCATCTATCGGACGTTTTGTCTTTTGCTCTATCTCTGGCGCAGAAAGGTTGTGCAGTGGCTACCATTAAAGGTTATTTATCGGCCTTGTCAGCCTTCATATGTCTTCCAGACCAACCATCTTTATTTAAATCCCCTATTGTTATCAGATTCTTGAAAGGTCTTCTAAATCAATATCCTCCAAAGCCATTCGTTATGCCGCAATGGGATTTGTCCTTAGTCCTGACTTTCCTTATGGGGTCCCCTTTTGAACCTATGCATTCTTGCCCCTTGAGGTATTTGGTTTTAAAAACAGTCTTCCTGATAGCTATAACATCAGCAAGGAGAGTGAGTGAGTTGCAGGCCTTATCAGTAAAACCCCCTTATACAACTTTTTATGGGGATAAGGTGGTGTTGAGGACCAAGGCTGCTTTCCTCCCGAAGGTTGTTTCACCCTTCCATTTGGCTCAGGCAATTACTTTGTCCACGTTCTATCCTCCGCCTCATCCTTCCAAAGAGGAAGAAAGACTGCACCGTCTGGACCCAAAGAGAGCGTTGAGCTTCTTTATCGATAGAACAAAGGATTTCAGGCTGGAGGATCAGCTGTTTATTGGATACGTGGGCAAGAGGAGAGGAAAGGCAGTCCACAAGAGAACACTATCCAGGTGGGTTGTTCTTTGCATTAAAATATGTTACTCTTTGGCAAAGAAGGATCCTCCTGAGGGCATTAGAGCTCATTCCACCAGAGCTAAGTCGGCCACTTCGGCCTTAGCCAGAGGTGTTCCTGTGGTCGACATCTGCAAGGCCGCAACTTGGTCGTCCCTTCACACTTTTGCAAAACATTACTGTTTAGATTCTGAGGTTAGAAGGGACGGCCATTTTGCACGGTCAGTGCTGCAGGATTTCTTGGTTTGACCATTTAGGCACCCACCGCCGGGCGTGGTACTGCTTTGGGACTCTATTCATGAGGTGAGGAATCCACAGGTAGTTGTATCCATCAGAAGAACGAGTTACTTACCTTCGGTAACGACTTTTCTGGTGGATACATTAGCTACCTGTGGATTCCTCACGGTCCCACCCGCCTCCCCGTTGCCTTTATGGTCTTGCCAAGTAATCCTTGAGTGTGCTCCTCTTGGTCTTTGAGGGTGCAATAGATGTATATATATAATATATTTATATATATATAGGTATATGTGTATATATCTTTATGTATATACTTGGTGTGTGTATATATTTTAAAAGAGAGAGTTTTATATATATATATATATATGTACATAAAAAGATTTACAGTTATTCATACAATGTGGTGTATTTTTACAATATAATGGATGTTGCTTTGTTCTTTCATTGCATTGCCTGGTTGTTCTCATGCACGTAAAAAATGATTGGTACTGACGTCCGCACGTCGTCGAGGACCTCTTATTGCCTGTATGACGTCAGACGGCGTCGCGTGCGAGACAGTGACGTCCTCGTCGACGTGCAGAGACTAGTAAGAAGATTTCCGTAGAATGCTGGCGCCATGGGAGTATTCATGAGGTGAGGAATCCACAGGTAGCTAATGTATCCACCAGAAAAGTCGTTACCGAAGGTAAGTAACTCGTTCGTTAGGCTCCAACTTTTGATCTACTCTGTGTACATCTCCTATGTCTTGTTATACTCTAGAATGTACAGTGATTTGTGCACTTCTTCTACCTGACCCCAGTCAGAGGTGAAATACTTTAATTACGAATAGTTGTGTATATGTCGAAATCTCTTCTGTCAGGAAATTCTCAAAGCAACTAACTCAATGCTATGCAAGGCGCTGCTCTGCCGACTTTCAAATTTCTTACACACAGGCTGTTTAGATAACCTTTACAGTTAGAACAGATTGTGCTGCATGTAATAGGCCACTTTAAACATTTCTTTGAATAATAGCACACTTGTTCAGGTATTGTCTACTTATAAATGGTGACATTTGTGAAAAAGTGCTCTGGTAAGTTCCCACAGTATTGTTTTTCACTGCCTCAAAAAGTGGAAGAACAACCAAGGGGATCAATTGGATAACCTCTACCAACGTGCACCTTGAAAATATATGCATATTCACTGGCACTTTCACACAGCATATGCAGCTTTATACCATAACATGCTGTCTTGATCTGAAACCCAAACAGCCCATGAACGAGACCAAAGATTCATCACCAGATATATCTTGACCTGAAATATAGATCTCTGAGAAACGATCAACTAAATGATCAAGGCCAGGCTGAATCTTAATGAGATTGTCACAATGAGCATGATCGCGTAGCAATGCTGTAGCATTGTACACAAAAGCTGCAGAAGCAAATTTAGAATATTTCTACTTATGGTTGTTGGGAAAATTAGCAGTTGCCATCAAGGGACTAGTAGACCAATATAAAGACAATGGTTGCTCCTTTAGGAATCCCATCAAAAGGTTAAACCCCAGAACTGGTATATTTAATGGAGATTAGTGGGACTCCACGGGTTATCTCTATAGTGGGTCTTAAGTGTGACTCTGTTGTCCCTCAAAAACTCTTCTGCACAGAAATTGGCCTGCTAACCTGTATAGTACAAAAACTAAAAACAGTAAACATTTGGAAGAAATTGATGGACAAAAAGTTCCCTGTATTAACTCAACACCCTGCAACACCACTAGACAGGCAAATCAGGCTGTACCAGGTTAGCAGCAATCCAAGTTTCAGCACTTCCAATGGGAAACCTTTCAGCCCCCGCCTGCAATCCAGGTTGCTCATGCTTCACTACAGGCACATCAGTGTTCTCCTCTAAATGAGGCACTGTATCAGCACCAGTACTGGATTCATAATCAGAACATTACTCTTTGACTGAAAATTCACTGTTAGAATCATGCACTTGATCCTGTGCCTCAGATACAGGGTCAGTCTCGGAGTCATGTTCAGAGGCTGACCAACAACCTGCTTGGCAGTCCAACTGCGGGCAGCCATTAAATTTACTTTGCAAAGCTGGCAGGAGCTGTGGAAAGAAAGCTGCAAAAGAGTATTCTTCGTGAGTTGCAGCATTGTCGGTTCCTGGAGGGTCCAGTTGCAGTTCCAGTGGCCAGAAGTCAAAATGGAGGTTGCAGAGGAATCCTGCTGGAGTCTTGCAAGCCGAATCTGAGAACCCACTCCTGAAAGGGGTATTGGTCACCTAGCCAGGTAAGCACCTATCAGGAGGGGGCTCTGACGTCGCCTGCCTAACCTGGCAACTCAAGTGCTCCCAGAATGCTGTGCCAACCTTGGAAATAAGATGGCAGAACCAGAGACCCTTTGGAGGAACTTTGAGCCCCACCCCTGGGGTAGTGATGGACAGGGGCAAGGTCATTCGCCTTTCCATTGTCCAGTTTCACGGCAGAGCAGGAACTTGGGGTCCCTAAACTGGTGCAGACTGGTTTATGCAAGGAGGGCACCAAATATGCCCTTCAAAGCATACCAGTGGCTTGGGAAGGCTAACCCTCCCAAGCTATGTAACACCTATTGCCAAAGGGTGAGGGTGAGGGTGTTAGCCCCCCTCCCAAAGGAAATCCTTTGTCCTGCCTTCCTGGGCTGGAGCTGATGAAGCAGCAGGAGGGCAGAAGCCTGTCTGAGGGGTGGCAGCAGCTTGGGCTGACTGGAAAACCCTAGGATGCTGGTAGAAGCAATGCTGAGGGTCCTCTGAGCCCCCAGAGTGCAAGGAATCATATAACCAATACTGGCAACAGTATTGGGGAATGATTCTGACATGTTTGATACCAAACATGCCCAGTTTCGGAGTTACTATTATGTAGCTGGACATAGATACCTATGTTCAGTACACATGTAAAATGGCTTCCCCGCACTCACAAAGTCCAGGAAAATGGGCCTGAAGTTTGTGGGGGCACCTCTGCTAGTACAGGGGTGCCCTCACACAAGTACCTGCACCCTGCCCTCTGGGCTGAGAGGGCCTACCGTAGGAGTGACTTACAGTGACCTGGTGCAGTGACCTTTAGTGAAAGCGAGTGGATGCACCCGTTTCACGCAGACTCCAATGGCAGGCCTGCAGAACCCTTTGCATGGGTTCCCTATGGGTGGCAGAATAACTACTGCAGCCTATAGGGATCCCCTGGGACCCCCAGTAGGGACTTACATGGGGGAGACCAGTATGCCAATTGTGAAAAGAAACAGGCACAGTTACCAAGTTAGAAGGGAAAAAGCATAATCACTGGGGTTCTGGTTAGCAGGATCACAGTGGACACAGTCAAGCACACTGGCAACAGGCTGAAAATGGGGGTAACCATGCCAAGAAAGAAGGAACTTTCCTACATAAGGGAATTCAGGAGGCTAGACACCTCAGCAAGAAAATGTTTTCTTCCACCGTCCTGGCACTTCTGTCCATGAACACTGCGTGCCTTTTGGGCTGTTACTCCCATGCACTGTAAGATTTGATTGTGCAGGTGCAGCCCATGGTCCCTTCCAAACTCTTCCGAACTATGGGAGAGATGCAGCCAAGCTCATGGTCGGATGTGGGCCGGATACAGCTGACTCACAGGCAGAACGGTGTCTTTGGCCTTACAGTGCCACGCCTGGCTGAGAATGAATGGCTGTTCAAAGGATGTCTAAGACTCTCTTATAGACATGCTCTTTGGCTCCCATCTTTTTGGAGACTAGGTGGATTCTTCGCTGGAGCACTTCAAGGGAAGTAGGGCAAGGTTGTTGGGACTTTCCATGGCCTCCGCGAACCCCAGTCCGCCTTTTGCTCCTTTCATGGCCACGGAAGAGGCTTGCAGCCACGTCTGTTCTCGACCAGCCACCACATCATGCAAGCTCCACAGCTCCTGCATGGCCGAGGGTGTGGTACCCCCAAGACCCAGTGGGTTGGGCAGCCAGAGATTGTGCCAGAACAACCCTCATGGAGGCCTGTGTTGGAGAATCTTTGCAGATCCGGAGGACAGAAGAATCCACCAGCCGTATGTCATTGCCTTAGGTGCCTGCAGATGCAGGGGAGTGACTCCTTCACTCCAAGGAAGATTTCTTCTTGCTTCTTGGTGCAACTGAAGTCTTAACAACCCCAATGGATGCACAGCCGTGGAAATTTGCAGAATGCTGACAGGAGCCGTGGAAACAATGTTGCAAGAGAAAGTCTTTTCAGGTGCTGCAGTCTTGTTCGGTTCCTCTGCAGCCCAGCAACGGTCCTGGAGGCCAAGAGCAGAAGAAGTCTTTGCAGAGTGGTCCTGGTGGAGTCTTGCACAACGATTATGGGGACCCACCCTCAAGGGGAGTCCCTAAATAGCCCAAAAAGGTGGTTTGGTCCCTCTCTGGGGTGCCCACCTATCAGGAGGGGTCACGAACATCAGCTAACTGGCTTACCCAGTCAGATGCTCACAGAGCCCTCTGCCCATCTTGGTTCTAAGATGGCAGTACCAAGTGGCCATTTAGAGGAGCTCTGGGCACCACCTGGGGTGGAGCTGGACAGGGGAGTGGACTCTCCCCTTTCCTTTGTGTGCTTCATGCCATAGCAGGGACCAGTGGTCCCTGAACTGGTGCAAACTGGATTATGCAAGGAGAGCACCAAATGTGCCCTTCAAAGCAGTCTGGTGGAGCCGGGAGGCTACCACTCCCCAGCCCAGTAATACCTATTTCTAGAAGGAGAGGAGGTTGCACCCCTCTTCTACAGGAAATCCTTTATTCTGCTATCCACTACCTGAGCGGGTCAGGCAGCAGGAGGGCACAGTCGTGTCTGAGGGGGCTGCAGAAGCGCGGGCTGCCTGCAGACCCTGAAAGACCAGTAGGAACAGAACTGGGGTATGATTCTGACATGTTTGATACCAAACATGCCCAGGTTCAGAGTTACCATTATGTAGCTGGACCACAGGTATTGACCAGTGGCCAGTACATAGCTAAAATGGCTTCCCTGCACTTACGAAGTCCAGGGAATTGGAACTGGAGCTCGTAGGGACACCTCTGCTCATGCAGGTGTGCCCACACACACAGGGACCTGCACACTGCCCTTTCGGCTGAAAGGGCCTACGATATGGGTGACTTACATTGACCTGGTGTAGTGACCATCAGTGAAAGGTTGCATGCACAGTTTCACATAGACTGGAAAGGGCATGCCTGTAGACACAGTTACATGGGCTCCCTTGGGTGCTGCAGCCCATGCTAGATCCCAGGTGTACCAGGGCTCTGGGTACCTAAGTACCATGTACCATGGACTTACAGGGGTACACGAGTATGGCAATTGTTGGGTGTAAGAAGTACCAAGACAACCTAATTCAGAGGAGAGAGCACAATCACTGGGGTCCTGATTAGCAGGATCCCAGTGAAAACAGTCTAAGCACTCTGACATGAGTCAAAAAGTGGGGGTAACCTTTCCAGAAAGAGGAGACTTTCCTGCAGCACCCAACAACTCCTCCAGCCGGGGCACGCAGCTCTTCAAGCCTGGTGGAAAAAAAGTTAGTAAACCCTCTGGAACAGAAAGTCACAAAGAAAGGGCTGCACAGTTGCACCAACTACAGCATCAGGATTGTGCTTTGGGACAATGACTAAGGACAGACTGGACAGCCTATTTACGACTACTGGACAGGAATGCCCTTCATGCTGATTGGTTCTTGCCCTTCTAAGGCCTGAAGTGGTCAGGGATCAGCTCCCCTTCAACTTGTTGCAGATGACATGGATCCCCATGTTTTGGCTCCTCCTGTTCTCAGGAAGGGTTACCAGGAAGGGAACTCCTCAGTTGTGTTGTTTAATGTTATCCCCCATCCTTCTCAGCCCGATAACCCGTGCATCTGCTCACACAACTCAGGCGACACAGCTTAGACAAGCTTATGGGGGAACTTATGCTTGAAACCTGGTTTTCATTGATCTGTGTGGCTTGACACTCACTACCCTACCACACATGGTTAAAATATTGAGCCTGAACGTTTGTTGTCTCAGTGCCCCAGCGAAACTCCTTGAACTCCTCTCCTTCCTTAGGGATGCTAAATGTGATATCTGCCTTATACAAGAAACACACCTTACTAACGTTGACTGAAATCGCCTGCGCTCTTGATGGTTTGATCACTAGTACTTTTTCTCCATACAAGGGAAGTGGGAGGGGGTGGCAGTGCTGCTAGCTGCACACTTTTCACAGAGGCTACTACAGACACAAGCAGAATTACTGGGCAGACTCTTACAGACATGAGGGTTACACGTTAACACTCGCAAACCTCTATGCCTCAAATGACCACCAAGAAACGTTCCTCAGGGTTGCAGTAGACTGAGTGTTTGCTGTAGGAAGCTGGCCTGGTGTGTGGGGGGGTAACTATGGTACTTACACCTTATACCAGGTCCATGGTTCCGCTATCAGTGAAGTGTAGGCAGGGTCTAGAAGCCAACCTCTCTAGAGGTAGCTGTGGATGAGCAGCTAACGCTTATCTAGGAGACATGCAAAGCTCATGCAATACCACTGTAGTCACATAGCACTTGCACACACTCAGTATTACAAAAATAAAGGTACTTTTTATTTAATAGAGACTTCTAGCTGCTGATTCCTTACCTTATAATTCCCTGGCGTCCGCTTCGAATCCATAATCTTTCTGCTGAGCAATACCTTGCACGCGCAGTTGGGTGGCGTCGTTAGGTTCCACGTGCGTCATCTGGTTCTGCATGGCTTCGCCAGCGTCATTGGAGCCGTCTATGACGTCACGGTCATCTATATAGACGCCACCTTGGCATGCAAACGTCTGTTCTTTTCCTTCTGCACTGGTTAAGCGCAGATCCAGGATCGAGCTACCTTTTGGCTTTTTTGGCAAGCCTTTTTTGACGTTTTATTGAGGATTTTTTGCCATCTGTGCGAGGGATGTCCTCTAGGAAGACGGGGTTTAAGGCGTGCAGCTCCTGCCATCGCACAATGTCGGTCATGGACCCCCACAAGGTATGTCTCTGGTGCCTTGCAGGGACCACAACTCAAAGTTGTGCTCCAACTGCTGGGCAATGGCCCCGTAAGCTTTGAGGGAGCGGTCCCTAAAGGTCATGGTGGCTCAGCATTCAACTAAGGTTCGCACGACTCCTGAGAGGTCACAGCCCCGCTCAAGGAGGAGGTCACAGAACCGCTCCAGAAGCCCCAAGTCCTCTTCGTCCCATTCGTGGTCCTCTTGGCACTCGGGAAAGAGGCACAAAAAGAAGAAGTCCAAGCGTACTTCGACTTCGCCACGCCTGTGGGCTGACGAGGCGTCTCAGGAACGTCGACGTTCCGAGCACAGTTCCGCTGAGCCGTTGCCAGAGCCAACTCAGAGTCTCTCCCCCCTCCCCTTTCTAGGAGCCAGAGCGGCTCCGCTCAATTAAAGGAATTTTACTAGGCTATGCGCCTTATTCTTGAGCAGGCTGCCCCCTCGGTGGGTCTTCGGGCCCTGTGGGATCAGCAGGGCCCCCATTGGATTCGACGTCAGTGGCTTCGGCCTTGGCGCTGTTGGGGACCCCAGGATCTAACAGTGGTCGGGTTCTCACAGTCTGCCTCCTCCGACACTGGGCCTGACGTCAACGCTCCCTTCATCTCCCGCACCCACTGGTGGTGGTAGCCCCATCCTCATTTCGGATGATCCAGAGCCTGAACGTCGTACAATGCCGATTCCGGCTTTGACAGTGCCGACAACGCCCAGATCAGTGCCCAAGGCTTATTTAGAACAGCCAGGCACAGGTGAGGAGTGGGAGGGGTCTGAGGACCCTTTAGAATATGGTTTGGAGCTTGAACAGGACTGGTATGAGGATCTAGGGGAAGCAGTGGACTGGATACTTCTCCTGATGCTGGCATGCTCTCACCTCCCGCTGTGGCTATGGAGGAGGGGGCATCTTATGCCATGGTGGTGCGTAGGGCAGCTGAGGTCTTGGACCTAGACTTGCCTACGGTGCCACTCAGGACTAATGTCCTGACAGAGGTGCTTCAGCCAGGGGTGGCTACATCAGAGCCGATGTTACCCTTCTATAAAGCCCTCACAGATGTCCTAGCCCCCCTCTTCCGCAACACCCAAGCCCTCCTAGTATGGTTCTGCAAGACCATGTCCGTCCAGTTGGAGGGATGATTAAGTTTCATCTCCCACACTGGTGGTTCATTACATCCGACAAGTGGGTCTTGCAGATCATACAAAAGGGCTATTCCCTCCCCTTCCAGTTTTTCCCTCCCTCTGTCTCTCCAGTAAAAGAACGGCTGATGGAGGATCATTTGATCTTACTCCGTGAGGATGTTACGGCTGTCTTGGCCAAGGGAGCCATAGAAAGTGTCCTGATGTCAGGAGTAGGCAGTGGTTGTTATTTCCGCTACTTTCTGATCGCAAAAAAGAACAAGTGTCTTTGCCCTATCTTGTATTTAAGGGACGTCAATCTCTTCCTCAAAAAGGAGAAATTCAAGATATTCACTCTTGCTCGAGTCTTGTCTGCCCTAGACCAAGGAGTCTGGATGGTAGTGTTGGAGTTGCAGGATGCGTATTTCACATTCCCAGCCTGCCGGCCCACAGGCGTTACTTGTGATTCAAGGTGGGCCCGAGCACTTTCAGATTACTGTGCTCCCCTTCGGTCTTGCCAGTGCCCCTTGGGTGTTCACCGAAGTGATGGCGGTGGTGGCAGCTCATTTGCGCAGGTTCAGGATTTCAGTCTTCTCCTACCCTCGACGACTAACTGTTGAAGGCTCTTACGCCCCAGGCTCTTGTCACCCACCTTCAGACTACGGCTTACCTCCTGCATTTGCTGGGGTTCACTAGAAATGTGCCGAAGTCGCACCTGAATCCCTATCAGGAACTCCTTTTCATTAGAGCTCTTGTGGGTACAGTGCAGTTTCGGGTTTATCCTCCCGAGCAGCGAGTCCAGGATATTCAGGTTATGATACTGATGTTTCAGCCTCTATCCTGGATTTCGGTGAGACAGACTTTGAGGCTGTTGAGACTCATGGCTTCCTGCATCCGGTTAGTCAAACATGCCAGATGGCATATAAGGGCTTTGCAATGGGACCCGAAGTGCCAGTGGGCACAGCATCAGGGCAATCTTACCGACACGGTTGAGATCTCAGAGGGAACTGCAAAAGATCTGCAGTGGTGGTTAGTGAACTGCGATTGGGTCAAAGACAGACTCCTCTCCCTTCCCCAACCAATCTCACAGTAGTGACAGATACGTCACTTCTGGGATGGGGAGGCCACCTGGGAGAGGCAGATATCAGGGGCTTCTGGCGGAATCCAGGCTCCTTATCAACTTATTGGAGCACCTAGCGATCCAGCTAGCTTTGAAAGCATTTCTTCCTGTTGTGAAAGGGAAGTTAGTGCAGGTGTTCACGGACAGCACTACCTCAATGTGGTACTGCAACAAGCAGGGCGGTGTGTGGTAGTTGACCCTTTGTCAGGCGGCTCTGGACATGGCTGGCAGGTTCTCTGAACACCAGGGTGGATGAACTCAGCCATCAATGCCTAGCGGATCACGAGTGGTGTCTCCATCCAGAGGTGGTACAAGGAATCTTTCTGCAGTGGGGAGAGCCTTGGTTAGATCTGTTTGCCTCTGCAGAGAAAGCATAATGTCAGCAGTATTGCGCTTTGAGTTTTCAAGGCAGCAATCGCTCTGCGTCACTTTTTGTTGCGAGTGGAATTCAGGCCTCCTATACACATTTCCGCCCATACCACTTCTGCCCAGAGTTCTCAAGTAGATAAGAACGACTAGGCCCAAGTCATCTTAGTGGCTCTGGATTGGGCACGGATACTCTGGTTTCCTTAGCTACTCAAAATAAGCATCAATCCTCCGATCAGGCTGCCCCTTTGAGAGGATCTTCCGTCACAGCAGCAGGGCAGGGTTCTCTACCCGAACCTGTCAACTCTGTGCCTTCATGTGTGGAGATTGAGCGGTGGCAGTTGATGGCTTTTGACCTTCCTCACGAAATCTGTAAAGTTATTTTGGCAGCCAG
This sequence comes from Pleurodeles waltl, assembly GCF_031143425.1. NCBI lineage: Eukaryota > Metazoa > Chordata > Amphibia > Caudata > Salamandridae > Pleurodeles > Pleurodeles waltl. The sequence goes on along the minus strand of NC_090440.1, from coordinate 772,123,034 downwards.
GCGTCCCTCCACTAAAACGGTATACGCCTGCCGTTGGAAATGCTTTGTATATTATTGTACTGAAAGGTCTATTGACCCTCTTTCTGCTTCTCTTTCTGACATTCTTCTTTTTATTCTGTATCTAGGCCAGCAGGGTTCTGCCTTAGGTACTCTCAATGGCTATCTTTCTGCCTTATCGGCATTCCTTCGGCTGCCTGATCTCCCTTCACTGTTCAAATCAACCCTCAAAGGGCTTGTACATATGTTTCCCCCTACCCCCTTTATTATGCCTCAATGGGACTTAAATCTTGTCCTCACGTTTCTCATGTGTGCTCCCTTCGAGACTTTACACAACTGTCCCCTCTGGCTGCTCACCATCAAGACAGCCTTCTTAGTGGCAATAACATCTGCCAGTAGGGTGAATGAGATGCAAGCCCTGTCATCAAGGCCACCGTATCTCACTATCCATCCAGACAAAGTGGTCCTCAGAACTTGTACCTCTTTTCTCCCCAAGGTGCTGACCCCATTCCATCTGGGTCAGAATATCACCCTGCCCACCTTCTTTGCTCCACCGCATCCCTATAAGGAAGAGGAGCAACTCCCATCGACTGGACCCAAAAAAAACATTGTCGCTCCACCTTGACCGCACAAAAGAGTTCCAGGAGGATGACCAACTCTTTGTGGGGTACGTGAGAGCCAAGAAGGGTCGGACAGTGCAGAAGCGAACCATTTCACGCTGGGTTGTTCTCTGCATTAAGATGTGCTACACATTGGCCAGGAAGCAGCCTCCTGACCACTCTACCAGGGGCAAAGCTACCCGGGGGCAAAGCTGCTACCACTGCTCTAGATCCTGGCGTACCAGTCCTGGAGATCTGTCAGGCGACAACGTGAGTGTCCTTGCACACATTTGCGAAACATTATTACGGGGTGTAAGGAAATGCCTCCTTGGCACGGTTACCCCCTGACCTTTTGCCTATTGTTGATGCCAGTTATGATTGAAAGTGTGCTGGGACCCTGCTAACGAGGCCCCAGCATCAGTGTTCTTTCCCTAAACTGTACCTTTGTTCCCACAATTGGCACAGCCCTGGCACACAGATAAGTCCCTTGTAACTGGTACCCCTGGTACCAAGGGCCCTGATGCCTGGGAAGGTCTCTAAGGGCTGCAGCATGTCTTATGCCACCCTGGGGACCCCTCACTCAGCACATGCACACTGCCTCACAGCTTGTGTGTGCTGGTGGGGAGAAAAAGACTAAGTCAGAGTGCCATGCCCACTTCACACTGCCTATGGCCAAGGTAAGTCACCCTTCTAGCAGGTCTTACAGCCCTAAGGCAGGGTGCACTATACCACAGGTGAGGGCATATGTGCATGAGCACTATGTCCCTGCAGTATCTAAGAAAAACCTTGGACATTGTAAGTGCAGGGTAGCCATAAAGAGTATATGGTCTGGGAGTTTGTCAAACACAAACTCCACAGTTCCATAATGGCTACACTGAAATCTGGGAAGTTTGGTATCAAACTTCTCAGCACTATAAATCCACATTGATGCCAGTGTGAATTTATTGAAAAATGCACACAGAGAGCATCTTAGCGATGCCCCCTGTATACCAGTCCGATTCCTAGTGTTAGGCTGATCATTTTCTGCCAGCCTGCCACATCCAGACGGTTGTTTGCTCACATGGGGAGAGTGCCTTTGTCACTCTGTGGACAGGAACAAATCCTGTACTGGGTGGAGGTGCTTTTCACCTCCCCCTGCAGGAACTGTAACACCTGACGGTGAGTCTCAACGGTGCATGCCTTTTGTTACATCACCCCAGGGGATCCCAGCTAGTGGAGATGCCCGCCCCTCCGGCCACTCCCCCCACTTTTGGCAGCAAGGCAGGAGAGGATAATTAGAAAAACAAGGAGGAGTCATCCACCAGTCAGGACAGCGCCTACGGTGTCCTGAGCTGAGGTGACTCCTGCCTTTAGAAATCCTCCATCTTGAGTTTGGAGTATTCCCCCAATAGGATTAGGGATGTGCCCCCCTTCCCTCAGGGAGAAGGCACAAAGAGGGTGTAGCCACCCACCAGGACAGTAGCCATTGGCTACTGCCCTCCTGACCTAAACACACCCCTAAATGTAGTATTTAGGGGCGACCCAGAACCCAGGAAATCAGATTCCTGCAACCTACACAAAAAAAGGACTGCTGACCTGAAAGCCCTGCAGAGGCGACAGAGACGGCAACTGACTTGGCCCAGGCCCTATTGATCATGTCTCCAGACTCAAAGAACCTGCACAGTGACGCATCCGACAGGGACCAGAGACCTCTGAAGACTCAGAGGACTGCCCTGAACCGAAGGACCAAGAAACTCCAGAGACCAGCGGCACTGTTCACCAACAGCAACATTTTTGCAACTTTGAAGCAACTTTCAAAGAACTCACTCTTCCCGCCGGAAGCGTGAGACTACACACTCTGAACCCGACGCCCCCCGGCTCGAGCTCCAGAGAACCAACACTGCAGAGAGGACTCCCAGGCGACTGTGACCTCGTGAGTAACCTGAGATGACCCCATTGCACCCCCACAGCGACGCCTGCAGAGAGGATCCAGAGGCTCCCCCTGACCGCGACTGCCTGGTAAAAAAGAACCCGCGCCAGCACTGCACCCTCAACCCCCCCCCCCCATGCTCTACAAAACCCCCCTGGACTGCTCCCAGAGGACACAGATGCTTACCTGCCAGCAGACCGGAACCGGAGCACCCCTGTTCTCCATAGGCGCCTATGTGTTTTGGGCCCTCCTTTGACCTCTGCACCTTACCGGCCCTGTGTTGCTGGTGCGGTGACTTTGGGGTTGCCTTGAACCCCCAACGGTGGGCTGCCTATGCCCAGGAGACTGAATTTGTAAGTGCTTTACTTACCTCAGAAACTTAACCATACTTACCTCCCCCGGGAACTGTTGATTTTTGCACTGTGTCCACTTTTAAAATAGCTTATTGCCATTTTAACCTATAGGTGTATACTGCTGCTTTAATTCAAAGTTCCTTACTTACCTGTGTGGAGTACGTTCCATTTTATGTATTTTCTTCAAATCTTGAATCATGTGGTTCTAAAATAAATTTAAAAAATATATTTTTCTATATAAAAGCTATTGGCCTGGAGTTAAGTCTTTGAGTGTGTGTTCCTCATTTATTACCTGTGTGTATACAACAAATGCTTAACACTACCCTCTGATACGCCTACTGCTCGACCACACTACCACAAAATAGAGCATTAGAATTATCTAATTTTGCCACTTTCAACCTCTAAGGGGAACCCTGGGACTCTCTGCACACTATCTCTCACTTTTAGATGGTATGTACAGAGCCAACTTCCTGCACCTGGACAGTCTGGTACCAGGGGTGTGGAATTTTTAAAATAATCTACTTGGCCAAGGGACAAAATGCTAATGAGATCTACATGTCCTGAAAAATCCACTTGTCCCACCTACATCAATTATAAGGGCTGACACAGAAACATGTAATATGTTTTTATTTTGTTTTATTAAACCAATAACTATTCAGTGGTTTGTAATCATGCTATAGAAAAACTTGAAAAGCTGTTACATTATCCCTATTGTCCAAAAGTATAGAAATTGTATAGGAATACAGCAGTAAATGATGTTGCATGGCAAGCTGCTCTAAGACTCATTGTTGACAATACTTCAGTAGTTATGATAGATGTGGCCTCTTATGTCCGCACACATGCTTTGTGCCTCCTGTTGTAAGCCAGAGATCAATAGCTCTGCTGGGATCATATTCCTCAAAGTTGGGCCCTTCTATTTTAAGAAGCATTAGATCTTGGAGAATATCTTGATTTAACCGTGTTCTTAGTGGGTTCTTAATGACATTCATTGCAGAAAACACATGTTCCGCTTCTGCTGTAGACACACTAAATGTGAACATCATCTCCACGAGCTGTAATATATTAGTTAACGTAGTAGGTTTTGTTGCTAGCAGGGTGGAGTATGCAGGCAATACAGGAATGCCTTTGCTCTGAAAGCTTTTCATATGGGTTTTAAGTCCACAAAACTCCTCTACAATTGCCAACCGCTCGTCTGTGATGAAAAGTACTTCAAAATGTTGAACAATTGCCTCAATATCAGAGATCCCATATTTATACAGTTCCTCTCTACTCTCTGGCCATAGTGTATAATCAAATGCCTGAAATCCTTGAACTGGCATGGAATTAAAATTTGCAAACCTTTCATCAATATACTTAACTACACTGTCAATGAACTCACTGTCACTTTGGATTGTTGCTGCTGGTGGACAGCAGCCTGATAACTTTATTTCCCAGCCATCAGTAGAAATGTTTCCAAACTTTTTTTCTTCAGGGTGGTACAGTTTTTTAAACTGCTGCATGTATTCACCCAACTCACTCTTAAGGCCTACTAGGGTCAATGCACACTTCTCTACAGCAGGTGGAACATGCATTAAAAGCAGTTCATTAGACTGAAAGAATTCTGAAAGCTTAGACACTGGCTTCAGAACATCTCTCAGGCTGTAAAGGTTTTTTATAAATGTAAAGCTCGTTACAATTGAGAGGTACTTTTTTGCCTTAGCAGCAGAATCATCACTCCCAGCTGCAACCTGTCCCAGGTGTAGAACCACAGTCTGCAGGTTTTGTTGCATGGCTGCCAAAGCTCGGGTTTTGCTGGATACCCATCTAATCTGTTTAATATCAGTGAAATGTGCAAAGTTTTCATCAATTATTCTTAAAATTTCTTTGGCATCTCGTCGCCTCTTAGGACTGTACCAGTAAAATTTGAAAATCCATTTCAAAGTTTCTTCAAACTGACAAATAGAGGGTTTGGATTTTACAGCGTCTAGAATCCCAAGCTGAAGTTTGTGAGCTACACAGTGGAACGGTAGAAGAAAAGGAATGTCTTTCTTTAGAAGTGCTGCAACTCCTCCCTTAGATCCCATCATTACTGCAGCACCATCAAAATTGACAGCTATTAGTGATGGGCCTGGATATTCTGGGGACCTCATGCCTACTAAATCCAAAGATAACCTTTGGATTCCTTTAGCTATACCATCCAGGACACCGCGAGCATGTGCATGTTCAAGTGGAACAAGATCTGCAAATAGAGTGTAGGGTTTCCCATCACTGACTACTCTCACCAGCACGGTTTCCTGTTCAATGATGGCATTATCTGTGCTTCCGTCCGCGATAATGCAAATGAAGCGAGAATTTGAAACAATTTTTTGGATGTCCTGTCGAAGTATATCTGCCTCACATCTTATGAACTCTGAGGCCTTTTCACGGTTTGTATAATTTTCTCCTATATCCACACCAGCTTTCTTCATAGCCCTTCATATGATTTCCATGTCTGAGAGTGGCTTACCTTGTTTTGCTATTAGGTAAGCATTGTTAAACAAGATGGTCAGTTTCTTTCTCTCTCCTTCAGCTTTTGCAGTGCTTGCATGATGAGGGGCTGCTCTGTAGGGGGACTGGAATTTGAGGTACTCGCTCTAAGAGTCTGAGACTGCAACGCCATTTCTTTCATTTCCTGGCGATGCCATGAAACACATGTCATATGTGCCTTGCTAGTTTCATGAGCTCTAATTGGTTCAATGCGCAACTGGTCACATCCACTTAAGAATGCATTTCTACCTGAACCTGAATAGCTGACTGCTACAGTAGGATATTTTTGGCAAATAGTGCAGTACATTTTTGGTCCTTCTCCTTCCTGGCTTTCCTTCAGGGCTAGCCATGGCCAGGATTCCACCCAGTGAGACTGAAAAACTCGTTTTCTTTTTTCAGCATCGTACTTTTTGTTCTTGTTTAGGTTAGGATTATGTGGGGTGGTACAACACGGAACCTCAGTTGGTTCTTTTTGATTTCCTTCCCCTGGCTTTTCTTTCAGTGTGTTTACTTCTTTTGAATCCAAAGTTGAAAAGACTTTGCTGGGACATATTTTCTATCAACAGGACAAAAAGTGATCAAGTCTGAGACTACTTGATTCAGTTTTATACTCACAGTCCAGAAATGTAGAGCCAGTTGCGACAAGCCTTTCACATAGGCGACTCCAATAAACCTAGAAACAGTTTTCCAAACTCTCTGAGAACAAGTGCCTGAGGCAGCCTGCTGCAATGAAGCTATGCTGCTATGGTTCGTAGTGATTTCCTGCCAAGTTGTGAACACACGGAGTCTGGTACTACACTGGCTGCACAGTAGACCTAGAAACCAAGAAAATATTTACACTAAGAACAAGGATGTGGGCTTTGGAAATGACAAGCTTACCTAAATGGGATTCAAATCTACCATCCATGTTACCATAACAAAAATTCAATAAACCATTAGAAATGATGTATAATTGACTGCTTAAGAAAGATACCTCTTGTGATTAATGTTCCTGCTAGGGAGAGAGAATGGAGTTTTCTCTAGTGGTAGCCATAAAGTTAGCGTACAGGGTGCCTGCTGCAAATAACAGATTTATATCTTATGTGATAGTTAAGTTGATAAGTAAAGTCAGAGCCTTTACAAGTGCTTTCAAACAAATTAATGCATGTGAAAGAGGGCATTGGAAAGATGAGGGGCTGGGTGGTAGTGAGGGAATCGAAGGTGGTCATGGGGTGAGGGGTCACAATTGCAGGGTACCCCATCAAGTGCAGGGGCATCTGGGATTTCCAAAAACGTATTGTATCACAATACATTCACATCTGAGGCTGAGGGAAGCAATATAAGCCCTTGCATGGGGTGAAATTTCCATATTATTTCTCCTTGTGGTGCTCCACAAGTGGGCAATGTTAGAATCAACAGTTTTAGTGTATGTGCAGGGGGGCCTACCATAGGTGCAGCCGCACTTTCAGATGTTGTGCTTAAAGATAGCCTTAAGTCTCCCAGGGAGTTACTTTAGTGCCCCTGGAGGGCATTTTCAAGGTATAAAGCACTCCTGGAGCTGGGGTTTTGCACAAGGGCTGTGGAGTGTGGGGAGCCCTGCTTGTTGGTCCTAAAGCTGCAGGCACACCTCGATCAAAGTAGAAAAAAGAAATATGTACACCTTGAATTTGTTTTATTAATGCTGTATTGACAATGATGATTTAGACAAAGTAATGGTATTTGTTTTACTGGTCAGGAACCGCAATGGCATTAAAAAAATAAAATTAAAATAAAAGCAAAATACCTACCTCTATTTACCTGGAATGGTTTCCCCCATCCTGTGGGGACCCCCTGGTGTGGGTGGGGGTGTACCTGGGGCAGGCACCAGTGTGCTCTTTTCATGGTGTTTGACCATGGAAATGGGTCCACAGGCCCCCTAACTCCTGCCCAGACCCAGGCGTTAAATATTGCCGCTAAGCAGGCTTAGCGCCATTATTTAGTCCCACCTCCCTCCTGTACACCATCTTTGCACAGGAGGATAAATAAGGCATTAGGGCCCTAGAGTCATTTTTTGGGCGGGAACGCCTACCCTCCATCTCATTGACACAAGGTAGGTTCACACACTTAAACCATGACTATTATTATGACCGATATTTTAAATATAAATAAGGAGTTAAGTTTGCACTGAACTAGTGCTAAAAAAACAATACAAAAAAAGACACTAATTCAGCGCAAATCAAGTATAAATCTGGGCCTGAATCTCATGGGCTCACGGCCAGTCCTTCCGTGTGATAAATGGGAAAGGGTGGGATCTATGCCTATGGATGACTGACGGCTGGCCTCACGCAGGGATGCAGCCTAAATGCCCAAACCCATGACATCAGCAGCATCACTGGCCTGCAGTGATATCACTACAGACTCCCATGTCACAAAAAGGGAGTTAGCAAGGTAAGCCCTGCGCTGTGTGTCACATTACAGAAAGTTGATTTACTGCCTGACTTCTGGCTCCTTGTTCAAAGTGAGGCAGGGCAGACAGCCTGGCACAAGCAGCACAGACTTAATTACATGGATTTATTTAGAGATACAACCGTATCTCACAATAAAATAGATGTATTTAATATTTTTTGCAGTAGAGCAGTAGGAATTTCAGAGGGGCGCAGCCCCAGCGCCAGTGGCTGGCCGGCAGTTTTAGGAGGGAAGGGGCAAGGATTCCAGTCTAAAGTACCTAATCCCCAGTCCTGCATCAAAATTTGTTGTTCTCTGTAGCGCAGACGGTTTATGAAATTTTACAAACACCAATTGCAAACGTGATATTTCTTTTTCTTGCAAATCTGTATAATGAAACACACCATTTTGAATGTCTAGCTAACCCACGTTATGTGTGGCACCTTCAGCCTAACTACATTCTTTCTCATGAGCACTTTGGAATATTTAAAACATCAATTATATTAATTAAATTGTGGGCTTTATCCACTTGTAGATTACTTCTTTTCTGGGGAAAAAGGTGATTTACTTCGAATTGGAAAAAACGACTTGAAATGTTGAGAAAAACTAATTGTAGACTGGTATAGCAACCAGATAAAGTGCTTTAAAAAAAACACAGGAAAAGTAAAATCAGTTTCTAAAAGCACCTAACGCTTCCTGTCACTTGTCTGTACCATAACCTCCATAGTTTCTAACCCACGTCACAATTTTTAATTGCTCAACTATCAATATACACTGACCATTTTACTGTGCGAAACATGGTTAGAGTTCCATTAAGCAATTATGACGCACTCCATTGAGGGATTGCCATGTTTTGCAGAATTTAAGCATTAGAAGCCAAGGCCAACGAACAACAGCAGTGACCATTCTGTTGAATTCTAAAAAGTCACTGATTGCTATAATAAATTTTAAAGTTTCCTGTTTGGCAGCAGGGAGTCTGTGGGACGTTATTTAAAATTACTTTGGAGCACATCAGCAGGACGGGGGCCAAGGTTTTAATCACAGCTTCTTTGTTCTAACAAGCTATGTTATCCTGCACAAAACATATACATTCCCATAAGCTCAATTTTCTGGTCTTCCACCGCATGCCCTGCACAAGAAAGCGTATTCATTGCATCAATCAATGTAAGCCTGCAGACTGTAGTCTCATTCAATAACGCTCTCACTTAAAGATAACATGGAACTCGCACGTTCCCGGACACGGAAAGCTTGGGAAAGCTTGGAATCTCTGTACAAATAGAGAATACATGCAGTACTTCCAGTTCGCCCCTTTCCTGCACGTTAGCGCTGGTTATAGGGGCCGCTCCACGCCCGCTCGTCCACCTGATGGTTAAATTCATGTTGTGAGTTCTTAAGAGTACAAAACAGACTGCTGTGCTTACCGGGTCAAAATTCCCAGGAAATCACCCCCCTTACTTTCCCACAAAAATAGAATAATCAGTCAATTGCGATGATTTTCACTAGTCATGTCCCTTTACATATATCTCTTATTTTTACGAACGTGTTGTGAACGGGGAGTGAAATTTACACAAGGCCAGGCAACATATTTCATTGAACAAGGCTGGTCCACCCATCCTTCCAAGTGCTGGTCAGTTACAAAAAAATGCACCTGACATAAAGACCCAAAAGTTTTCAAAGAGGCCCCACGCTGAGAATCAAAGGCTTTTGTTTTCTTTGACCAGCAGCCCCTGCCCCCAGGCACTGGGAGCGCAGGAGCCCGCACCGTGCGCGTGCCAACGGGGGCTGGCTGTCAAAATTCGAACCTGCCTCGGTGACCCTGGACGAAACTTTACTCTCGCCTGCGTCCCGGGCAGGCATTGCACAGGGCGGAGAGGGCAGAGGGGCTTCTGCAAGCGCGACAGGCTGCTGCGAGAGAAGGATGTGGGACACGGCCGCCTGCCACTGCTGCATCCAGGGTGGGATGGAGATGTCACTGAGAGGTAACAACAAAATCACAGAGACCTACCTGCTGCGGGAGCTCGGTCCGGCGCCCTCTGCCGCTGCTCCGGAGCAGGAGAGAAGGAAGGAGGCAGCGCCCTCTCGCTGCCCAGCATCCGCTCACCACAGCCCGGCAGGGCTGGAGGAGTAGGCTTCTAGTCGCATTCCGCTGATCCCGGGGAAAAGCCGCTGCATCCCCGACTGGCTGCACAGAGGGCAGGGCTGGCAGTGCCTGCTCGCTCGCGCTCTCTGGCTCACACCGGCCGCGTGCTCCCCAGCTCACCTCCGATTCCGCAGGAAACGTTGGAAGGCTCCAGCCACTCTGCTCCAGTTTACCCGCCACGGAGGGGGCGGGGCCACAGATTTTTCAAGTGTGTCGCCGTGGGGGAGGGGAGTGCAAACTGATAAAGCCCGAGGCAGCGCTCACAGATATTGATTTAATGTCTACTTGTCCGTCGGACAAAATAGACATTAAATCTTATAGCCCGTTGTGATAATCAACATGGCTCGGGCGTCGGGCGATACGATTTCCCCATCCCTGCTGGTACGGAGGGACGTGTGCTTTGCCCGTTCAGTCCTGCAGGACTTTCTAGAGTAAGGAGGTGTATCAGCAGCCTACCATTATGTGAACTGCTGGGAATAGAGAAATTGACAGCAATGGTGACCAATACACTTATCATAGTTTGATAAGGTATGGGGGCCATGTATACTGTTCCTCTGTGACAAATTTAGGGAGCTGATGTGCCCAGCGTACCGGCGTGTCCTTTACCTCACGCTCCCAGATCACACACCTAACGTATTTCGCATATGGCATGCTGTCACTCGCCCTTTCACCTGCCACCCCAATCACTCCCCTCAACCGATGCACTGTATGCCTCCTACTTCTATTCACTGAAGGTTATAGAGACTCCCCTACGTCCTTTCCTGGCACTCTTTTTCCCCATTATGACCTTATATTTTCCATCCCTTTCCACTTGGTCATCTCCCTAGGTTGTTGTCACTCCTCTACTGATTTTCCCCACCGTCCAATGGATATCAGGTGAAAGATTGTTGTACTTTGACCCACTTAAAATTCAGTAAAACAGATTTAACCATAAAGTATAGCATAAACAAACAGCCAACAGGCCTTCCACTTAACTTTCCGCTGTGAAGAACAGCAAAGAAAGAGGCAGAATCAACAGGAACAGAGGACTATGATGGGATATGTGGTTCCTGATTGAATGGATTGGGAAACTCTTTATCCCAAGTGTTTAAGGGATTTGTAGTTTTGATAATGTTTTGTTATGGCTGTTGTTGAAAATAAAGCAAAGAAAGAAAGGCATAATCCTCGCCTTCGAACTTGACATAGAACTTTGTATATGTAGGAAAGTACGCCCTTTTAGTCATGGTTACCCCCATTTTCTGCTTGATGTCAGTGTGCTTAACTGTGTTCCCTGGGATCCTGCTAACCAGGATCCCAGTGATTGTTCTCTCTCCTCTAAATTTGGTTGTTGCATACTGGTAACCATGTATTTCACCCACAATTGGCATACTGGTGCCCCCTTATAAGTCCCTAGTATATGCTTCTTAGGTACCCAAGGCATTGGGGTCCCAGGGGATCCCTATGGGCTGTAGCATATATTTTGTCACCCATAGGGAGCCCATGCAAAGGCTTCTGCAGGACTGCCATTGCAGCCTGTGTGAAAAGATGCATGCACCCTTTCACTGCCATTTACACTGCACCAGGTCACTTATAAGTCACCTCTATAGCAGGCCCTCCAGCCCTGAGGATAGGGTGTAGAGTACCTGTGTGTGAGGACACCGTGCACTAGCAGCGGTGCCCCCACGACCTCCAGGACCATTTTCCCAGACTTTGTGAGTGCGGGGATGCCATTTTATGTGTGTACTGGACATAGGTCACTACCTATGTCCAGATACATAATGGTAAATCCAAACATAGGCATGTTTGGTATCAAACATGTTGGAATCCTACCCCAAGGCTTCTGCAAGCATTGGTTGTATGATTACATGCGCTCTGGGGGCTCCTTAGAGGACCCCCAGTATTGCCATTCCAGCCTTCTGAGGTTTTCCAGGCAGCCCCAGCTGCGGCCACCTCTCAAACAGGTTTCTGCCATCCTGTTGCTTGAAAAGCTCAGGCCCAGGAAGACAGAACAAAGGATTTGCGTTGGGATAGGGGTGTTGTAGGAAGTTGACCATCTAAGGCCACATGTACGAAGCATTTTGCACGTTGCAAACAGCGAATCGGGCCGTTTGCAAAATGCAAATTAGGATGTACAGACCCATTTTTGCGATTCAGTAATCTATTTACCGAATCGAAAAAAGGGTTTGCGAGTCGCAGTTAGGAAGGGGTGTTCCTTTTCTAATTGCGAGTCGCAGTCCTGTGTATGAATGTTTTATGAGTGTGAATGCGGTCGCAAAACAATCGCGGTTAGCACCAGTTTCAAACTGGTGCTAACCCATTCGCAAACGGGAAGGGGTCCCCATAGGACCCCTTCCCCTTTGTGAATGGCAGCGAAAACATTTTTTCAGAGCAGGCAGTGGTCCTACGGACCACTGCCTGCTCTGAAAAAATGAAAACATAACCTGTATTTCATAAATGTGGCCCCTAGTGTTTTGACTGAGAAGCCAACAAAATCAACCCAGGTCTGGGTCGAGGATTTGTGAGTCCCCCTGACCCTAATCCTGTACTCCTCCTTGAGAATCCAAAGCCCTCAATCAGGGTAGCCTTTATGAGGTCATAAGATTCTGCATCTTTACCAGAGAGTGTGAGGTGTCTATCCCTACACTTTCCAGTGAACATTTCCCAAAGGAGAGCTCCCCAGTGAGATCTGCTTACTTTTCTGGTCGCACAATCCCTCTCAAAAGCTGTGAACCATTTGGTGATGTCATCACCTTCTTCATATTTGGTTACAATCCCCTTGGGGATTTTTATGATGCCAGTATTCTCTCTGACCCTATTTAAGTTGCTGCCACCATTTTTGGGAGTTACACCCATTTCTCTTCTTTCCCTTTCTATGGCTAGGAGCTGCTTCTCCAAAGCCAGTGCCTTGCTAAAAGGATGCCCTCTTCATTGAGGCTTTCCTCAATGCTAACAGAGGCACTGGACTCGCCTGTGGAAGAACCAGGACTCTGACTGTGATTTATGGGGACAGTCTGTATCTTTTTTGTCTTACAGAGAGACCTTAAGTCTGACATCCCTAGATGCAGGTAAGGGGTGAGGTTGAGTTCCATCACTGTCTCATCTGTTTGACTCATTATGACTCTAAAAGTTGGGATTCCTTTTTAAGAATCTAAAAACTACTTCTAGAACTTAAATCCTAACTTTTACAAACTTTTAAACTTCAAAAGAAATGCTAACAGGGACTTAGACCAGGCCCTAGCAGGACTTTTAAAAATGTAGAAAAATAGTCAAATTGCAGAAATCAATTTCTAATAACAATTTTTGGAATTTTGTTGTGTGATCAGGTATTGGCTGAGTAGTCCAGCAAATGCAAAGTCTTAGATCCCACCGCTGCCACCAATGCAGGAAGTTGGCTCTGTTTATACTATCTCAAAGAGAGAGATAGTGTGCACCGAGTCCAAGAGTTCCCCTTAGAGGTTGACAGTGGCAAAATTAGATAATACTGATGCTCTATTTTGTGGTAGTCTGGACGAGCAGTAGGCTTATCAGAGGGTAGTGTTAGACATTTGTTGTACACACACAGGCAATAAGTGAGAACACACACTCAAAAACTCCAGGCCAATAGGATTTTATATAGAAAAATATTATTTTCTTTATTTTAGAACCACAAGATTCAGAATTTAGGTAAGTACATGAATTGTAAGGTACTTCACACAGGTAAGTATGGAACTTTGAATTAAAACAGTATTGTACACAGTTTTGGCAAAAATGGCAAGCTATTATAAAAGTGGACACAGTGCAAAAATCAACAGTTCCTGGTGGAGGTAAGTAATAGTTTCTCAGGTAAGTAAAGCATTTACAAGTTCAGTCTCCTGGGCATAGGCAGCCCCCGTTGGGGATTCAAGTTAACCCCAAACACCCAGCACCAGCAACACAGGGCCGGTCAGGTGCAGAGGTCAAAGTAGGGCCGAAATAACATTGGCGCTTATTTAGAACAGGGGTGCTCCGGTTCCAGTCTGCTAGCAGGTAAGTACCTGTGTCCTCGGGGAGCAGACCAAGGGGGTTTATAGAGCACGGGGGGGGCGCCTTAACAGGCACACAAACTACACCCTCAGCGGCAAAGGGGCTGCCGGGTGCAGTGTGCAAAGTAGGTATTGGGTTGTAGATAGGAAACAATGGAGAGACCCAGTGGTCACTCTGGCGATGCAGGCAGGGCACAGGGGGTTGAGGGGGCTTCTTGGGCCAGCCACTGACTGGGCTGGGATGAGGGCCACCTGCTGGTCACTCCTGCGCCTGTAGTTGGCTCCCCTCGGTCCTGGGGGCTGTGGGTGCAGTGCTCCTTCCAGGTGTTGGGTTCTTTTCTTACCGGGCAGTCGTGGTCAGGGGGAGCCTCTGGATCCTCGCTGCAGGCGTTGCTGTTGCTGTGGGGGTGCAGGGAGGTCGACTCAGGGTGTCTGTTGCTGGAGTTGCCTGGGGGTCCTCTCTGCGGTGTTGGTTTCTCTGGACACGGGCTGGGGGCATCGGGTGCAGTGTGTGAAGACTCATGCATCCGGAGTGAGGCTGGAGACTTCTTTAAAGATGGTTTCTTTGTTGTAGTTCTAGACAGAGCCGCTGTCCTCTGGAGTTTTTTTTCCTTTAGGTGCAGGTCAGTCCTCTGAATCCTCAGAGGTCGCTGGTCCCGCCGGATGTGTCGCTGTGCAGGTTCTCTGAGTCTGGAGACAGGCCGGTAAGGCTGGGGCCAAGTCAGTTGTCGTCTCAGTCGTCTC